>NC_057800.1:523206746-523513568 GCF_018294505.1 Triticum aestivum
GCCTATAGCATGTGTGTGTGAGATGGAGTCTTAGTGTGTGGGGGGTGTGTGAGAGAGAGAGAGAGAGGAGAGATAGAGATGGAGTCTTAGTTTGCGTGTGTGTGTGTGAGAGAGACATGGAGTCTTAGTGTGTGTGTGTTGGAGGGGTGTGCGTGCGTGTGTGTGTGTGTGTTTGTGTGTGTGTGTGTGAGAGAGAGAGAGAGAGATGGAGTCTTAGTGTGTGTGTGTGTGTGCGTGTGTGTGTGTGTGTGTCGCGGGGTCCTCTATGGCGGATGTAATTTAAGTGTGCATGGCTTCATCATAGAGAGGTGATGTGTATGGCAGAGGCCACCAACGATGGGGTGCGAGAGAGAAAATGCCTGTAGAGAGGGAAGAGAAGGTGTGTGCGCGTGAGAGGAGTCGACATCGAGAGAACGTGTTTGTTCGAGAGACACCGAGGAATACTACTATATATCGATGGTTCATGTAGGCGGGAATTAAACAAAGGGATGGTCTTATTGGTTTCGGGGATATAGGGGAAGAGTGAGAGGTGCGGGTAGCTAGAAGGAGATTGTTAAGTGTGAGTGTGTGTTTTACCGATCCAGGCGGAAGTTATGTGCACAAAAAAGGAGAACGATTTGATGTGGCGTTAGGATTGAGGGTAATTAACTACGTATGGAGACATAGAGACCTTGAATGTGCATGTGTGAGAGGTATACATGTATACGTGGGATGTGTGTGTGTGTGTGCGCGCGCGCACATGATCGAGATAAAAGAAAGAAGACATAAGTCATAAGATCAACGACATGGGAGAGACGGATCGGTATGACAATATGCATGCATGTGAGAACACAAGGAAGAAGGCCCGACAATTGAGCATGTGTTTTTGTCTTCAAGATATAGTGGCGTGGGCTGGACCATGCATCTATGGCGAGCAGAGGGAGTGAGGCGCAACATTGTGCAAAAGAGACCAACCTATAAATGCGTATGTATGGAGAGACATATATAGTGTGGGTGATAGGAAGCAAGACTCCATGCGAGAAAGAAATGTTGACGGAGAAACTACAGATAGATACAGAGATGGAGATGCTAGCTAGAGGGACATCCGCTAGTTTGGGTGTTGGAGATGACCGTCGGGTGGTTCAAAGGGTGAAGTTATATATGTGTGTGAGAGGGCACTTGACTGCATGTAGAGAGAAACATATGTAGTGTGCGTGATAGGAATCAAGAGTGAGGGTGAGAAAGAAGGTTGATGGAGAAACAGATAAATAGAAAGATAAAGATGCTAGCTAGTGTGCGTTAGAGATAGGAGTCGAGTGGATCAGAAGGCTGGGTTATGTGTGTGGGTGTGAGAGAGATAGAGAGAGGGTGCATGTGAGTCATATACAAACAGATATCAGAGAGAAATGAGATCCAGATAGATGGAGTTTTGTGTCTGCAAGAGAGAAAGATATTTCACAACGAGTGTGATAGCTAGAGAGACATACGAGGGAACGCAAGATATCTCTAGGGAGAGAGGGTGTGTGTGTGAGCGACATACAAGAGAACAATGGAGAAATATGAGACCCTGGGAGACAGAGTTTGTGTTTGTGTGTGACAAAGAGATATTGAAGAGGAAGAGTCGTAGGTTCTCATATCTAAGGAGCGAAAGACATCTCTGTATGAGGGGTGTGCGAGTGGCACACATGGGAATAGTAGAGAGAAATGAGACCCCGGGAGACAAAGTTTTGTGTCTGTGTGAGAGAAAGAGATTCCACATGGAGAATCATAGTTAGAGACAAATAGCAGGGAGCAAGATATACCTAGAGAGAGATAGAGTGATGAAGGTCGAGGGAGAGAGTACCGTCAGTGTGTTACGAAGATAAAAGATCATTGTCGACGTACAGGTAGCACGAGAGATACCTGAGAGACGATGAACACGTATAGGTATAGAGAGATAGTCCTATATAAGCATGAGTGATAGCTATATGAGACGAATATCTCGATTAAAGGGGATTCAAATATTTAAACTAGAGATCACAAAATCGATAATATCATAACGCAAATTGGTGTATCAAACATGCATATTCATTTGAATTTGGGCACACGTGTAATGTTATATAGTTTATCAATATTGGCGAGATTCTTCAATTACAAACAATGCATGGTTTATATGCAATTAATGTCTAAACGGGATTACACTCTATGTTGCGTGTGTGAAACACATTATACATGTTTGAGAAGTAAAAAAAACTCCGCATGAAACACACATTAATTGGAGACAGTTAGCGAGGAATGCATACATTGGATTTCAACATAAAGTGGTTTCAAATATTTGAAAATCCAAATTGATGGATACAACCTTATGAATCTGAGATCATGCCATTTGTAAACCATATTTATGTATAAATGGTGTTGTGCTTTTGAAAGTATATATAAAAAAATGATGTATATAGAATGTAATTCCAATTGAAAATGGATCCCGCCTGAAAAAAACAAAATACAAACGGGATTCAAATTGAGTTGGCACGGTAAACGTGCACTCTGCAAAATTTGAACGAAGCGGGGAAAGTCGCAGTAACCGCCCGAAACCAAAATCTGCGAGATGGAAATCACTACTGCCTATCCCTGCCACGCAAAGCCTATCTGTTGGATTTCTATAGGTTTCGATAGGGGTAGGTTTGTAATTTCACCCAAACGTTACGTAACCGCCTCTCACCCGGATTCATACACGGTGGGCGCCAAAACACAGTGTGTCCTCGGCCAAAATCGACTCCCTCCCCGATTCATATTCATACACGGTGGACACCAAAAACAAACTCTCGTCAGCAAATATTTGGTGTATGCGATATTACCGTCCTATCCCCAACCGACTAATGTTGATGTGATGTACTAGAAATTTGAAATGGGGGCTAAGTTTGTAAATCCTCGCATTTGAGACAAGCGCGCCCTGAATACATGGTTCCCCCTTCCTCTCTACCTCCCTTTTCCCCATTCATACTCCGTGGGCGCCAAAACACCCTCTCCACCCCACCCTCCTCCGTCCGCCGCCCCATCCACCGCCGTCCTCCTCCACCATGCCGGAGCTGATACCCCGATGCCGTCGTCTATTACAAGAGATCGACCTCTCTCATCCACGGCTTCGGACCGGGATCCTTGCATCCCGTCCTCTCGCTTCATCCCCACCATCATCCACCTTGCCGGCGCCGCTCCTATGACCGTCTCGTCCACCGCGCCCTGCCGCCACCGTCTACCCTCCTAGATCTGCTTCCATGCCGCCAACAGCCATCGCTACCGTAGCACCGTCAAATTCTCAGCAGATGTGTACACGTCACCGCACCAGAGGCGGTACTCTTTCGTATCTGCTCACCTTATTTATCGTAGCAAGAAAATAGATCGCCACTGCTTTACTATGATTTCTTGTCTTGGTTGTGAAGTTGCCTTTGTCCAGTTTGCACCTTCAAATCTGCCATGGCACGCTCAACACTATACTCGCAATGCTTATGGTTTTCCCCTTTTATATTCCACACTAGTTAAATCACAGTAGACTAAATTTCAAAATTGGGTCAGTCGATTTTTCAGAGCTCGCCGGAGTTCGCCGGTTCGATCGAAGGGGCTCGGGTGGTTGTGGGGCCTCGCCGAACGAAGAAAACTCAACGTGGGTGGGGTTGGGGCGGGGTGGGGTGGGGTGGCGGAGGAACACAGGCGGTGGGGGCCGGTGGTCCGGGCGGCGGCCCGTGCGTTGTTCTGTATGGGAAGAATCAGAGACGAGGAAGAAGAAGGGTTAGGAGATGTAGGATCTTCATCCAACCGCCGGAAATGGTCGAGAGACAGCTGGGAGTTGCATTCTTAATGCGCTCTTGTTCATCACGTGTGGGCACTGCGCAACCAACATTTTATTATCCAAAATCTGCTTGCTCTTCTTTACCATGTTCCTCTTCCGTTCTTCTTTAATATGTACTCTCTCTGTTCCTAAATACAAGTCTTTGTATAGATTCCACCATGGACTACATATGGAGCAAAATGAGTGAATCTACACACTAAAATGTATCTGGATACATCTATATGTGATCCATAGTGGAAATCTCTACCAAGACTTATATTTTGGAACGGGGGGAGTATGATAGTAGTACGGTATGTTCCTTGTACTGAAGATGAGCAGGGACATTTGCAGTGTAGAGGTCTATATGGTCGATTGTGATGGACACTTTGAGCCTGTTTGATTCGTAGGATCTTGTAAACATAGGAATAGGATTTATAGTGGCCTGCCCACTTGAATCCTATAAGAATAGCAAGGAAATGCGGGGAGTTGTGTCGCCTTTGAGAGTTACACTGATATTAACAGTACCGCACCTTCACTTGAAGAGAGCTGGTATCCGAAGCCTTTCTAGCCGTACCGGCAATACTAGCACATATATTCCAGCAAGTTCCACTTTGCTGATTTTACTCTGATGCTTAAGGTTTTCCCGTTATATCTACACTATGATCTGTGTAGCTGCTTTGTGTCACAGTAGCAGCAGTCCACTCTTGAAGCTAAACACTGCAATGACTTACAAAATTGGCACCAAGGCATCGAGTGCCATTCTAGATGCAATGAAACTCATACGCTCCCCACCTATTGATTCTTGTTCAGAATATGATCCTAATGACTATTCTAACCTCGAGGAGTCAAAGGCAGATGGCCTGTCCTGTTCACCCATCAAGGTGCCTGTTCTAATTTGGCAATGTTTTATTGATTGCGGGTATCTTGCATATTTTGTCTTGCATTTCTTCTACTTTGTTGCACCACCATCTGCTTAGTTTACTCATCATATATGTCGAGATGCCATGCCCATCCATTATCAATACATATTCCATCTGTCATCATACCATGTTTTTCCACTCAAATGATGTTCTTGTGCATCAGACATCAAAAAGGAAGAGGGTGATTGCCGAACCTGAAGGAGCACCAGCAAAGTCCTTGAAAAACGTGGTGGTGCCGGAGAAATCAGACATCACCCCACTTATATTGGTTGTACAACCAGTGACACAAAATGTAGGACCGACTCCAACAGACTGTACCCATACTTCACTGGCCACACCACTAGCCCCACCACACAGGACCTGCACTCCAGAAAAAGGTATACCAATTTCATTTGCCATACCACCAGCTGTACCACAGAAAAATCCCACTCCAGCAAAAAGTACAGCAAGTCCACCGGCCGAAGACCTATCCCAACTGCAGAGATGGCCAATTCCTGCAGATTGGAACTCCATTCCATTTATTCCTAGTTTAAAAGACAATGCTTTTAATGTTGTTAGGGACTACGTGCATATATTCCCATCATGGGAAGATTATTGTGAAGACAAACACCATTTTCACATCTTCCTGTCCAACTTACGTGTAAGTGCTATTATTCATGGTTATTATTTTCCTGTTTTCTGCTGATTGAACACATCAATGATTTATATTACATTGCTGTAACTAGGTGAGGGTCAATCTGGATAGTCATGACGAGCAAAGCTTGCTTGTGCTTTTCAAGGAAGCATTGCAGCAATATCGATGTTATCTGAGGAAATCACACTTTGATGGCAAGTAAACAAATTTCCGGTGAAGTCTCCTGTGCTAAATTTAGAAGACATTGAATGGAAAAACCTTGTTATGCACTAGTCTCGTTCCCAGGATGAGGTAATGTCTATGAAATCACATGACAATTTGAACTTCTACTTTTTCGCATGTGCCTTACGGATCTTTTTTGCAGGAAATCTGCTCGAAGAAGAATTCCGGTTTGAAAAGAACGATAGGATATCGCAAATATGCTACTCACTGCTTTGCTCTTGTTAGTACATGTTGTCATGTATCACTGTACTTGCATACATACCTGGTTCATCATGTGACAACAGTATGCATGATAGCTTGCTTATCAATTGTTCGCTCCAAATTATCTGATCTGTATGAATGGTTACATTAGTGTAGAATATATCCAATGCCAATGTTTTTTTAGCTCTGCATTGTTCTTGTAAGTACATGTTGTCCTTTATCAGTATATTTATAATGACAGGTAGTTGTTCATGTACCATCACTCTGCAGCTTATTTTCCTTTGGCCTCCATTTTCTACACATCAGATCTATATTTACTCTTACCATAAGGTTGGTACTGAAGAAGTTTAGTTGTGCATTGCTCTTGGCTGTACCTT
This sequence comes from Triticum aestivum, assembly GCF_018294505.1. Taxonomy (NCBI): domain Eukaryota; kingdom Viridiplantae; phylum Streptophyta; class Magnoliopsida; order Poales; family Poaceae; genus Triticum; species Triticum aestivum. Next base: position 523,212,882 of record NC_057800.1, read on the forward strand.
TTGCCTGTATCACTGCACTTACATTTATAGCTACTTGGTTATGTAGCATCACTCTTCGTCTTATCTTAAATATTCTCCATTTTTTTGTATATTATCACATCTATATTTACTCTTAACAAAATGTAGAATAAAGGCAATGCTTTTGAAGAAGATTCTGTGGTAAACTGCTTGAATTGCCCCCCTATCAGCATGGACAAGGCCTTTATAGAGCCTGTCTTCACCAATAATGTAAGTTTTTCCATCTCAAGCCTTCAAACTTTGTTGTATTTATTTGGTTAGGCATGACTGCAACAGCTGTTTATTTTTAGTGTTTGCATCAAATTGCTTGTTTAAAGTTTATTATGTAGTTCATAAACAAAAGTTTGTCTTTTCTCAATTTAAGTTTTCAGTTGTACAACCAAGTTCCTTCTTCATACCATGTAAATTAAACTATACAGAGCAAGTGATCTTATTTTTCACTGCATGTATGCTTCTGTTCTTCATCTCTAATCCAGTGGTGTGGTGAACCTACCCACTACAGCACAATGTCATATTCTGCAATGTCTTAACTATGAACAATGTCATATCATTCTACTATTATTTAAATCATCTCTTTATTCGCCAATCTGAAATGGTATAAATTGACAGCACACTAACCATTGATACTTATGAGTTCTTGATCTGTAATCCAGTGGTGACGTGAAGCTGCCAACTCCTTCACAATGTCATTTCCTGCCATGTCTTGACCTGAACAATAGCATATTGTGTTAATGCAATTTTAAACTGTGTCACTTTATTCGTCAGTAAGAAATGTGATGAATTGTCAGCACTGATACTTTTATGTGCAAAACCTGTCATCTGTCGGCTTGTTTATCTTTCAGAGTGAGGAAGATATAAGTGTTGAACAAGCGCAATCTCATCATCTTGCTCAGCTGCTTGTGTTGCAGCTCCCCATCAGGGCTAACCTTTCTTGAACTCTATTGAAGTGCTGTCGGTTTTGTATATTATTTTGTCGGCATGTTTATTTGCACTGGTGGCGATCTTTGATGCCCAGTGTATGTAATCTGCTGTCTGCTTGTGCTTTATTATCATAGTGGCGAACTTTGATGCCCAGTGGATGTAATATACCGTAATTTCTTTATTGTATAGTCTAGGTTTTTTCTTATTCACAATGCTGTAGTTATTTTACTATATATGTATCATGTCTTCGCAGTAAACCGGGCAAACCATAAAATTACGGTACATAATCGGGCCGTCATGCAATCACGATGTAGGTTTTGCCTGAAACGTGCCGAACTGCTCACGGGCCGGCAGCAGCCCGAAATGAACCCCGGACCATGATTGTGCGAATCAAATCACGGGCTTTTAATAGGCCAACATTGTCTCGATCCTTGTTTGGCCCAATCAGATATCGGTTGCGAGTAGGCCGGATGCAAACCGGGCTGTAGTTAGGCCCAACTATATGACGGGCTTTTAACAGGCCGAAATATTAAACGATCCCTTAACAGGCCAAAACTAATATCAGGCCGAATTACTAAGTGGGCCTTTAGCAAGTGGGCCCAAAAGCATAGTGTCCAGTTGACGGGCCGAATCTGATATGGGCCATAATTGAGCCCAAAGCCTCTTAAAGGGCCGGACCTGATCTGGGCCGTAATTTGGCCCAGAACATGGTAGGCTTTTAACGGGCCGGATCTCATACGTGCCACTATTAGGCCCGGAGCGTGGCAGGCCATTAATGGACCGGATCAAATATGGGCCGTCATTTGGCCCAAAACATGGCAGCCAGTTAATGGGTCGGCCTACTAGGGTCCTCAAAATCTTGTGGGCCTACAGCTGGGTCGGCCCATTAATGTGGACGAAATCTCGTGGGCCTTTAGCTGGGCCGGCCCATTATGATCCGCAAGAATCTTGTGGGCCTTTACCTGGGTCGGCCCATTATGGCACACAAAAATCTTGTGGGCCTTTACCTGGGCCGGCCCATTATGTCCCGCAAAATCTTGTGGGCCTTTAGCTGGGCCAGCCCATTATGGTCCGCAAAATCTCGTGGGCCTTTAGTTGGGCCGGCCTATTATGGTCCACAAAATCTTGTGGACCTTTAGTTGGGTCGGCCCATTTAAACTTGATGGGCCGGTCCACGTGTCAACATATCATAGGCGCGTCTCGCCCATTGGATGAGTGACACCTGTGCCAATGCGGACCTGACACGTGTCCCCTCCAACCAATGATGATTTTACACGTGGAAAATCCCCATTGGTCGGGGCTGTTAACAGGTTGTCGGATCCAAAACCCGACCCGATAGCTTAACGGCGTTCCGTTATGGTGGATGCCATGTGTCGGTCACCCTTGACGAAAGCACTTTTGTGACGCGTGATTTATCGTCATGGAAGTGGACACTTCCGTGATGATAATTTTGGTAATGTCATGGAACACTTCTACGACAGCACATGTATGACTATCTTGATTCTGTCATAAATTTGTCATGGATGTACAGGCATGACAAAAAACGCAACCTACTGTGACAAACACGTATCATCACGGAAGTGTATTTTTTGTAGTGCATCACCTGGCTAGACTTGCAAGCTGCTGATATGTCTCCATCATATCTACTTTTCCATACACTTTTGCCCTTGTTTTGGACTCTAACTTGCATGATTTGAATGGAACTAACCCGGACTGACGTTGTTTTCAGCCAAATTGCCATGGTGTTATTTATGTGCAGAAACAAAAGTTCTCGGAATGACCTGAAACTTCACAGAACATCTTTTCGGAAATAATAAAAAATCCTTGTAAAAGATGAAGACCAGGGGGGCCACCACCTGTCCACGACGGTGGAGGGCTCCCCCCCCTAGGGCGCGCCCCTACCTCGTGGGCCCCCTGGAGCTCCTCCGACCTAAACTCCAACTCTATATATTTGGTTTCGGAGAGAAAAAATCAGAGAGAAAGATTCATCGCGTTTTATGATACGGAGCCGCTGCCAAGCCCTAAAACCTCTCGGGAGGGCTGATCTGGAGTCCTCTCGGGGCTCCGGAGAGGGGAATCCGTCGGCATCGTCATCATCAACCATCCTCCATCACCAATTTCATGATGCTCACCGCTGTGCGTAAGTAATTCCATCATAGGCTTGCTAGACGGTGATGGGTTGGATGAGATCTATCATGTAATCGAGTTAGTTTTGTTAGGGTTTGATCCCTAGTATCCACTATGTTCTGAGATTGATGTTGCTATGACTTTGCTATTCTTAATGCTTGTCACTAGAGCCCAAGTGCCATGATTTCAGATCTGAACCTATTGTGTTTTCATCGATATATGAATGTTCTTGATCCTATCTTGCAACTCTATAGTCACCTACTCTGTGTTATGATCCGGCAACCCCGAAGTGACAATAATCAGGACCACTCCCGGTGATGACCATAGTTTGAGGAGTTCATGTATTCACTATGTGCTAATGCTTTGTTCCGGTACTCTATTAAAAGGAGGCCTTAATATCCCTTAGTTTCCATTAGGACCCCGCTGCCACGGGAGGGTAGGACAAAAGATGTCATGCAAGTTCTTTTCCATAAGCACGTATGACTATATTCGGAATACATGCCTACATTACATTGATGAATTGGAGCTAGTTCTGTGTCACGCTATGTTATGATTGTTACATGATGAACCGCATCCGGCATAATTCTCCATCACTGATCCATTGCCTACGAGCTTTCCACATATTGTTCTTCGCTTATTTACTTTTCCGTTGCTATTGCTATCATTACTACAAAATACCAAAAACATTACTTTTGCTACTGTTACCTTTTGCTACCGTTACCACTACTATCGTATTACTTTGCTACTAAATACTTTGCTGCAGATATTAAGTTTCCAGGTGTGGTTGAATTGACAACTCAGCTGCTAATACTTGAGAATATTCTTTGGCTCCCCTTGTGTCGAATCAATAAATTTGGGTTGAATACTCTACCCTCGAAAACTGTTGCGACCCCCTGTACTTGTGGGTTATCAAGACTTTTTTCTGGCGCCGTTACCGGGGAGCATAGCTCTATTTCTTTGAGTCACTTGGGATTTATATCTTCTTATCATTATGAAGAACTTGAGAGATTCAAAAACCAAGATTTATCCCTCAACTACAAGGGGAGGTAAGGAACTGCCATCTAGCTTTGCACTTGATTCACCTTCTGTTTTGAGTAAGCTTGCGACACCTGAACCTGCTTCTGCTATTCGTTCTGATATGTCGCATGTTATTGATGATGCCATTTCTGCTATGCATGATACTTATGATGAAACTACTTCTATGCTTGATACTACTGTGCCACTTGGTGAATTTCTCGATGAACAACTTGCTAGGGTTAGAGAGACTGAAAATATTGAATTCGATAATATTGATACAAGTGATGATGAAGATTCTTCCCCTAATAATGAACCACTTGTTAGTTCTGAAGGTTATGTTTTTGATAAAGAAGCTTCTTTAGCTATTTTAGCTTGCAAAGATAGATACGAACTTAAGAGGTTATTACCTAAATGGAATAAGCAATCTCTAAATGATAAGATGAAACCTGACCCTACTTTTGCTACTTCACCTATCTTTGTTACTGATAAATATTTTGAATTCTCCGTTGATCCTGATATAATTACTTTGGTTGAATCTGATCCTTTTCATGGCTATGAATCTGAAACTGTTGTGGCACATCTTAGTAAATTAAATGATATAGCTACCCTGTTCACTAATTGTGGTGGTTTTGTCACGGCAGATGTCCTAGAGAAAGGACTTAGTCATGGAGCCATCGCGACAGGTTAGCTTGAAGGGGTTAAAGCGGACACAGGGACGCAAGAGAGTTATACTAGTTCAGCCCCTTCGATGAAGGTAAAAGCCTATGTCTAGTTGTGATGGAATTGATGGGTTTTCGATGACTAGGGAGCAAACAAGCTTCGTCTATGTCTCGAGTTGTTGTCTCTCTTTGAACTGCCGCCGGGTCGTCCCCTTATATACACGGGTGACACCCGTCGGTTCACAGAGTCCCAACACCGGTCGATATTCGTATTCCGGGTTGGTCTCTCCTTATTCCTAACTTACAATACAAGTTTATATACAAATCCCGGTTTATAGCTACAAGTCTTGAACCGGCTACGGGCCTTAGGCCCTCATCTGCCTTCTTGGGCTTTATCACTCTTGAATTACTGATGAAGTTGACCCGGCCCAGATAGGCCGGTTTACGCCCAGCAGTAATATCCCCAACATTAGGCCCCAGATTGATTTGAACGGGTTCATGTCAATCCTTTAACAAAAGCTTCATCTTCAACATCTTCTCATAAATTGGTAAACCGCCATGATGTCATCTTCTCTGATTGCTGTAAACCGGAGTGACGTCACCTGTCATAACGAAGCTATCCATTATGCTTGTTTGTTTAATAGCTCTGTGAAAATCGAGGTGATAGCTCCATTTCGTGGCCCCTTGATTGTCGCGCCTGACACATGTTCTTTCGCCTTATAAATAGGACCGAAGGGTCATTTCTTTTCTCCCCTTCGTGCCTTTCTTCTTCGTCTTCCTCGCGTCGCCAGCCTCAGAGCTCCGCCGTCGTCGTCGACCTCTGCCTCAACCTTGGCCGCTGCATCAACCTGAGCGCACCAGAGCATTGCGGCAACCTTCCGTGTCTTCCTCAGCTCCGGTAAATCTTCTATCCTTTCCCCCGCAGATCTGACCTAGGGTTTCACAGTTCTTCAGTGTTCATCGTCTGCCTCTTGCTCATACGATAGATCTTTAGATGACTCCGCAAATCTTTACTCTGTGCAATGGTAGCTGTTTTACCCTTCGCCTTCACTTACACAACTCAAAACCATAGATCTATATGTACGTCTTGCTCATTGATTCGGTACTGCTCCTTTTGGACCTCTGAATATTTATCTTTTTTCTGAACTTGCTTCAGATCCATCGCTGTAGAAAAATCTTACGAAATCTGTTTCTATAAACTTACTCATCTGCTTCAATGTTCAAACCAGGTGGTTTAACCTTGTAGAAAAAAATTGCCAAACCGGTATATACCATTAGTCCCCTTGTTGAACCGCCAGATGTTGTTGCTTCATAAAAGTCCGGTTCAGATAGATCTGTCTCCGGTTTAACATTGCACATACCAATGTACCTTGATCAAATGCATTTTTGAACCGGGATCTTCTACCTTGTAGATTCCATCATGGCTAAGCAAGTATATGAGTGCAATTGGGTTCCTTCTCGCGTCACAGAGGCTCAGCTGGACGATCTAGTCCCGATCGGCGCTTTAGGCAGCAAAGATACAATCCATTGGAGCGCTCCTAGCAAAGAATGCCCTCCCACTCCTCAAGGAGAGGTTGTTGTTTTCATAGATCACTTAGCTCGGGGCTTTAAGCCGCCTGGTTCTAAATTTTACCGGGATGTTTTGGCCGATTTCCAACTCCATCCACAAGACACTGGCCCCAATTCTGTTACAAATATGTGTCACTTCCAAGTGCTCTGTGAGGCGTTCTTTCAATAGGAGCCCACAGTGGAATTGTTCAGAGACCTTTTCCATCTAAACCGCCGTACTGAGTTTACTGACAGCTCCAATACAGAGTTGGGTGGTGTGGCGATCCAGAAAAGGAAAGAGGTCACATACCCTCACGCCAAACTGCACAGCCACCCCAAAGAGTGGAATCAGACATGGTTCTATTGCAAAGACACCTCCCCTGCTGGTGAGAATCCCTTGCGTGGCTTTCGTCTGGAGCGGCTCAGCAATACACACCCTTTTCCGCAAAGATTGACTGCCCAGGAGAGAAGCAAATATGCTCCTCAACTGTCGAAGCTCAGAGCCTTTATGGCCAACGGTTTAACAGGGGTTGATCTCGCTCGCTGTTGGATATCATGGAGCATACTGCCCCTTAGTCAGTGCTCCGGTTTGATGTGCGAGTATACCGGCAGTGTTGATGACCCACTGCGACATTCCAAAATCCAGCTCACCGATGAAGAAATCACAGAGGTTGTGAATAAGATGCTGAATGAACCGGAACATATCTGTGCTAAAAACGGTCTGCTTCCCTTCTGTGCCACCAACAAACCGCCAGCTGTAAGACCTTGATTTTTCCTTTTGTTGAATCTGCTATTGATATATCTGGTCATTGTTTAATATCAGTGTCTGTGTAATCAGGGCAATGATCCGTTTTGGAGCAAGAAATTGCCGCAGGAGAAACCAGAAAAACCAGACAAACCGGAAAGAGAAACCCGGCAAAAGACTAAAGTTGTAAAGAAGATAGCCCACAGGAAAAGAACTACTGCATCTTCTAATCCGGCCCCTGATGATGATGTGAATAATCCGGACCTTGAGGTAGAGCTTGACTCACTTGGCTTATTTTTCATGCGTCTTATTGATGATGATATTTGTCAGGATGATGCCAAAGCCAGTCACGCTGATGCTGCAGAGGTAATTATTCTCTCTTCCGATTCAGAACCTTTGGCTTCGCTAAAAATCCGTCAGGCAAACCGAAAAGTTAAATTTTCTCATCCTCTTGCTTATTTGGATCCCAAATTTCTTATGAAGACCCAACAGCACGAAGCTCGTCGCACAACCCGGCACAGCGGCCAGGTAGTTACCTCCGCCGGTTTACCGAATAGTCCGGTTCGGAAACGCCGTTCAGAGGTCTCTAATTTGCTTGTCAGTGATTGTCCTAAAGCGGGCTGCTTTCGTCAGCCTCTTAATCCATCTGACTCCGATTACCAGGTTACTTCCCACTCATCTTCTGGCGAGTCATCGGCTACTCAGCTGCCACCTCTCAAAATGGTGCTTGTGTAAGCTATACTTATTATGATATTTGCAGCACATCACCTTAGAACATATGCTGTATTTGATTTTGTTATTCTTTTCCGGGCCAAACCTAGGCCAAGCAAGAAGGCCTGCCTGGAAAAAGCGGCCGAAGAAGATGCCATTCTTGAGCCAGGCAAGACACCCGATCTTGAAGCGGCTATTCCCGAGGATATACCCAACGATCCACCGCAGCAAGACGACGATCTTATTGCTGAAGAGAGACCTACTGATGCCTCAGGTCCTGTCAATCAGCCCACAGGCTCCATCCGGATTGAGAGATCCACCGGTCCAGCAAAACCTACTGACAAGCCAACAGCCCTAGTGAAAACCGGTGATACTTAGGAGGATGAGGTTATCATTACTGGTACTGGCCATACCGAGCCAAGCAATCCTGTTGCTTTGTCCAAACCTTCTACCAAGGAAGAATTTGTTGCCTTTGGTAAAGGCAAGTGGAATGCTGATCTAGCAACTTACGCTGCTCTGAACGCCCAAGATATCCATTCCGGCTACCTGAACCGGCTGTATAGCAGCCGTGACTATGAAGCCAGTCTGGTTAATATGATGAAGGATAAATACGAGGTAACTTCCATATGCTCTTTCCTGCTTCTATGCTTCAATACTTGCTGACTCTCCTAGCCCCCAAGGGCCAGTTTGTAATCTTCTTTCAAACCGGGACTTACTAATATAAATCTTAATGTTTTGAAATTCGCCGATGTAGCCCCCAAGGGCCGGTTCAACTTAGCGTAGTTAAACCGGTACTTTAAGTAATTGAAATCGCCGCATCAGAATATATATACGAGCAAATAGCCATTAGCCCCCAAGTGCCAAGTTTAATACTTGTATTGATCTTGGGACTTTGTAAGCAATTGAAAGATGAAGATCGAATATGCATTAGCCCCCAAGTGCTAAGTGCATAACTTGTTATGTGGTTGGCACTTCAATCTTTGTACCATTTTGTTGAAGCATATAACTGTCTGCATGCAGGCGGAGCTGAAGACGAAAGAAAGCCAAGTCGCCGATCTCCAAGAAAATCTAAAAACCCAACAAGCTGAAACCTCCAAAGCAAAAGAGGAATTAGACAATGCTTTAAGCGCCATGGAACAGCTTAAGGAGAGCTTCAAAAAGAAGCGGGCGGATTGGGCCACTGAAAAGTCCGCTTTAATCAAACGAGCAGAGGATGCCGAGGCTGCACTAAAACCAGTGGCGGATGAACTGACCAGCATAAAGCGGCACGTGCATGCCATGACTATTGCTATCTTTGGTAAGCCTGTTTGACTTCTGAATTGGCTCTGTCTTCTTACAGAGTTGCCAGTTTATTAACTCTTTATGGTATTTCAGGGACACGCATTGGTCACTTGGGGTCAGATGTGCGGAAGAAACTGAAAGCCGCCTATACATTGGTTGAACAATTGTATACTGGTGCCCAGCGGATCATCTGTACCGCATCCCATAACAAACCGGCGCCCACTTTGATTCAAGACACTCTGATGAAAATGTCGGTGCTTCCTGCCCGGGTTGAAGAGCTGAAGAAATCTGCTGCTCGAACCGGTGCGATCAATGCCTTAATCCGGGCAAAAGCCTAGGTGCCGAATTTTGATCCTATTGAAGCGGCTCAGGGCTATCCCAGCTTGAAGGAAGACGGGTCAGAGTTTGGTGAAGCGGATCTGCGAGCAATAAACCGGGAGGTACGTCCGCTAGCTTGTCAATTGGCTGAAGAAGCAGACTTGTCTCATTATCAAGCCCAATATGACAATCAGAACAAGCGAATAGCTGCACCAATCCATGAATCGGAAAATCTGATCCCTCCAATCCGTAAGCATACTTACGCTCCCGATATTGACCCGTCATTGCTGATCCATGATGAAGCTATTTTTCAAGCACTAATGGGAATCGTCTGGACAACTATTGATTTCCAGCCACTGGGTAGAGAAATGGAGGCTGAAGCGGCGCAGGATGACCCACAACCATCAGGCCAGGCTGGTGACCAAGCTTGAACCGGAAGCCGGTTTTAAAACTGCCTCTCCTTTGCGAAAAACAATGATATTATTATAGGCACCGTGATGCCTTGTAATAAGCTAGCCGATACTTTTGATGTTGATATGCCTTCGTGCATAATTTGTTCTTCCTGTGGTGATGAACTTTCCAAAGCACTTTCTGCAATAAGAAACTCTTCAAGTGCCACCGCGGTTGTACCGTCAGGCGGAATATGATGTCTGCATATATGAAGTCAAAACATCCAAAAAAATTTAAGTATATGACCAAAATTTTGAGATACATAATACCTGCCATCGTTGAGCGTGAAGTTGGCTTGGCCAATCTTGAAGTGGAGTTTTGCAAACCCACACTATTGGAGGAAATAACAGCTCCTGTATATATATATGACGCTGGTTTACCATGTAAACCATGCCGGGTTATAATAAACACTGTGTTACTCCATAAGAGGATGTTAACAACAAGGATCAAACCGGGCAAATAGTCTCCAGATTGACGTGAACTATGTTCCGTCAATTGATTGGTTGAAAACTTTGTCGATTTTAAAAAAACGCAATAAAAAAGAAAAGAAAAAGTATCTTGCAAAGAAAAGTGCGAAGCAAAAGCAATGACAAAACCTTTGCAAAAAAGGTTTATTTGAGCTGATCAAATGGCGTTACCATGACCGAACACGACCAGGCTCCCGTTAGGTGTAACTATGGTTCTAGTCAGCCAGGTCCCCAAATGAAACTGTGGCATTTATGCCGACCAAGTGGCATGGCAATGGTTCGGGTTCGACCAAGCCCCCAAGTGATTTTGTGGCCTTAGGCCAATCAAGAGGCATGATTGGTTCAAACGTGACCAAGTCCCCAAGTGATCTGGTGGCTCTCGCCTATTAAGAGGTATGGTATTGGTTCGGACACGACCAAACCTCCAAGTGATATAACATGATGCTTTTTAAAAAGCGAACTCAAGGGGTAAACCGGAGGCCGCTTTAGAACAACTCCGTGTAACCACACATGATGTAAAAGAACAGATACCCCGCTTTAGCTGAGGTTCCGGTTTATTATATTTAATCATAATATATACATCATTGTAATATGTACATAAGTAGAACCAATGGCTCAGGTATAATAAGGCCGAAGATGAGCTATGTTCCACGGCCTGTTGGTCTCCTCCTCTGACGTACGTGAGTCCTTATGCTCTCGAATATCGATCAGATAGTATGACCCGTTGTGCAGATTCTTGCTGACCACGAAAGGCCCCTCCCAAGGTGGGGATAACTTATGCATATCAGTCTGATCTTGGATGAGCCGAAGCACCAAATCTCCTTCCTGGAAGGTTCTGGTTCTCACTCGGCGACCGTGATAACGACGAAGATCCTGTTGGTAAATCGCCGATCGGGCGGCTGCTATGTCACGCTCTTCATTCAACCGGTCCAAAGCATCTTGCCGTGCTGTCTTGTTGTCCGCTTCAATGTAAGCCGTCACACGAGGTGAATCATGACGGATATCACTGGGGAGAACCGCCTCCGCTCCATAAACCATGAAGAACGGTGTGTATCCTGTTGACCTGTTGGGTGTTGTATTGATGCTCCATAACACAGATGGTAATTCTTCTACCCAACAACTCGGCGTTCTCTGCAAAGGAACCATGAGCCGGGGCTTGATGCCTCTCAAGATCTCTTGATTAGCTCTTTCTGCTTGACCATTGGACTGTGGGTGTGCCACTGATGAAACGTCGAGCCGGATGTGCTCCCGTTCGCAGAACTCCTTCATGGCACCTTTGGACAAATTGGTACCATTATCTGTGATGACACTGTGTGGAAAGCCAAACTGAAAAATCACTTTCTTAATGAACTGAACCGCCGTGGCCGCATCACACTTGCTAACAGGTTCTGCCTCCACCCACTTTGTAAACTTGTCAACCGCCACCAGGAGGCGGGTCTTCTTATCTTTGGACCTTTTGAAAGGCCCAACCATATCCAACCCCCAAGTCGCAAACAGCCAAGTAATTGGAATCATTCTCAATTCTTGAGCTAGTACATGAGTACGTCTTGAGAACTTTTGGCAACCATCACACCGTCTGACCAGATCCTCTGCATCAGCATGAGCAGTTAACCAATAGAAGCCTTGGCGAAACGCTTTAGCCACCAGAGATTTTGAACCGGCGTGGTGACCACAATCTCCTGTGTGGATCTCACGCAAAATTTCACGGCCTTCTTCACGAGACACACAGCGTTGAAATGCTCCTGACATACTGCAATGATGCAACTCTCCGTTGATAATAGTCATGGACTTGGATCGTCGGATTATCTGTCTGGCCAGAATCTCATCCTCTGGTAACTCGCCCCGGTTCTTGTACGCCAGGTAGGGAAGCGTCCAATCTGGAATAACATGAAGAGCTGCCACCAATTGAGCCTCCGGATCAGGAATAGCCAAATCTGCTTCACCAGGGATCTTGACCGACGGGTTGTGCAGCACATCCAGAAAAACATTGGGTGGAACCGGTTTGCGCTGAGAGCCCAGCCGGCTTAAAACGTCCGCCGCTTCATTTTTCCGCCGGTCCATGTGGTCCACCTGATAGCCTTTGAAATGACCTGCAACAATATCCACCTCACGACGATATGTTGCCATGAGTGGATCCTTGGAGTCCCAAGTGCCACACACTTGCTGAGCCACGAGGTCCGAGTCACCGAAGCACTTAACTCGACCTAGATTCATCTCCTTAGCCATCCAGAGACCATGGAGCAAGGCTTCATACTCAGCTGCATTGTTAATACAAGGGAACATTAAGCGGAGAACATAACAAAACTTATCACCTCGCGGGGAAGTTAATACGACTCCAGCCCCTGAACCTTCCAATTGCCGGGATCCGTCAAAATGGATGGTCCAATATGTGTGATCCGGATTTTCCTCAGGTGCTTGCATTTCCGTCCAATCATTGATAAAATCAACCAGTGCTTGAGACTTAATCGCCGTCCGAGGCACATACTTCAAATCGTGCGGCCCAAGCTCTATAGCCCACTTGGCAATCCGGCCAGTTGCTTCCCGGTTCTGGATGATATCCCCCAAAGGAGCAGAACTGACCACCGTAATTGGATGCCCTTGGAAGTATTGTTTAAGCTTCCGGCTTGCCATAAAAACTCCATACACCAGCTTCTGCCAATGCGGATACCTTTGCTTGGACTCAATGAGCACCTCGCTGATATAATAGACCGGACGTTGAACCGGATGCTCCTTACCTGCCTCCTTTCGCTCCACCACAATAGCCACGCTGACCGCCCGAGCATTAGCAGCAACATATAGCAGTAACGGCTCCTTGTCAATGGGAGTGGTGAGCACAGGCGGATTGGCCAATTGCCGCTTTAAGTCCTCAAATGCTTCATCAGCAGCAGAACTCCAAACAAACTGATCCGTCTTCTTCAACATCTGATACAACGGGATTGCCTTCTCACGAAGACGACTGATAAACCGGCTTAACGCGGCAATCCGGCCTGCCAGGCGTTGAACATCATTGATACACTTCGGTTTAGCCAGGGACGTGATGGCTGTGATCTTCTCCGGATTAGCCTCAATTCCCCTATTGGACACCAGGAAGCCTAATAACTTGCCCGCCGGTACACCAAAGACACATTTTTTCGGATTAAGCATCATCTTGTATGTCCTCAGGTTATCTAAAGTTTCCTTTAAATCGCCAATCAGAGTCTCCTTCTCGCTGGATTTAACCACGATATCATCCACGTAGGCGTGTACATTACGGCCAATCTGTTTGTGTAGACAATTTTGCACACAACATTGATAAGTTGCCTGGGCACTCTTGAGCCCAAAGGGCATAGACACATAGCAGAAGGCTCCAAAGGGAGTTATGAATGGCGTTTTCTCCTGGTCCTTAACTGCCATTTTGATCTGATGATAGCCAGAATATGCATCCAAAAAAGTTAAACGCTCACAACCCGCCATAGCATCAATAATTTGATCAATACGGGGGAGGGCAAAAGGATCTGCTGGACAAGCTTTATTAAGATCTGTGTAATCCACACACATGCGCCAGGTGCCGTTTTTCTTAAGGACCAGCACCGGATTGGCAAGCCACTCAGGGTGAAAAACTTCAACAATAAAACCAGCTGCTAAGAGCCTGACTACCTCTTCTCCAATTGCCTTGAGTCTGTCTTCGTTAAACCGGCGGAGGAACTGTTTCACCGGTTTGTATTTAGGATCCACATTAAGGGTGTGCTCAGCGAGTTGCCTCGGTACACCTGGCATATCAGAGGGCTTCCATGCAAAAATGTCCCAATTCTCACGGATGAACTCGATGAGCGCGCTTTCCTATTTCGGATCCAAATTAGCGCTGATGCTGAACTGCTTGGACGAATCGCTAGGTACAAAGTCAACAAGCTTAGTTTCTGCTGCTGATTTGAACTTCAGGGGCGGATCATGCTCCGTAGTTGGCTTCTTTAATGAGGTCATGTCCGCCGGATCAACATTGTCCTTATAATACTTCAGCTCCTCAGTGGCACAAACCGACCCTGCATAGGCCGCATCACCTTCCTCACACTCCAAAGCGATTTTGCGGCTTCCGTGAACCGTTATTGTCCCCTTGTGACCCGGCATCTTGAGCTGCAAATACACATAACAGGGCCGTGCCATAAACTTGGCGTAGGCCGGTCGCCCAAATAGGGCGTGATACGGACTTTGGATTTTCACCACTTCAAACATCAATGTCTCCGACCTGGAATCATGATCATCCCCAAAGGCCACTTCCAGAGCTATCTTACCAACAGGATATGCTGATCTGCCAGGTACTACACCGTGGAACACCGTATTAGACGGTTTAAGATTTTTATCTATTAATCCCATACAATGAAAGGTCTCATAGTACAAGATATTAATGCTGCTACCTCCATCCATGAGCACCTTGGTGAACTTGTAACCTCCCACCTGAGGTGCCACCACCAGATCCAACTGACCCGGATTATCGACCTGGGGAGGGTGATGCTCTCTGCTCCATATGATTGGCTGTTCAGACCAACATAGATAACGGGGTATGGCCGGTTCAACAGAGTTGACCGCCTGCCTCTGAACCTTCCGGTCTCGCTTGTCCAAGCTAGTGGTGAAGACATGGTGCCCACTACTCAACTTCTTTGGGTTGCTCTGGTAACCTGACTGTTGCTGCTGTTGGTTGTAACCACCCTGGTTGTTCTGACTATTTTGACCATTATGTCCGCCCGGATTACCATTAAATCCTGAACCGGAACTTCCTCCACCGTAACCCGGCCCGGATCCTGAGCCACCGCCAGATTCGTGATCATACCGGAAATTATTAGAATTCTTGAACTCCTGCATAATAAAGCAATCCTTCCAAAGGTGGTTTGCTGGCGCCTCCTTCGTCCCATGTCTTGGACAGGGCTGGCTTAGCAGATAATTTAGGCGGTCTGGGTTAGGGTTGGGTGCCCCATTACGATTTTTCGGTTTACCCTTGCGTCGCTGGCCATTGTCATGTGCGTTGGTATTAGCCACAAAGTCCATGTTACCATCCGCTTTACGCTTGCCTCCACCACCATTGCCTGCCCAGTGATGCTGCTGACCTTTGGAGTTTTTGTTCCTCTTTCCCTTCCCTGTCTTGTCATCATCAGATTCGGGATCCTTGGTACTATCAGAATCAGCATATTTCACCAAAGCGGCCATGAGGGTCCCCATGTCAATGCAATGACGCTTCATCCGTCCCAACTTCAGCTTCAGGGGCCCAAACCGGCAGTTGCCTTCTAGGGTTAATACTGCGGTGTCAGCGTTGATGCGGTCTGATGAGTGCAACACTTGTGAAACCCGGCGCACCCAATGAGTCGTTGATTCTCCTTCCTCCTGGACGCATGCAGCTAAGTCCCCTATCGACATAGGTTGTTTACATGTATCCTTGAAATTGCTGATAAACCGGGCTCGTAATTGGGCCCATGAACTGATAGAATTAGCCGGCAAGCTTTTTAACCAAGTATGGGTCGTTCCTTCAAGCATCATGGTGAAGTATTTCGCACACGCCGCGTCATCCACATCAAGCATCTCCATGGCCATCTCATAGCTCTCCACCCATGTCTCTGGAGGCTGATCCGCCATGTAATTTGGTACCTTACGCGGGCCCTTGAAATCCTTGGGCAGGCGCACATTGCGTAAAGCGGGGATAAGGCAAGGCACCCCCAAAGAACTAGAAGTAACACCAGGTTCGATCGAGATGGTTGGACGAACCGGCGTGAGCTGCCGAGCCTGATGTTGTGTGGCTAACTCGGCCTCCCTGCGCGCTCGGGCCCGGTTCACCACTTCATGAGCGTTATCAGCACCACCCGTCGGGTTGTTGCCACGGGGTGCTCCACGTCGTTCGTTACTCAACACTGCCAGTTCATCCATATGTCTGCTATAGCTCCGGCTTGGATGGGGGGTCGAGTGGATCCGGTCGCGGCTGTACGAGTATGCTTCCTGTTGGACCAAAGCTGTCCTCAGAAGCTCCTTGACCCGTTGCGTCTCTACTGCCTGCGGCGAATCACCTTCAATTGGAATGGCCTCCAGCCGTGCAGCAGCGACAACGAGATTGTCCATCGGGTTGGAGTAGTGACCCACAGGTGTTAAAACAGCCTAAGGTATAACGGTGTTTTGACGAGGCGAGTCCATCTGACGAGGCTGAACCGGTGCACCGGTCCCGGGAGCTTCCGCCCGGTTTCCCTCCAGCGGATTGCCGGTTCCTACTCCTAGAGTGTTGAAAAGGTCTCTGGCCTCAAAAACCGGAGGCAAACGGGATCGGTACTTCCTCCTCATGACTTCCTGCGACACACTCTGGTCCAACATGAGCATGTAGGCTTGTGCGTCTAAAGCGGCCCGCTCCATGGCCATCCTGGTGTCCTCGGCTGCCAGATCTGCCTTGGCCTGGGTGATCTATTCCTTCACTTTTGCAATCTCTGCGTTGTGAACGCCCTGATCCGCCGGATTAGCCTCCGCCATAAGCACAACCAATGCATCAAATAGCTCTGATAGAACTTGAGCCGGTGGGCGCACAGGGCCTCCTGCCCCGGCAGCCATCGCCGCTGCTGAACCGGAGGTTGTTGCCGCAGCGGTCGGAGAATGAAGCGCTGCTTGTGTGCCAGTCATGAATATTCCAACCCGGTTGGGCAGATCAGAGGGGTCCGGAATACTGTCGCCATCGGAACAGCCCCCAATCCGGCCGTCTTGTAGCTGATAAAGAGATTCAGTTTCTCCGGTCGATGACTCGTCATCGGAACAAACGATGGTATAGTCGCGAGATTCCGATCCATCCTCATAACTTCCTCCATGGATGACTCCCACGAAGGCACGCTTCATGGCCGGTTCAACCCGGGCGGATCGCGCACGCTGAACCGTCTCGACAAGGTCGGTGCAGATGTCCGGCTCAGGGCCCGGTTCACCGATCTTGCCAATGAAAACGTGAATGCCACCAAAGGGGACCCGGTACCCGTACTCAATTGAGCCGGCCTCGGGGGCCCAGCCTGCGTCGTCGATGTAGAACTTGCCGCGACGACTCTTAGTCATCCGGCCTACAGCGTAGCCCTCGAGTCCTTCAAAGCGGCCCTCCAAGAACCGGAAACCATCGTGCGATAGCCCCACGGTGGGCGCCAACTGTCGTGGTTTTGTCACTGCAAATGTCCTAGAGAAAGGACTTAGTCATGGATCCATCGCAACAGGTTAGCTTGAAGGGGTTAAAGCGGACACAGGGACGCAAGAGAGTTATACTAGTTCGGCCCCTTCGATGAAGGTAAAAGCCTACGTCTAGTTGTGATGGAATTGATGGGGTTTCGATGACTAGGGAGCAAACAAGCTTCGCCTATGTATTGAGTTGTTGTCTCTCTTTGAACCACCGCCGGGTCGTCCCCTTATATACACGGGTGACACCCGTCGGTTCACAGAGTCCCAACACCGATCGATATTCATATTCCGGGTTGGTCTCTCCTTATTCCTAACTTACAATACAAGTTTATATACAAATCCCGGTTTATAGCTACAAGTCTTGAACCGGCTACGGGCCTTAGGCCCTCATCTGCCTTCTTGGGCTTTATCACTCTTGAATTACTGATGAAGTTGACCCGGCCCAGATAGGCCGGTTTATGCCCGTCAGTAATATCCCCAACACTAATGATGAAATAACTCGCTACTTTTATATCCTTCAAATATTTCTATTCTCATTAAAAGGTGATGCTAAGATATGGTTTAATTCTCTGGATCTTGGTTATGTGCGTAGTCCCCAGGATATGATCTATTACTTCTCTGCTAAATATTTCACTGCTCATAAGAAACAAGTTGCTTTAAGGGATATATATAATTTTGTGCAAATTGAAGAAGAGAGTCTCCCACAAGCCTGGGGGACGCTTCTCCAATTACTTAATGCTTTGCCTGATCATCCTCTTAATAAAAATGAAATACTTGATATCTTTTATAATGGACTAATGATGCGTCCAGAGATTACCTAGATAGTTGTGCTAGTTCTATTTTCAGGGAAAGAACGCCGGATGAAGCTGAAATTCTATTGAATAATATGTTGACAAGTGAAAATAATTCGACACTTCCCAAGCCTATTCCTAAACCAACTCCGAAGAAAAGGGGTATTCTATTTCTCAATCCTGAAGATATGCAAGAGGCAAAGAAATCTATGAAAGAAAAGGGTATTAAAGCTGAAGATGTTAAGAATTTACCTCCTATTGAATTAATACACGGTCTTAATTTACCGCCTGTTGAAGAAACATATGATCTTAATCCTCCACCTATTGAAGAAACTCATGGTCTTGATAACCCGACACAGGTAGTAAAGGTAAATTCTCTCTATAGATATGATAAAGTTGAAATCCCGTTTACTAAATTTACTAGCCCATGCTTAGATGAGTTTGATAAATTTATTGTTAAGCAAGAAGATTTTAATGCTTGTTTTGGTAGACAATTGAAATACAATTCAAATATGCTTGAACACTTGGGTGATCATATGGCTAATGTCAAAGGTGAACTTAAATTTATTAGTAAACATGCTTCCATGGTTACCACTCAAGTAGAACAAGTACTTAAAGCTCAAAATGATTTGCTCAATGAAATGAATAGTAATAAAAATGATAACGTTGTAAGAGTTATGACTAGAGGTGGTAGAATGACTCAAGAACCTTTGTATCCTGAAGGCCATCCTAAGAGAATTGAGCAAGATTCTCAGAGAAATAATGTAGATGCACCTAGTCCTTCTAAAAGGAAGAAAAAGAAAAATGATAGGACTTTGCATGCTTCTAGTGAACCTATTACTGCACCACCTAAGAATCCAAATGATATTTCTATTTCTGATGCTGAAACACAATCTGGTAATGAACCTGAAATTAATGATAATGTTCATGATGATGCTCAACATAGTAATGATAATGATGTAGAAATTGAACCTGCTACTGATCTTGATAACCCACAATCAAAGAATCAACATTATTATAAGAAAGACTATGTTGCTAGGAAACATGGTAAGGAAAGAGAGCCTTAGGTTCAGAAAACCATGCCTTTTCCTCCCAAACCATCCAAGAAAAAGGATGATGAGGATTTTGAGCGCTTTGCTGAAATGATTAGACCTATCTTTTTGGGCATGCGATTAACTGATATGCTCGAAATGAATCCTTATGCTAAGTATATGAAAGAAATTGTTACTAATAAAAGAAAGATACCGGAAGCTGAAATTTCAACCATGCCTGCTAATTATACTTTTAAGGGTGGAATACCAAAGAAACTTGGAGATCCATGAGTACCTACTATACCTTGCTCCATTAAAAGCAATTATGTTAAAACTGCTTTATGTGATCTTGGAGCCGGTGTTAGTGTTATGCCTCTCTCTTTATATCGTAGACTTGATTTGAATAAGTTGACACCTACTGAAATATCTTTGCAAATGGCTGATAAATCAACTGCTATACCTGTCAGTATTTGTGAGGATGTGCCTGTTGTAGTTGCAAATGTTACTATTTTAACGAACTTTGTTATTCTTGATATTCCCGAGGACGAAAGTATGACTATTATTCTTGGAAGACCTTTTTTGAAGACTGCAGGGGCTGTTATTGATTGCACTAAAGGAAATGTCACTTTTCATGTTAATGGTAATGAGCATACGATACACTTTCCGAGGAAACAACCTCAAGTTCATAGTATCAACTCTATTGGAAAAACTCCATCGATTATATTTGGAGGTTTTGAATATCCTCTTCCTACTGTCAAGAAGAAATACGATATTCTTATTATTGGGGATGTGCATATCCCCGTTGAGGTAACATAGTGTTATTCAAAATTTCTTCGGTTCCATGTTATTCAGAATTAGTTCATTAACAAGACTTGATCAACCTTGTTAGTGGATTCCTTTTGATGAGCATGAGATGGATGAAACTAGAAAGCAAAACTCTCTGTACCTTCCTTTTACTTTCTGTTATTTATATTAAATAAAATAAAAATAAGTATTCACGTCTGTTATTTGAATATCCGTGTAATATAAAAAATACCCCAAAAATAAAAGTTCTCCAAATGCCCTGAAATTTAAATATGATTTTTTTCTGGAATATTTGAGAATATATGGAACTGAGAACACAGCAGGGGGATCAACCACCTGGCCATGAGGGTGGAGGGTGCGCCCTACTCCCTGGGCGCGCCCCCTACCTCGTGGGCCCATGGTGGATCTCCTCCACTTATTTCTGCACCCATACACTTCCTTTTTCTCCCACAAACACGAATATCCAACTCAAGCACGAGTTCTAGCTCATTTTGCTGCCATTTTCGATCTCCTTGCTCAAAGCGCCTCTCTCACAAAACTGCTTGGGGAGATTGTTCCTTTGTATGTGACTCCTCCATTGGTCCAATTAGTTTTTGTTCTAGTGCTTTATTCATTGCATATTTTTGCTGCTTAGGTGACCCTGTTCTTGAGCTTGCATGTCAAATTTATATGGTCAAAATTAGTTTTGATGCATGATATAGGCCCTAGGCACTTGTAGGAGTAGTTGCTATCAATTTTTCAGAAAATGATGAAGAGATTTTTGAGGGGCTCATCGAGCCGAAGCTCAATGGAAAAGCAAAACGAAGAAGCATAGAGGCCCAAATATACTTTTCCTCGCACCGCGGAGGTCCGGCCGTGTGAATGGCCTTCCGATGATTTCTTGAGAGAAGCCGGGATTTATAATGATTTCTATTCATTGGTTGAGAATGTTGGCCTCACCGACTTCCTTCGCGACCAACGCAAACAGTATCTTTTACTCACCAATACTTTTCGGGGGTAGTTTAGAGGAATCACCTCCTTCAGTAGAGTTTCATTTATATGATGTGGTTAAGAAGGTGTCACTATATGAATTCCGCAGGGTTTGCAAAGTACCTTTCGGGGGTAGTTTAGAGGAACCACATCGCAAGGATGTGGATGGGTTTATTGAGACAATTACTGTAGGGGAAACTAGGGAGCCTTCCGATGCAAGAATCACTAGCATACATTTTCCTGTTTTACGCTATTTTTGCAATATTTGCTAGTCGTTGCTTAATTAGTCGCGGAAATTGTGGAAACCTTAGTGTCCCTGATATTACCCTTCTGCTCCATGGTTTATATTCTGATAACACTGTTAGTATGGGCGGTATTATTGCTAAACGGTTAAGTCTGAACCGTACTAAGGGCCCCATCTTTGGTGGTATTTATGCTTCACGCCCTGCTGCACATTATAATATACCTATTAGGCACTATGAAAAAGAAGAAAAATTGTTGTCTACTATTTATTTAGATTAGAAGAGTATGGTAGCGCATGATTTTATTATAAAGAATAGGGAAGGGGAGCTGAAATACAAACTGTTCTTCGATAAATGTCATCCTGAGACTATCACCTTGCCTGCTCCTTCCTTGTTTGATTTATCCTCAGGAAAGTACCTCGTTTCGCTGGAGGATATTCACGCCCACCCGAACCCTACATCAGCCACCGAGCCAGAGTCGGAACCACAAGTTGATCCTCCACGACAGTCTAATTACCTGTGGGATCCGGAGATGATTGCCAACCAGTGGCAATCAGAGCCTTCCTCATCTCAGTATGACCCCAACTACTACTATGGATATCAGCCAGGCCAACCGTGGCCATAGACCAACTTAGGCCAAAAGCCTAAGCTTGGGGGAGTACGTATTTCTCACCGACATTATATTCATGTTCACACACTCATTGCTGGATATCGGTGCTCATACTTTTTCATTGTATCATCCATGCTAGTTTATTTTCCTTTTCATGCTTTCTTCTTGTGTGTTGAATAAACCTTAAGAAATACCAAGAAAAATAGTTGCAACTTTTAATTAGTTTACTTTCCATGCTTGTAGTAGTAATTAAAAAAGGAACCCCAAAAATATTTCTTGTTCTTCTTTTGCTTGTTGGGAGCTTTCCCGTGTAAATAGTTTTATTTCCTTTTCTTTTCTTTGGGGGTTGATAGGAGAAGACCATAATTAAATTGTTGAAGTGGCTCTTATATGCATTATTGACAAAAGAGCCCATATTGCCTTGTCTTCTCCTGCTTATTGAATGCTTGCAGATTCCAGCTTAGTCCAATGCACGTGCACTATTATTATTATTCACATTGTTCGGTCGTGCAAGTGAAAGGCAATTATGACGATATATGATGGACTGACTGAGATGAGAAAAGCTGGTATGAACTCGACCTTATTTGTTTTTGTAAATATGATTAGTTCATCGTTCCTGATTCAGCTTATTATGAATAAACCTGTTTGCAATGACAACTAGAGATCATAGTTTCTTGTGCCATGCTTGATTAGCTATGAGTTATAATGGTTTTCCTTGCATGCCAACATGCTATTAAAATGGTTGTGATGTGGTATGATAGTGTGGTATCCTCCTCTGAATGATTTAAGTGACTTGACTTGGCACATGTTCATGCATGTAGTTGAAACAAAATCAACATAGCCTTCACGATATTTATGTTCATGGTGGATTATATCCTACTCATGCTTGCATTCAGTGTTGATTAATTTTAATGCATGTTCATGACTGTTGTCGCTCTCTAGCTGGTCACTTCCCAGTCTTTTGCTAGCCTTCACCTGTACTAAGCGGGAATACAGCTTGTGCATCCAATCCCATAAACCCCAAAGTTATTCCAGATGAGTCCACTATACCTTCCTATATGCGGTATCTACCTGCCGTTCCAAGTAAATTTGTATGTGCCAAACTCTAAACCTTCAAATATTCATCCTGTTTTGTATGCTCGAATTGCTCATGTATCAACTAGGGCTGTCTGTATCTTCCATGTTAGGCGGGTTATTCTCAAGAGGAGTGGACTCCGCTCCTCACTCACGAGAAAGTGGCTGGTCACTGGGATGCCCAGTCCCATGCTTTATGCAAACTAAATCAAAATAATTTCAAACAAAACTCCCCCTGGGACTGTTGTTAGTTGGAGGCACTCCTTGTTTCGAGCAAGCCATGGATTGATGCTTGTTGGTGGAGGGGGAGTATAAACTTTACCATTCTGTTTGGGAACCGCCTATAATGTGTGTAGCATGGAAGATATTGCCATCTCTTGGTTGTTATGTTGACAATAAAAGTATACCGCTCAAAATATTATTCATCTCTATTTCAAAACCGAGCTCTGGCCCCTCTACAAATCCCTGCTTCCCTCTGCGAAGGGCTTATCTATTTACTTTCATGTTGAGTCATCATCCTCTTATTAAAAAGCACCAGTTGGAGAGCACCACTATCATTTGCATTCATTACTGTTATTTTACATTGAGTATGACTTGACTGGATCTCTTTTACCATGAATTACAATGTCTAGTCAGTCCTTGGTCTTTAAAGATGCTCTGCATTTACGTTTTGCAGTCTCAGAAAGGGCTAGCGAGATACCATCTTGTTATATCATATTATGATTATTTTGAGAAAGTGTTGTCATCTGAGATTTATTATCATTGCTCGCTAGTTGATTATGCCAATGATATGAGTAAACATGAGACCTAAGCGTTATTGTGAATGTGGTTAGTCATAATCTTTGTTGAACACTTGAATGCTGGCTTTACATATTTATAACAACAAGAGCAAACAGAGTTTGTAAAAGTTTTTCTTTATCACTTTCAGTTTATCAACTGAATTGCTTGAGGACAAGCAATGGTTTAAGCTTGGGGGAGTTGATACGTCTCCATCATATCTACTTTTCCAAACACATTTTCCCTTGTTTTGGACTCTAACTTGCATAATTTGAATGGAACTAACCCGGACTGACGTTGTTTTTAGCAGAATTGCCATGGTGTTATTTATGTGAAGAAACAAAAGTTCTCGGAATGACATGAAACTTCACGGAACATCTTTTCGGAAATAATAAAAAATCCTTGCAAAAGATGAAGACCAGGGGGCCCACCACCTGTCCACGAGGGTGGAGGGTGTCCCCCCTAGGGTGCGCCCCCCCTACCTTATGGGCCCCCTGGAGCTCCTCCGATCTCAACTCCAACTCTATATATTTGGTTTCGGAGAGAAAAAAATCATAGAGAAATATTCATCGTGTTTTACGATACGGAGCCGCCGCCAAGCCCTAAAACCTCTCGGGAGGGCTGATCTGGAGTCCGTTCGGGGCTTCGGAGAGGGGAATCCATCGCCATCGTCATCATCAACCATCCTCCATCACCAATTTCATGATGCTCACCGCCGTGCGTGAGTAATTCCATCATAGGCTTGCTGGACAGTGATGGGTTGGATGAGATCTATCATGTAATCGAGTTAGTTTTGTTAGGGTTTGATCCCTAGTATCCACTATGTTCTGAGATTGATGTTGCTATGACTTTGCTATGCTTAATGCTTATCAATAGGGCCCGAGTGCCATGATTTCTGATCTGAACCTATTATGTTTTCATCAATATATGAGTGTTCTTGATCCTATCTTGCAAGTCTATAGTCACCTACTATGTGTTATGATCCGGCAACCCCGAAGTGACAATAAGCGGGACCACTCCCGGTGATGACCATAGTTTGAGGAGTTCATGTATTCACTATGTGCTAATGCTTTGTTCTGGTACTCTATTAAAAGGAGGCTTAATATCCCTTAGTTTCCATTAGGACCCCGCTGCCATGGGAGGGTAGGACAAAAGATGTCATGCAAGTTCTTTTCCATAAGCACGTAAGACTATATTCGGAATACATGCCTACATTGCATTGATGAATTGGAGCTCGTTCTGTGTCACCCTATGTTATGATTGTTACATGATGAGCCGCATCCGGCATAATTCTCCATCACCGATCCATTGCCTACGAGCTTTCCACATATTGTTCTTCGCTTATTTACTTTTCCGTTGCTATTGCTATCATCACTACAAAATACCAAAAACATTACGTTTGCTACTGTTCCCTTTTGCTACCGTTACCACTACTATCATATTACTTTGCTACTAAATACTTTGCTGCAGATATTAAGTTTCCAGGTGTGGTTGAATTGACAACTCAGCTGCTAATACTTGAGTATATTCTTTGGCTCCCCTTGTGTCGAATCAATAAATTTGGGTTGAATACTCTACCCTCGAAAACTATTGCGATCCCCTATACTTGTGTGTTATCAGCTGCTTTCTGTGCCCACTTCATTCCTCAGGGAGTCGTGGACCGGAAGAAGCGTGAGTTCCGCAGCCTCACCCAGGGCAACAAAACTGTCAAAGCTTATCAGCGGGAGTTTCTGGATTTATCCTGCTATGCTGAAGAAGACACTGCAACTGATGCACGCAGACAGGAGAAGTTTCGTGATGGCCTTCAAGCTGACATCAAGCTCGCACTTCTAGTGCATGACTTTGCTGATTTTGCCACCTTGGTGAACAAGGCCATCAATGTCGAAATTGGTCTGCGGGAACACCAGAGCTCTCACACGCGCAACCGTGACACAGGCTCATCTTCGGGCCCGTCCTCGCAGAAGCATAGGATATGGATTCCCAACAGCATGTACCAGCTAACTGCACCTGCTCCAAGACAGTCCTATGCTGCATCGCGTCTGCCTCCCCCACCAACTAGGCAGCTAACACTTCCAGCTCCACCATCCCGAGCTCCTGTTCCCACTCCCAATAATGGTCCGTGCTACAACTGTGGTCAACCAGGTCACCTCGCCAGGAACTGCTTTCAGAACCAGAATCAACTGGCCCTTCCCATAGCTGGCCGTGGAAGCAACCATCCCTGCAACACCAATGCCAGGTCTTATGGTCGTGTTCATGCCAACCACATTGATCTCAATAAAGCTCAAGACCAGCCTGCTACTGTGATGGGTACACTCCTCGTAAATTTAGTACCTGCATCTGTTTTATTCGATTTAGCAGCATCGCATTCATTCATGTCAGAAGATTTTGCATACAAGCACGACGTTAGATGTGAGGATATGAACACTTTGGTAGTGGTAAAAACCCCCATCGGACAATGTCAAACCTCCATGGTTGGCATCGACGTCCCCGTGGAAATCGAAGGGATGGAATTCTATGCCTCTCCCATTATCCTGAAGTCATCTAACATCGACCTCATTCTGGGGATGGATTGGTTGAAAGCGCACACTGCTTCTATAGTTTGCACCACTAAGACCGTCCATCTGCTACACCCTTCTGATGAAATAGTTACTTACCAGGCTCATCTGGTTCAGAATGCCGAGGCACAGCTTTATGCCTTGAATGCATTGAACGTTGCACCACTCGAGGGCATTGAAAACATTCCCGTCATTTGCAAATTCCAAGACGTCTTTCCGGAAGAACTTCCAGGGATTCCCCCTGCTAGAGCTGTCGAACTCATCATCAACTTGAAACCATGCACCACCCCTATAGCCAAACGACCCTACAAGATGCCACCGCATGAACTCATTGAGCTTAAGGAGGAAATCGACAAATCTCTTTGCAAAGGTTTCATTCACCCTAGTTGCTCTCCTTGGGGAGCACCTTCTCTCTTTGTTAATAAGACAGATGGGACAAACTGATTAGTCGAAGATTATCGTCCTATTAACCAAGCCACCATCCAGAACAAATATCCCCTCCCTCGAATCAATGATCTTTATGATCAACTGGCGGGTTCATCAGTGTTCTACAAACTCAACTTGAGGTTGGGTTACCACCAGATCTGTGTTCGTGAAGAGGATATCCCAAAGACCGCCTTCGTGACTCGATATGGATCATACGAGTACACCGTCATGTCATTCGGCTTAATGAATGCTCCACCCACCTTCTCTCGTCTGATGAACTATATATTCATGGATTACATCGACAAGTTCATCGTGGTTTATCTGGATGATATCCTTGTATTTTCCAAGAACAAAGAAGAACATGCTGAACATCTTCGCCTTGTGTTGGAAAAGCTTCGAGAGCCTCAACTCTACGCTAAGTATTCCAAGTGTGAATTCTGGCTCCCCGAAGTAACCTATCTTGGGCATGTCATCTCCAAGGATGGTATTGACGTCAACCCTGAACGAGTCCAGGCTATTCTCGATTGGACTCCTCCGAAGAATGTCAACCAAGTCCAAAGTTTTCTCGGTCTCGCTAGCTGTTGTCGTCGATTCGTCAAGAACTTCTCCAAGATTGCCAGGCCCCTGACTAACCTGTTGCATAAGAGCGTCAAGTTCCAATGGACAGACAAGTGTCAGGAAAGTTTCCAGGCGCTCAAAGACAAGTTGACTTCTGCCCCAGTGCTTGCTCCACCTGATACTAAGAAGGAGTTCGTCGTTTACGGCGACGCTTCCCGTCAAGGATTAGGCTGTGTCCTAATGCAAGAGCGCAGAGTGATTGCTTATGCCTCTCGTCAACTGCGCCCTCATGAAGAAAACTACCCAGTTCACGACCTCGAGCTTGCTGTTGTCATTCATGCTCTGAATCAGTGGCTCTCGATAATCATTGCGAGATCTTCACCGACCACCAAAGTCTGAAGTATCTGTTTACTCAGCCAGACCTGAACCTCCGTTGGCAGAGATGGATGGAGACTATTGCGGACTTTGACTTGGGCATCTCCTATACACCAGGAAAGGATAATGTAATGGCTGATGCCTTGAGCCGCTAGTCTTACTGCAACCACCTCCAGGTTCAAAAAGTTCAGCCCTTGTTTGTCAAAGAGTTTAGAAAGTTGAACCTTCATATTGTCCCTCCTAGTGCACTTGCTCCCCCTCCCCCAGAGTTCTAAAAGATGAATCTTCGTGTTGTTACTAGGGGTTGTCTAAATACCCTGGCTGTCGTATCAGATCTCGTAGACGGTATAAAGACTATTCAAGGTTATGACTCTGAAGTCCAGAAGATTAAACGCCATCTCGCAGAAGGAAAGCCCTCATTCTTCAATGTCACCGATGATGGCGCCTTGTACTTCAAAGGCCGCCTAGTGGTACCATGTTCGAGGAAAAACCTGGATCGGACTAAAAAGGTTATGAAAGAAGCTCATGATACTCCTCTGTCCATCCATCCTCGTAGTAAAAAGAAGTACCAGGATATTCGTTAGAGATTCTGGTGGTCTAATATGAAGCAAGACATTGCTCGATATGTTGCTGAGTGTGACGTTTGCCGCCGTATCAACGCATAGCATCAAAGGCCTGCTGGAACTCTGCAACCTATCACTATTCTTGAATGGAAATGGGACCATGTTGAAATGGACTTCGTCACTGGATTTCCCAAATCGTAGAAAGGTAATGATGCTATTCTTGTCGTCATTGACCGGCTTTCTAAAGTTGCACATTTTCTAACGGTCAAAGAAACAATCACTGCTAGTCAGCTTGCAACTCTCTACATGTCCATAATTGTTTCACTTCACGGTATTCCACTGGTTATCAGTTCAGACCGTGGCAGCTTGTTCACTTCAAGATTCCAGACTAGTTTCCAAGAAGCTATGGGAACTCATCTGTCGTTTAGTACTGCGTTTCATCCTCAGTCGCAAGGACAAGTTGAACGTGTCAACCAAGTTCTCGAAGACATCCTTCGAGCTTGTGTAATTTCCTTTGGCAAGAAATGGGAGGAATCTCTTCCGTATGCCAAGTTCTCTTATAATAATAGCTATCAAGCTAGTCTGATGATGGCTCCCTTCGAAATATTATATGGACGAAGTGTCGAACCCCTCTGAACTGGTCAGAAACTAGGGAACGTCCACTCTTTGGTCCGGATATTATCCAACATGCTGAAGAACAAGTCCGCTTTATTCATGAGAATCTCAAGACTGCTCAGTCACGTCAGAAGAGTCAGTATGACCGTCATCATAAAGACATGGTCTATCAACCTGGCAAAAAGGCTTATCTTCGAGTTACACCAATGAAGGGTGCTCACCGCTTTGGGATTAAGGGCCAGCTAGCTCCTCGCTATATTGGCCCATTCACTATTCTTGAAAGGTGTGGAAAAGTGGCATATCAACTGGAGCTTCCGCCGAACCTTTCTCAGGTTCACGATGTGTTCCACGTGTCACAGCTCTGCCGTTGCTTCAAGGACCCAATCCGAGTAGTGGATTATCAAGTGCTCGAATTGCAACATGACCTCTCCTATAAAGATCATCTGGTCTGCATTCTCGATCAAGCCCAACACCGCACATGTCAGAAGGCGATCAAATTCCTCAAGGTCCAGTGGTCGCATCACTCTGAAGAAGAAGCCACTTGGGAACGTGAGGATCACCTGCATGCTGAATACCCAGCATTGTTTCCTTCTACCTCCTAAAATCTCGGGACAAGATTTCTTGTAGTGGAGGAGTTTTGTAACGCCCGGATAGTTAAGCTACAGTAAAACTCTGTTAATGATGCCACGACACGTCCGTTACTGTTGCTAATCTCTCGTTAGATCAAAACCGATTCGAATTATCAATTCAAAATATGGCAAACAACAAAAGTTTTCAAAACATTGTAACAAAAAAAGTTCGGTGGGTGCCAAATATTGCACTGGTAATTATTGTGGAGAAAACTCATTTTTAGAAATTGCCTAAATATTTAAAAATGATTTAAAACAGAAAAGAAAATAAATAAAAGAAAAGGAATAAAAAACAGAAAACAAAACAAAAGAGAAATAGAAAAGCCCCCCCCCACTGGGCTCCGGCCCAGCAGGCCACCGACCCAACTGGGCAAAGGCCAACCGGCCCGGCCCCCTGCCATCCCCCTTCCATGTTCCCCCGACCAGGGTCGGAACAGGGGCGCGTCCCCGCCCGACCACCTCGTCGGCACCGACGCCGGGAGGGGATAAGGCCGCCATGCCCCCGCCTCCTCGGTTCCTTCTCCCTCTCACCCCGCACTCCCTCTCGGCCCCTGCGCCTCCCCTTCCCTTGGATCCACCTCGCCACTCCTCCTTCCCCACCGCATCCGAGCGCCGCCATGGGCTCGCCACCGTGAAACATGCGGCCACCATCATCACCTCGCCTCGCCAACGTGTTCATCGTCTCCGCCATCATCTTCCTCGTCGACCGGTGGCCGCAGCTGGAGCTTGGAGGAGTTGCTGCACCGGTTCCTCTTCTTCCACATCTCTAGTCGCCGCCGCTCTTCACCTACTCCGGCGATGTCTCGGCAACTCCTAAACCACCACGGGTCATCGTGTGAGCCGCTCGGTGAGCTCCTCCACATCCTTCTCCTTCCCGTTAGCTCCCTCGCACGTGGTAGATAGCTTGCCACCGCGCCCGTAATCTGTCCGCCGCCGACGAGCTCATGGCCGTCGCCATAGCCGTCGTCATGCTCGCCTGAGCCCGTCACCGTGCTCCTGGCGCTTCCAGGAACCCAACGCACCCGCGCACGCGCTTGCCCGTGGCCCCTATGCCCAAGCTCGTCGAGCTCCCGTACGCGTCGCCGCCCGCGCTCGTCGCCGGCAGCCATCCGGTGACCATTTGGTCCCGGGCTCATGCCATTGTGCTCGCGCGTGCACGTAGGTCTCGCCTCGCCTCTCAGTTCGCTCGCTAATGCGTTGCATCGCCGTTTCCTCTCGCGCCTGACTCCGGTCGTCCGCCGATGAGCTCGCCGCGCTTGACTCCGGTCACCCCTGCCGCCACAACCACCACCGTACGATGCGCGACGCCGAGCCGCATTGAACGCGCCTGGCCACAGCCCAGTCGACCCCTGTGTGCGAAATATGCGCACCTCCCATGCCGCGCGGCTGCGTTTTGCCTCACTAGCGTCGCTCCGGTGCCGTCCGCCGACGTGGCTAGGCAGACCCCACCCTTGGGTCACTGCCAGTGGGTCATGGGGGCCCCGTTGACTGGGTTGACCCAGTCAATGTGCTGACTAGGCAGCCCAGTGGCACTGACATGCGGGCCCCACTGCGTAATTAAACTAATTAAAATGTTTTTATAAATAAAACTAATTAATTAAGCTAAACAGTCACTGACATGTGGGGCCCTACTGCTAATTAGCTCTGACTAATTAAAATAAACCCCTGTTAGCCCCACTGTCTATGACGAGTGGGCCCCACTGGTCATTTTGACCAGTCAAACAGTGTGTTCACTGCTGATGTCATCCCACGCAATGCTGATGACATAATTCCATTTCTGTTAATTCAGATAAATTCAGAAAATGATTAAAACTTTAGAAAAACATAGAAAATAAACTGTAACTCGGATGAAATGTTTTCTACATTAAAGTTGCTCAGAACGACAAGACGAATCAGAATACGCAGCCCGTTCATCCGCCACACACCCCTAGCATAGCAAACACGTAACTTTCCCCCTCCGGTTCATCTGTCCGAAAATGTGAAACACCGGGAATACTTTCCCGGATGTTTCCCCCCTTCACCAGTATCACCTCCTACCGCATTAGGGCACACCTAGCAAAGCTCATTGTCATGTCATGCATCGATATGCATCTGTTTGCATTGTATTCATTGTTTCTTCCCCCTCTTCTCTCCGGTAGACTACGAGACTGACGCCGCTGCTGGTGCCCCGATGGACTACGTTGTTGACGACCCCTACTTGCCACAGCAACCAGCCAACCCCCCCTGATCACCAAATATCACCTATTCTTCTCTCTACTGCTTGCATTAGAGTAGTGTAGCATGTTACTGCTTTCCGTTAATCCTATTCTGATGCATAGCCTGTCATTGTTGCTACAGTTGTTGATACCTTACCTGCAATCCTAAATGCTTAGTATAGGATGCTAGTTTATCATAAGTGGCCCTACATTCTTGTCAGTCTGCCATGCTATACTATCGGCCCGTGATCACGTCGGGTGTTGATCACGGGTATATACTATAAATAATACACATGATATATGTTGTGACTAAAGTCGGGTCGGCTCGTTGAGTACCCGAGATTGATTCACAAATTGGGGGCTGAAAGGACATACTTTCCCGACGGCC
Source organism: Triticum aestivum (assembly GCF_018294505.1). Lineage (NCBI taxonomy): Eukaryota > Viridiplantae > Streptophyta > Magnoliopsida > Poales > Poaceae > Triticum > Triticum aestivum. Next base: position 523,244,901 of record NC_057800.1, read on the forward strand.
CTCTGTGTGGATCTTTGTGGCGGAGCGACAGGGCAGGTTGAGACCACCCAGGAGAGAGGTGGGCCTGGCCCTGGTCGGCGTTCGCGGTTACTTCAAGATAATACACTTGATCTTGTTATTTGATCTGAGTCTGGCCACTGGCCTATACGCACTAACCAACTACGCGGGAACAGTTTTGGGCACTCGACATCGTGGTATCAGCCGAAGCCTTCGTGACGTCAGCGACTGAGCGGCGCACGCCGGGTTGGACCGCGTAACGCAACTTCCTTTGTAATGGAGGTTGCTAGGTCTGCCCACCGGCCACGTACGCAACATGCAGGTGTGCAATGGGCGATGCGCCCAGACTCCTGCGCCATAGGATTTAGACCGGCGTGCTGACCTCTCTGTTGTGCCTAGGTTGGGCTACGACGTGTTGATCTTCCGAGGCCGGGCATGACCCAGAAAAGTGTGTCCAGAGAAAAGGGATCGAGCGTGTTGGGAAATGTGGTGCACCCCTGCAGGGAAGTTGATCTATTCGAATAGTCGTGTCCCTTGGTAAAAGGACGACCCGGAGTTGTACCTTGACCTTATGACAACTAGAACCGGATACTTAATAAAACACACACCCTTCCAAGTGCCAGATACAACCCAGTGATCGCTCTCTAACAGGGCGACGAGGAGAGGATCGCCGGGTAGGATTATGCTATACGATGATACTTGGTGAACTTACCATCTATTCTCTTCTACTGCTTCAAGATGGAGGCTTCCAGAAGCGTAGTCTTCGACAGGACTAGCTAGCCCCCTCTTATTCCGGCATTCTGCAGTTCAGTCCACATATACTACCCCCTTTCATTGATACCAATGCATATGTAGTGTAGCTCCTTGCTTGCGAGTATTTTGGATGAGTACTCACAGTTTCTTTGCTCCCCTTTTCCCCCTTTCTATATCCGATTGTTGCGATCAGACGTTGGAGTCCAGGAGCCAGACGCTAATGTCGATGATGGCTGCTACTACTCGGGAGGTGCATACTACTATGTGTAGGCTGCTGACGATGACTAGGAGTAGTTTAGGAGGATCCCAGGCAGGAGGCCTGCGCCTCTTTCGATATGTATCCCAGTTTGTGCCAGCCTTCTTAAGGCAAACTTGTTTAACTTATGTCTGTACTCAGATATTGTTGCTTCCGCTGACTCGCATATGATCAAGCTCATGTATTCAAGCCCTCGAGGCCCCTGGCTTGTAATATGATGCTTGTATGACTTATTTTATTTGTAGAGTTGTGTTGTGATATCTTCCTGTGAGTCCCTGATCTTGATCATACACGTTTGCGTGTATGATTAGTGTACGATTGAATCGGGGGCGTCACAAGCGCACCCAGCTGGTTGTTGACTCGCCTTCAGCCTGAACGCAAGAAACCAAATCCTCAATCGACATAGGCTGCTTGCACGTGTCTTTGAAATTTTGTATAAACCAGGCCTTCAGCTCCACCCATGACCCGATGGAATTAGCCGGCAATCCCTTCAACCAAGTACGAGCCTTCCCTTCTAACATCATGGTGAGGTACTTGGCATAAGCAGCTTCACTAACATCCAGCATCTCCATGGCCATCTCATAACTCTCCACCCACGCCTCAGGGGGTTGATCGGCTGTGTAATTAGGCACCTTGCGAGGGCCTTTGAAGTCCTTGGGCAGACGCTCGTGTTGTATAGCTGTCGTTAGACACAGCACACCGAAAGCCTTGGAAGTCACACCTGCCTCAATTGAAGCTGTCGGGTAAACCGGCGCATGCTGATGAGCCGCCAGTTGAGCTGCCAGCTCAGCCTCCCGACATGCTCGGGCCTGGTCCACCAAATCCTGTGTGTTGGCTCCATTGCGTGTTGGGTCATGAGGTTGGTTACGGTGTCGTTCAGTACTTGAGACCGCTGGCGAGTCAATGTGCCTACTATACCTCCGACTTGGACGAGGGGTCTCATGAATCCGGTCACGACTATAAGAGTAAGCCTGCTGCTACACCAGAGCTGTTTGAAGAAGCTCCCTGGCCCTTCGGGTTTCAACCGCCGCTGGAGTTTCACCCCTGTCCGGCAGAGCCGCCAATCGTGTAGCTACAGCAATCATGTTGTCTAGAGGGGTGGAGTAATGACCCGGCGGTGTCATCACACACTGAGGTGGAGTGTTGTTCATATGCGGCTGGTCGGGCGGTTCAACTATCCGGTTTACCACTGGCGTGTTACTGGCCCCATCTCCAGGGGTGTTGAAGAGGTCCCTTGACTCGTAAACCAAGGGCAAACGACTCCGCTGCTTCCTCCTCAAGACTTCATCTGAGGCGTTCTGATCTACCCTAAGCCGATATGAAACTGCTTGAATTCGCTGTGCTTGGGCGTCCAAAACGGCTTGTTCTGCGGCCATCCTAGCGTTCTCTGCCTCTAAGTCCGCCTTAGCTTGCGCTATTCCATCACGTAATTTAGCCACTTCTACCTTCTGTTGCTCCTGGTTTTCTTGGGTTACTTCAACCTCCATTAGAGTTGCTAGAGCATCGAGTAGATCTCTTAAGACTTGAGCCAGCGGGCGAGCTGAACCGCCAGCCCCAGCTGCCGTGACCGCAGCTGCACCAGAAGTTATAGCCGCGGCGGCTGTCGAGCCAAGAACTTGTTGTGTGACAGCCATGAAGATCGCCACCCTATTTGGCGGCTCACGGGGGTTCGGAATACTGTCGCCATCGGAACATCCCCCAAGCCTTCGATCTTGTAGATGATACATTGAATTGGTCTCGCCCATGGACTCATCATCAGAGCATATCTCCGTCTCATTGCCAAAGACAGAGCCTTCCAACTCAGGCCCCATGGGTGAACCCAATGAAGACATGCCTTACGGTTGGCTGAGCCGGGGCTGGTCGTGCACGCTGAGCCGTCTCGATGATGTCGGTGCAGATGTTTTGCCAGGGAGAGAATATGCTTTGCCTGGCTCTTGACTTGATGTTTCTTGCCATAAGCCGCAGCCGGGTCGTCCCCTTATATACACAGGTTGACGCCCTACGGCCTACAGAGTCCTAGCCGGCTCATACAATGTGTCCGACTCAGTGACGTATCTTACATGCCTTATATTACAAGTCTACACGTACATGGCGGTTTATACTTACGGGCCTTAAGCCGCCTCTGGGCTTGGGCCTCTTAAAATCCCATCTGTGAACTGCCATCTTGTATATTCTTGGGCTTCATATAGATGAACTGCCATTGTGGTTGACCCGGCCCCCCCTGGGCGGGTTATATCTAGTAGTCATATCCCCAACAGGAACAATAATCAACTAGCATAGGAAGGCAAAACAAGCATAACTTTAAAACTTTAAGCACATAGAGAGGAAACTTGATATTATTGCAATTCCTACAAGCATATATTCCTCCCTCATAATAATTTTCAGTAGCATCATGAATGAATTCAACAATATAACCATCACATAAAGCATTATTTTCATGATCTACAAGCATAGAAATTTTACTACTCTCCACATAAGCAAAAAGATTCTCATTCGGAATAGTGGGAGTAAACTCAACAAAATAACTGTCATGTGAGGCATAATCCATGTGAAAACTAAAATCAGGATGACAAGTTTCATCATTATTCTTAGTATCATACAAGTCATCACAATAATCATCATAGATATCAACTTTGTTCTCAGAATCAATTGGAACCTCTTCCGAAATAGTGGAATCATTACTAAATATCATGACCTCTCCAAATCCACTTTTATAATTGTCACAATAAGATTCAACATCCTCCAAAATAGTGGGATCATCACTTCCTAAAGTTGACACTCTTCCAAACCCACTTTCATCAATATAATCATCATAAATAGGAGGCATGCTATCATCATAATAAATTTGCTCATTAAAACATGGGAGACAAAAAATATCATCTTCATCAAACATAGTTTCCCCAAGCTTGTGGCTTTGCATATAATTAGTATCATGGGTATTCAAAGAATTCTTACTAAAAACATTGCAATCATGCTCATCATCCAAATATTTAGTGCCAAACATTTTAATACATTCTTCTTCTAACACTTTGGAACAATTATCGGAATCCTTATTTTCACGAAATACACTAAAAAGATGAAGCATATGAGGCAACCTTAATTCCATTTTTAGTTTTCTTTTATAGACTAAACTAGTGATAAAAAAAGAAATAAAAAGATTTGATCGCGAGATCTAAAGATATACCTTCAAGCACTCTCCTCCCCGGCAACGATGCCAGAAAAGATCTTGATGTCTACTACACAACCTTCTTCTTGTAGACGTTGTTGGGCCTCCAAGTGCAGAGGTTTGTAGGACAGTAGCAAATTTCCCTCTAGTGGATGACCTAAGGTTTATCAATCCGTGGGAGGCATAGGATGAAGATGGTCTCTCTCAAGCAACCCTGCAACCAAATAACAAAGAGTCTCTTGTGTCCCCAACACCCCCAATACAATGGTAAATTGTATAGGTGCACTAGTTCGGCGAAGAGATGGTGATACAAGTGCAATATGGATGGTATATAAAGGTTTTTGTAATCTGAAACTATAGAAACGGCAAGGTAGCAAGTGGTAAAAGTGAGCACAAACGGTATTGCAATGCGTTGAAACAAGGCCTAGGGTTCATACTTTCACTAGTGCAAGTTCTCTCAACAATAATAACATAATTGGATCATATAACTATCCCTCAACATGCAACAAAGAGTCACTCCAAAGTCACTAATAGCGGAGAACAAATGAAGATATTATTGTAGGGGTACGAAACCACCTCAAAGTTATTCTTTCTGATTGATATATTCAAGATTCCGTAGTAAAATAACATGAAGCTATTCTTTTCGTTCAATCTATCCTAGAGTTCGTACTAGAATAATACCTTAATGCACAAATCAACCAAAACCCTAATGTCACCTAGATACTCCAATGTCACCTCAAGTATCCATGGGTATGATTATACGATATGCATCACACAATCTCAGATTCATCTATTCAACCAACACAAAGTACTTCAAAGAGTGCCCCAAAGTTTCTACCGGAGAGTCAAGACGAAAATGTGTGTCAACCCCTATGCATAAGTTGACGAGGTCACGGAACTCGCAAGTTGATCACCAAAACATACATCAAGTGGATCACGTGATATCCCACTGTCACCACAGATAAGCACATGCAAGACATACATCAAGTGTTCTCAAATCCTTAAAGACTCAATCCAATAAGATAACTTCAAAGGGAAAACTCAATCCATTACAAGAGAGTAGAGGGGGAGAAACATCATAAGATCCGACTATAATAGCAAAGCTCGCGATACATCAAGATCGTGCCAAATTAAGAACATGACAGAGAGAGAGAGATCAAACACATATCTACTGGTACATACCCTCAGCCCCGAGGGTGAACTACTCCCTCCTCATCATGGAGAGCGCCGGGATGATGAAGATGGCCACCGGAGAGGGATCCCCCCTCCGGGAGGGTGCCGGAACGGGCCTAGATTGGTTTTCGGTGGCTACAGAGGCTTGTGGCGCAGAACTCCCGATCTAGGTTTCTTTTTAGAAGTTTGGGTATATATAAGAGGTGTTGGAGTCAGGAACAAGTCAGGGGGGCCCCGAGGCGGCCATGAGGTAGGGGGCGCGCCCATGGGGGTAGGGCGTGCCCCCCACCCTCATGGTGGCCTCGGGCTCTTCTGGCCCATCTCCGATACTCCGTGGGCTTCTTCTGGTCCAAAAATGATCTTCGTGAAATTTCAGGTCAATTGGACTCCGTTTGGTTTTCCTTTTCTGCGGTACTGAAAAACAAGGAAAAACAGAAACTGGCACTGGGCTCTAGGTTAATAGGTTAGTCCCAAAAATCATATAAAATACCATATAAATGCATATACAACATCCTAGATGGATAATATAATAGCATGGAACTATAAAAAATTATAGATACGTTGCAGACGTATCAAGCATCCCCAAGCTTAATTCTTGCTCGTCCTCGAGTAGGTAAATGATAAAAACAGAATTTTTTGATGTGGAATGTGTAAGTGCATCTAGTGCCACCCCTAGTTGGTTTTGGAGTATTGACGACAAACCTAGTTGAGGGACTAATGTGTTTGTGAGAATTGCAGGATAACACAGGTAGAAGTCCCTCATTGATTCGGTTTTCCTACCAGAGATGACCCCTAAAAATGTAAGAAGACATTGAAGTCAAAGGTGGTATGTGAAGACATTCACATTGAAGACTATGACAAGAGAAGACATCGCATGAAGACTATGGAGCGCGAAGACTTTAATTCTTTCGTCGTTGTTTTTCTTCTTTGTTGAGTCATAGGAACCACCGTACTGTTAAGTGGGGTCCAAGAGAACCAGTCGGAATGACTGAAGTGATGCTTAACAAAAATCCTATGTCTTCGAGTGAAGACTATGAGAGCAAATCTTGTCCAGAGTTGGATAAGTCAGCTTTGCTTGTAGCCCAAGTAAAGTTGTCGTGTGTGTTTGAAATCTGACCGTTGGAACACGTGTCAGTTCCTTAGTGACACAGGGTCATTTCGGACAAATCCGGTCGGGTTGTCGAGTGGCTATAAATAGCCCACCCCCTACAACCATAAACGGTTGGCTGCTTAGAGTTAGAGTACAACTTTTGTCGTTTGAGAGCAACCCACCTTGAAGCCTTTGAGGGAGAATTCCTTGCGAGGATAAAGCCCTAAACACCCAGAGCCAAAGAGTGTTAGGCATCACTTAAGACTTCCTGTCTGTGTGATCTAAAGACCTATTACACTTGAGGACTGTGAATCCTCCAGCCGGTTAGGCGTCGCGTTCTGAGCATCCAAGAGTCATTGTGGATCGCCGGTGAACGAAGTCTGTGAAGGTTTGGAAGTCTACCTTGAAGACTTACCAGAGTGATTGGGCGAGGACTGGGTGTCCTTAGCTCAAAGGGAATAAGGTGAAGACGAGGTCTTCTGAGTTGAATCTCAGCCTCCCTAACCAGACGTACAGTTGTCACAGCAACTGGAACTGGTCCAACAAATCATTGTCTCCAACGTGTCACTGGTTTCATCCTTCCCTTCCCTTTACTTACCGTTGGTCCTTGTGAAGTCATTGTATGATTGCATTATCTCTTGTCTTCACTGAGTGACTGCTTGTTCTGATTGGCTTCACAATATCTTCCTACCTGATCTTTACTGCCTAGCTGCTATTAGTCATTGTGCTTTCACTTCATTGAATACTTGACTATGGCTTGCCTAGTGTAGTCTACCTTCCGCTGCATGGTAATAGGTTTATTTCTATCATTTGTCTTCGAAACTTCCATGTTTTGAAGACTTTCATAAAAATCGCCTATTCACCCCCTCCCCTCTAGACGATCACTAGCACTTTCAATTGGTATCAGAGCAAGGTACTCCCTTGTTCTGTGTGATTCGGTTTAACCACCTGGAGTTTTAGCTATGTCAACTGTAGGGATAATTAAAGTCTCCGCTGCATGCCCCGTCTTCGATGGAACTGAATATCCCTACTAGAAGAATAAGATGCGCATGCATCTTGAAGCCATTGTTGTCGACCTATGGTATGTCGTCAAGAATGGCGTTGCCAAGGCTGGTGAAGGTGTCACCGCTGCTGATGTCAAGAAGTTCGTTCAACTGGACTCCACTGCCAAGAACATCATTTGTGGTCATCTGACCAAAGGACAGTATGGCCGCGTGAGTGCTTTGGAAACATCTAAGCTAGTCTGGGACTGGCTCTCCAAGGTCAATGAAGGCGTCTCAACCCAGAAGATCAGAGAATCAGTGTCCTTCGCAACCTCTTCAACCGCTTCAAGAGAAATGACAATGAGAATGTCCAGCTCACATTTGATCGACTCACTGACATCACAAATGAGCTTCAAGCTCTCGGCGCCACTGAGATGACCAAGCATGAAGTCGTCAAGACACTCCTGAGATCACTTGACAGCTCGTTTAACACCCTAGCCCTGATGATTCAAGAACGCCCTGATTTCAAGACACTCGATCCGTCTGACATACTTGAGAGGCTCAACACACATGAGTTTCAGCTTTCTGAGAAAAGAGACATCTATGGTCCCAACTATGGGCGAACTCGTGCCTTGAAGGCAAAAGCTGTCTCCTCATCTGAAGAAGAATCTGACAGCAGTTCTGATGATCCTGAAGACATTGGAAAGGAGCTTGCTATGCTTGTGAAGAAGTTCCAAAAATTCACCAAGAAGAAAGGCTTTAGAAAGTCTTCACGATCAAGCTCAAGGAATGATGAATCTTCTGCTCATGACTACAAGAAGAGAACATGCAACAAGTGCAAGAAACCTGGCCACTACATCTCTGAGTGTCCGCAGTGGGACAATGAGAACAAGAAGAAGAAGAAGAAAGTATGACTCTAACGACAAGAAGAAGAAGAAATACTCAAAGTCTTCTTCCAAGTCTTCCTCAAAGTCTTCATCACACAAGAAGAGCTCATCTGGCAAGGCACGTGATGTTGGCAAGGAAATGGATTTAGAGGAGGAGTCCGCTTCTGAGGAGGTGGAGGTGGAGTCTGAGGAGGAGTCTGATTCTGGCGTTGCGAGTCTGGCTACAGCATACGTTGCCAAGTCCATCTTCAACACTGAAGACAATGACTTCATCACTGACACCGATGCAAATGACAAGGACTACTCCGCTCCTACCTACTGCTTCATGGCACGCGGTGCCAAGGTAAACACACGCACTACTCACTATCAAACATCTAGTGAAGATGACTCTGATTGTGGTTCCAAACCCAGCTACAAAACACTTGCTAAAATTGCAACTGAACAACAGAAAGCTATGGAACATATTCAAAAACTGTTAGACAAAAGCGATGATCTGTTAGACGCTGAAATGACTCGATCTCAGTCCTTAATTGAAGACATAAAAAATCTTCACGTTAAGTATGAGGAACTTGAAAGTCATCATGAAACGCTCTCAACAACTCATGAAAAGCTTTCCTATGACTATCTTCAAAGGAAGCAAGATCTTGAGAAAGTGAGAGCGGCTCATGAAGATCTTCAAAAGGAAAATGAGTCACTTCGCGTCGAACAGATCAGTTCCGCTCAGGAAGGATTTGAACCACCATGTCTTAAATGCATCGAGTGTGATAATGCTACTTCTGTTCTGAGTGTTCTACTGCTGCTACTATTGCAATATCTTCAACTGTTGATGTGGTAACTAACCCCTCTACTAAGGATACCACTGCTATTGCTGATGAGAATGCTAGGTTGAAGACATTGCTTGAAACAAGGATGTACAAAAGTATCAAAGGGCATCAGACACTATGTGATGTCCTCAAAAGGCAGATCCTGAACCGAAACCCTAGGAAAGAGGGTGTTGGGTTCGAAAGGAAAATGAATGCTGATGGATCTTACTGGAAACCTGAGCAGTACCCCAAAACCACATGGATTGCTGCAAAGGAACCTTCAGCGGATCCATCCAGCCTATCTGGCTTCACTTGTGCTAATCCCATTGTTATTGATGAATCCTTTGATGCAAACTATAAACTATTTAAGAATCAGAATGGTGAAGTGTTTGCCAGGTATATTGGTACTAACTACAGGAATGGGCCGCCTATGAAGAAGGTCTGGGTGCCGAAAAGGTGTTTGGAGAATCTTCCTATGAATGTCGTCATGACACCACAAGTGAAGAAGACAAACCCTAGACCATAGGCTTCATACGGCCCAAAGGCTTCATATAGACAGAGGACTCATTTGAGTCGCACTAATGAAAATGTGTTGCAGGGAAGCCATACTCAGGCCTATGAATATGAGCGCGGTTCATCAAACTGCCATGTTCATAAGACCAAGAACTATTCTGCTTATTCTTATGAGTACTATTGTCCACCTACAAGACTTTTTGCTAGGGCACCAAAGCCAAAGTTCTCAGATGCTGCACTTAGACTCATTGCTTTGAAGTCACCCTTGAAGATGTGGGTGGCTAAGAAAGCTTAACTCTCTTTTGCAGGGAAAGGTCTCTAGCCAAAAACCAAAATCGTCTGACGCTATTGCTGGGGACCTTAAACATCTTGTAGGGCGCAAGATCAAATGCCCAAATGGACTTATTATGTACTTTGTTCCTGAGTCGCTTGCTACTTGCCCTATCAGTCCTAATCTCGATCTAAGCTTTCATAATCCACTGGCTCGTCAAATGTTTCTGCTTCACAATTCTCTTCGTGAATCCTATCCTCCTAACTGCACTGTAGGGTACGACACCAGCTGCTTCAGAATGGATTATTGATAGTGGGTGCACTAATCACATGACTGGCAAGCGAAGCCTTCTCATGGACTCAACCTTACGTCCATCTGACAAAAGTCACATCACATTTGCTGACACTGGTAAAAGCAAGGTATTGGGTCTAGGTAGAGTTGCAATCTCAAAGGATCAACACATGGATAAAGTCATGCTTGTTGAATCCCTTGGTTTCAACTTAATGTCTGTCTCAATGCTTTGCGATTTAAACATGATTGTGATGTTTGGAAAATATCGTTGCCTTGTTCTAATGGAATCTAACAAGTCTCTAGTGTTTGAAGGGTATCGGAAAGATGATTTGTATGTGGTAGATTTCTCAGCAGGACCACAACTTGTTGCATGTCTTCTAGCAAAAGCTTCTGAATGCTGGCTCTGGCATCGGAGGCTAGGGCATGCTGGCATGAGGAACCTCCACACCCTTGCAAGGAAGAAGCATGTCATAGGCATCGAGGGCGTCAAGTTCAAGAAGGATCACTTATGCGGTGCCTGTGAAGCAGGAAAGATGACGAGGGCCAAGCATCCCTCAAAGACAATCATGACAACGACTCAACCCTTCGAACTGCTCCACATGGACCTTTTTGGTCCCACTCATTACTCAACTCTTACTACTACTGCTTGTCTCTATGGCTTTGTCATTGTTGATGATTATTCAAGATATACCTGGGTGCATATAATCCTCTACAAGACTGAAGTGCAGGATGTCTTCAGACGCTTCGCCAATCGAGCCATGAACAACTATGGCGTCAAGATCAAGCACAACAGAAGTGATAATGGCACTGAATTCAAGAACACTGGTCTAGACACTTATCTTGATACTTTGGGCATTACACATGAATTCTCAGCTCCGTACACACTGCAGCAGAATGGCGTCGTGGAATGCAAGAACAGAACACTCATTGAGATGGCCCGGACAATGCTTGATGAATACAAGACTCCAAGAAAGTTCTGGCCTAAAGCCATTGATACTGCATGCCATATCATCAACCGGGTGTATCTTCACAAGCTTCTCAACAAGACATCCTACGAGCTCCTTACTGGAAAGAAGCCAAATGTCATTTACTTCAGAGCATTTGGTGCCAGGTGCTGGATCAAGGATCCACATCACACTTCAAAATTTGCACCAAAAGCACATGAGGGTTTTATGCTTGGATATGGAAAGGATTCGCACTCCTACAGAGTCTTCAACCTTTTTCACTATAAAGTGGTTGAAACAGTGGATGTGCGGTTCGATGAGACTAACGGCTCACAAAGAGAGCACCTGCCAAACGTGCTAGATGAAGTTCCATCCAGTGAATCAATCAAACTTATGGGAACTGGAGAAATCATACCATCTGAATCTCAGCCTGAAGAGGAACTTATCATCTCCGCACCTGATCAAACAGAAGAGAATGCTCAGCCTGAAGACAATCCTTCTAACAATGACAATGATCAGCAAGAGCAAAATCTTCGTCCTATACATCCTCGTGTTGCAAATGAAGTACAGATTGAGAAAATAATTGATAGCGTCAATGCACCAGGTCCACTCACTCGTTCAAGGGCAACACAGCTAGCAAATTTCTGTGGGCACTTTGCATTCGTCTCAATATCTGAACCCAAGAAAGTTGAAGAAGCCTTCATGGAACCTGAATGGATTCAAGCTATGAAAGAAGAGCTTCAACAGTTTGAGCTGAATAATGTATGGGAACTGGTTATGCGTCCTAATCCTCGCAAGCACAATATAATAGGCACCAAATGGGTATATCGCAACAAGCAAGATGAGCATGGTCAAGTTGTCAGAAACAAAGCTCGTCTCGTTGCTCAAGGGTACACTCAAGTTGAAGGGATTGACTTCGATGAAACATTTGCTCCTGTGGCTAGACTTGAAGCCATATGCATACTGCTGGCCTATGCAAATCATCATAACATTCTTATGTATCAAATGGATGTGAAGAGCGCTTTTCTCAATGGCAAGATTGAAGAAGAAGTGTATGTTGCACAACCGCCTGGCTTTGAAGATCCAAAACATCCTGACATGGTGTACAAGCTCAACAAGGCACTGTATGGCCTCAAACAAGCCCCTCGGGCTTGGTATGACACACTCAAAGACTTCCTGAAGAGCAAAGGCTTCAAACCTAGTTCCCTCGACCCCACTCTCTTCACGAAGACATATGATGGTGAACTGTTTGTGTGCCAAATATATGTGGATGACATTATCTTCGGCTGCACCAATCAGAAATACACTGACGAGTTTGGATATATGATGCAAGAGCAATATCAGATGTCCATGATGGGTGAGCTGAAGTTCTTCCTTGGTCTTCAATACGTCAGCAACGCAACGGCATCTTCATATCTCAAGAGAAGTACCTCAAAGATTGCCTGAAGAAATTTGGGATGCAAGACTGCAAAGGCTTCACGACGCCAATGCCAGCCAAACATCATCTGGGTCCCGACGACAATGGTAAAGAGTTCGATCAAAAGGTATACCGCTCCATGATTGGTTCTTTACTTTATCTATGTGCATCTAGGCCAGATATTATGCTTAGTGTTTGCATGTGTGCTCGATTCCAAGCGGCACCAAAGGAATCGCATCACTTAGCTGTGAAGCGAATTCTTCGATATTTGGCTTACACCCCAACATTAGGATTATGGTATCCAAAGGGCTCAGAGTTTGATCTGGTTGGATTCTCGGATGCTGATTATGCTGGTGACAAGGTGGATCGCAAGTCTACATCAGGCACATGTCATTTTCTGGGACGATCACTTGTATGTTGGTCTTCAAAGAAGCAGAACTGTGTATCTCTCTCCACTGCTGAATCTGAATACATTGCTGCTGGATCTTGCTGCGCTCAGCTTCTATGGATGAAGCAAACACTCAAAGACTATGGCATTCATCTGAAGCAAGTGCCACTCTACTACGACAACAAAAGTGCCATCAAGATTGCCAACAACCCAGTTCAGCACTTGAAGACAAAGCACATTGAAATTCGTCATCACTTTCTCAGAGATCCTGTTGTGAAGGAAGATATTGATATCATACACGTCAACACTGAAGAGCAATTGGCAGATATCTTCACCAAGCCCTTGGATGAGAAGAGGTTTTGCAAGTTACGGTGTGAGCTAAATATCTTGGAATCCTCAAATGTCCTGTGATCAGGCACACATCCTAACACTTATGCATATTGATGACTTAGATGTGCAACACACGAAGTAAGTATATCTTCAATCAATGAAGACTTACATTCTAAGTGTGAATACATTAATGTGGAATTTGACTTCGGAGCGCCACGATAATTGTGCGACGTGTCTGGGTCTAATACTTCCTATACGGTGGGTAACGCCACCACCAAATTTTTCTGTTTGAAGTGTTTCACTCATGGCGTTACGTTTGGTATGTCTTCACATTTGGTTTGGCTTCAATCTCAACTTGTCTTCATGATTATCTTCACTATGTTGATTTGATTGTCTTTCTCATATATATATATATATATATATATATATATATATATATATATATATATATATATATATATATATATATATATACTAGTGTTCTGTCCTCAACAACATTCACTTATAGCTATGTCTTCTTGTTGAATCTTTTGAACTAAGTGAATGTGATCGGACCCTAACCTCTCTATGCTTTCTATCTCAAACTCTATCTCTCCAAATCATATGCATTCTATTGAAACTATCGAATATATTCTCTGCGTCCTTGTCAGCAGAAGATACAAAGACAAACATTAAGTCTGTTTTCAATGCTAAATCCTTTCACCTGAAACCCGGAGAAGTGGGAACGACCACCCGACAATCCAGGCGTACGTGGGAACATGGAACAACCTCTGATATGTTGCATGATAGCCACGTGTCCTTCATATGTGAATTGCCAGGGGCACCTGTGTAATAACACTGTGCCGTCCCTGTCCCTATAAATACACGCCTCACCCCAGTCATTATCCTTTCTTCCACTCTCGCACAAACCCTAGCGCCACCGCTAGCCCTCGACGATGCCGGCGACGAAGCGCTTAGCTGTCGCAACCTCACTGACGTCGTCTTCACGCCGGCCGCGGACATCGTCTTCTCCGTCGTCGCCTTAGGTGTCCTCCGTCGCCAAGTTAGGGCACGGACGATCGAACTGCTCGGCCTCCTCTCCCACTCTGTCTAGCAGTTCTTTGTGTGATAAATAAAACTTCCTTTTTACGGCCCCTTTGATCGTATAGATTCATCACTTTCTACCACAAGAAGTTTCTGTTCACACAAGTTGGATCTATTTCATACTTCATCTCATAATATGCCTAGTATGTTCACTTATGCTTCACAAAGTAGTTAGATTCCTCACTTGTACTTATTCATGGATTCGTACAAATCTGGAACCAACTCTCCTTCTATGAGTGAATGTCTTCGCACTATGAGGTCAATGTCTTCTAAACTGATTTATCTTCAAAATCTTCTGAGAATGCATATGACCTCTTCCCCTTCCCTCGCACCTTAATGTTGTCACAGGTACATGTCCGTGGGAGAATCCCTTGGTTCTCATAGTCTGCATTCATTTGCAGAATTCTTACAGCATCATATAAATTCTCCCGAAGCCAGTTCCTGTTTGACCAGCAAGCGGAAGCCTTTGAAACCTTTGAATGTGTTGAAGCCATTCAGTTTGAAGTTCATGGCTACAGAGAAATCAGCAAGGAAGGGTGGAAGACAGCGTCGAGGGGGAACATCAAGAGATCTGCCTAATGACCTCTCAGAGCTGTACAAGACAAATCCAGAAGAGGATTACAATCAGCGCAAGACACGAATCCAATGGATTTGAAGATACTAGGCCGAGCAATGGTTCAAGTACAAGTTTGTGACCCAGGAATATGCTCAGAAGAATGCCATCAAACGACCATGGGGAGACATCCTATACAGAAATCTTCAACCCAGGTCCATAGATGAAGCCATTGAACAAGGCTTCTATCCCTGCATGGTCCCTGGACCACAGCCTGCAGATGCTGACCCATCGTCATTGCTATGGTGTCGTGACGACAATCTGTTCAAGCGCAACTTCCAGTTTGCCAAGAACTCGGCTAAGCAAAACAAGAAGTCATTGGGACTAGACTTCAACCCTGGTCCTTCTGCTCCCCGTGCCAATGGCACCCGCGAAGCTGAACCCAATCTTGTTGGGCCCTTCTACAACCTGGAAGGTCTCATCACTCATATCATGGTTCAAGGGACAGCCGTGGATGAGCCTGCAGATGACGCTGAATCTGATGAAGCGCCTGCACCGCTGAAGCCATAGAAACTGAAGAAGCCTAAAGCTTCAAAGCCTGCCTCAGCACCAAAAATCTTACGGGCGAAGCCACTAGCTACTGCACCTCCTGAAGACAGTGTGCAGTCTAAAGATCTATCACGTATCTCCAAGAAGACTGAGATGAGAAAGAATACTGATCAGGCACTGACTGCTGCTGCTATTCTGCGCAATGACGCCATTGATCTGTCCAGCGATGAAGATCTTGCAGATGACGCTCTTGAGCAACTGATCAAGAGCAAGGAAGAAGCAGAGATCTTCAATGATTTGCCTCTCTTTGATGTGGCAATCATCCATAACTTCATTGATGAGTGGTTTGACACGCCCAACCTCAGCTTTGAAGATCTGCAACTTCCAATTGGCCTCAGTGTCGCCTTCACTGGCGCCATTGCTTCTGAGCTAGCTCTAGCTCAGCGCATCGTTGAACTGAAGCAAAAGATCGACTATGAGAAAGCTCAGTTCAAGAAGCACATGGCCAAGCTCAGCGTGCAAGATGTGAAAAACTTCAAGATTATGCTGCACGAGCTCAAGGAAGCCTTTCTCAAGAAGCGTGAAGAAGCTAAAGGTTCTCGTGAGCGCATGAAGAGCCTGGCTGACAAGTGTGTGCAAGCCTACAATGAGGCTGAGAAGCGCAAGGCTCTTGGTCGTCCTGGCATCGACCCAGAATGGCTGCAAAGAAGAAGAAGCCCTCAACTGACCAATCTGCACCTTCAAGGCAGGAAGAACCTCGCATAGTCTTCCCAAGCAGCATGACTGGCTCGAAGCCAAAGGTCAGGTCAACCGCTTCAGAACTGAAGAAGACGAGGACTGCCGAGGCTGAAGCCAGAAAAAGGAAAAATCCTGAAGCTTCTGATGTCGCTCCTTCTAAGAAGAAGCGCAAAACCAAGAAGGATCGGGCTGCTCCCACAGAGCCCTTAGTTGTTGAACCTATCTCAATGGTTCGCCCTGCATCTGAACACCACGAGCGCCAACTGATTGTTCATGAGCCTGCTTCCACAGAGGCTCATGAAGCTGAAGACATTCCAGCAGTTGACCCCACCGCTGCTGAAGACATTGGTCACCATGACAATGTTGAAGATGATGTAGTTCTTCCTCAGATCAAGCACCAACTGGTATCATCGCCTGTGCTCACGCACAGCAAACTCATCAGCATTGGTCGACCTCTGACGCCAATTGCTTAGGATGCATTGTGGGCTGATCACCCACAACAAGACACCCCGAGTACTCCCCAACAACAACAAGTCACACCACCTATGCCAGACGAAGAAGAAGACTTTGAGGCCCAGCCAACTCCATCTCCATAGGCGTCGCCAGCGCTACGCAGGCTTCGCAAAGGACCAAGGCCTCAAGTCCCTCTTTTGAGCGTTCCAGAAGGAGAAGTGCACCACCAATCTGTTGCACGTCAAGTGTTCCCAGATGCCACTCCTACTGTGACTGTCTCTGAATCCAAAGCCAAAATGGCTGAAGATGTTCTGGTTGCATCAGCCGATGAAGAAGAAGCCCCAAGAGTTGCTACACCCCCGTCTCACCAAGATGTTGTTCTCGAAGAGAATGTGACCGACCCTCCAGCTTCTGAAGTGGAGGTTGAGAATCTTGAGGCTGCCACCACCAACACAAATGAAGCCAATGACGTAGTCATGGCTGAAGCAAATGTGGAGCCTACACCAACCAATGTGCCAGAAGCCAATGAAGCCAATGATGCAACTGCTCCTGAAGCCTCTGTTGTGCAGCCTGACGCCTCTGTTGATGCCACTGCTCCTGTTCCGCCACCAAGGCCACACACTATCGAGCAAGCATTCAACTATGGCCAACTTATCACTGTCAAATGGCCTTTTCTGACTCCTCCGCCTGCTGCTGGTCCTTAGTTTGACTATCACATTGAGCACAGGCCTCAGGTTTAGAAGCCAATACCAAGGTTGCCCAGGTTTCCAGGCACTGCATCTACACCCGGATCGTTCAATATCAATGGCTTCAAGGCACACAATACCTTCTTTGATAGCGCCAAGAACCCCTACACCAAGGCAAGAATATCTTCTGATAGGTTCTGGAGCTATCAGCAGCGCAGTTATTACTCATGCATTCTGTACAATTAAGGTCGCATTTTCCCACATATGCGTCTTGACACTGAAGCCATAACTGGTCTGCCGTGTTTGGAAGAAGCTCTGGATTGCTTCAGAGAGTCTGGATTGTTGCCGTTCGTCACTGACAAGGAGCACTGGAACAAAGAATTGCTGCTCCAATTCTATGCCACTCTTCATATTCGTGGCTACAACAGAGATCCGAAGACTTGGGTCCTTGAGTGGATGGCAGGCAATGTTCATCACGAAGCCAAAGCCTTTGATATCATTGAGCTCACTGGCCTTCCCACTCCAGGAGATCTTTATGAACCTGGTTGTCAGCTTCACAGTGCAGCTATGGAGAGCATTTTTCACAAGCCTGGACCAAACATGAGTCAGATGCTTAGCATGATGAAGCCTTTGCCTCCAGATGCTGAATATCGTAAGGAGTTCTTTGTTGAAGACCTTGAGTATCTGCCACGCACTCTCTATCACATCATAAGGCGAACTCTCTGGCACATCAAAGGACATTCTCCACATGCAAAGCTGGAAGGTGCAATGAAGACTTTGGTCTTGCATATTCTTCATGCCAAAAGCTTCAATGCACAAGACTTCTTCATCCGCCAACTTGCTGCATCAGGATCTGATCTCTTTGGCTTGAAGTTTCACGCTCCATGGATTATGCGACTGATCAAACTACACTCAGCTATCACCTATCAGCCCTCTGCTCGCAATCATCGGATCTTTCTGCCTGACGTTGATATGTCAGTTGAAGCCATCTATCCAGAGCCTGCCAAGGAGCCCCTTAGTCTTCAGAATGCTGATAAGCACAGTTTCTCTCAACACATTGAAGGTGACCCAGCAGTCACTCATGTTTATCCTCTGGCTGGTACTACCCGTGCACCTCATTGTGCCCTCACTGAAGCCACTAAAAGCACCATTGCACAACGGCCCAAGAAGCAATCCTGTGTTCTCAATGACAAAGAGCTTCTAGTTGCCCTTCATCAGAAATAGGATAAGCATCATGACTGGCTGAAGCGCCAAATGCAAAGCCTCTTGGTGGACGTAAACAGAATTCGCAACCTTGCCACCAAGAATGCCTTTGTTGCCCATGAAACCTATCGGTGTACATGGAAAGGGCTGACGCTTATGTGTTCTGAAGATGATCTTCAAGAGGATGGTTTCTCTGAATGCTTCAAGTTTGACTCAACACCTCCAAGAAGGACTGTGCTGCGGCGTACTCCGTCTCTTGAAGACTCTGAGTTCTCCTCCTCTGCTGCAACAGTGAATGCACGTGTCATCGATGATGAAGATGATGCTACTTCACCGCCCCCTACTTCTGCACGCATCATCACTGCACCAACTTCGTCTGCACCGCCAAACAACACCGACGACCCTGCTGCTTCACCTACTTCTCATGGGAACGAGTAGATGCTCTATGTCTTCAAACCTTTTTGGTCCTTACTGACAAAAGGGGGAGAAGCATATGAGTTTGATAGTCTTCAAGCGGGACCATATGGGCGGTGGTTTTATATTTTGCCTAGTGTTTACAACTCTTGCGTTTTGATACATTTGGTTCTTTGAGTTGTAACACTCAAACTCGATGGTCGTCTGCTACTTATTTGCTTTACTGTGATGCGATGATAAATTCCGCATGTGCGATGATAAATTCCGCACTTAGATCATTTTGCAGACGTCCATTTTTCATTATGCATGTCACTATCTTCACATACCTTTCATGCATGATGAATTGTCATCATAAGTTGAAGAGGATCTCCACAAGTACAACCTGCCATGTGCATTTGCATACCAAAAGCAAATTACTTATATGCACATCTTTAGGGGGAGCCTTTGCCACTTATGAAGACAATCCCCTATCCTTTACAATTTCACATATTATATTCCCCGTTGAAAACTTCAACTAGTTTATCATCAATCACCAAAAAGGGGGAGATTGTAAGTGCATCTAGTGCCACCCCTAGTTGGTTTTGGAGTATTGACGACAAACCTAGTTGAGGGACTAATGTGTTTGTGAGAATTGCAGGATAACACGGGTAGAAGTCCCTCATTGATTCGGTTTTCCTACCAGAGATGACCCCTAAAAATGTAAGAAGACATTGAAGTCAAAGGTGGTATGCGAATACATTCACATTGAAGACTATGACAAGAGAAGACATCGCATGAAGACTATGGAGCGCGAAGACTTTAATTCTTTCATCGTTCTTTTTCTTCTTTGTTGAGTCATAGGAACCACCATACTATTAAGTGGGGTCCAAGAGAACCAGACGTAATGACTGAAGTGATGCTTAACCAAAATCCTATGTCTTCGAGTGAAGACTATGAGAGCAAATCTTGTCTAGAGTTGGATAAGTCAGCTTTGCTTGTAGCCCAAGTAAAGTTGTCGTGTGTGTTTGAAATCTGACCGTTGGAACACGTGTCAGTTCCTTAGTGAGCTAGGGTCATTTCAGACAAATCAGGTTGGGTTGTCGAGTGGCTATAAATAGCCCACCCCTACAACCATAAACGGTTGGTTGCTTAGAGCTAGAGTACAACTTTTGTCGTTTGAGAGCAACCCACCTCGAAGCCTTTGAGGGAGAATTCCTTGCAAGTATAAAGCTCTAAACACCCAGAGCCAAAGAGTGTTAGGCATCACTTAAGTCTTCCTGTCTGTGTGATCTGAAGACTTATTACACTTGAGGACTGTGAATCCTCCAGCCGGTTAGGCGTCGCGTTCTGAGCATCCAAGAGTCATTGTGGATCACCGGTGAACGAAGTCTATGAAGGTTTGGAAGTCTACCTTGAAGACTTACCAGAGTGATTGGGCGACGATTGGGTGTCCTTAGCTCAAAGGGAATAAGGTGAAGACAAGGTCTTCTGAGTTGAATCTTAGCCTCCCTAACCAGACGTACAGTTGTCACAGCAACTAAAACTGGTCCAACAAATCATTGTCTTCAACGAGTCACTGGTTTCATCCTTCCCTTCCCTTTACTTACTATTGGTACTTGTGAAGTCATTGTATGATTGCATTATCTTTTGTCTTCACTGAGTGATTGCTTGTTCTGATTGGCTTCACAATATCTTCCTACCTGATCTTTACTGCCTAGCTGCTATTAGTCATTGTGCTTTCACTTCATTGAATACTTGACTATGGCTTGCCTAGTGTAGTCTACCTTCCACTGCATGGTAATAGGTTTATTTCTATCGTTTGTCTTCGAAACTTCCATGTTTTGAAGACTTTCATAAAAATCGCCTATTCACCCCCCCCCCTCTAGTCGATCACTAGCACTTTCAGAATGCTACCTAACATAATTATCAATGTAATTTTCTTTATTGTGGCATGAATATTCAGATCCATAAGATTCAAGACAAAAGTTTAATATTGTCATAAAAATAATAATACTTCAAGCATACTAACAAATTAATCATGTCTTCTCAAAATAACATGGCCAAAGAAAGCTATCCCTACAAAATCGTATAGTCTGGCTATGCTCTACCTTCATCACAAAAAATATATAAATCATGCACAACCCCGATGACAAGCCAAGCAATTGTTTCATACTTTTGATGTTCTCAAGCTTTTTCAATCTTCACGCAATACATGAGCGTGAGCCATGGATATAGCACTATAGGTGGAATAGAATGGTGGTTATGGAGAAGACAAAAGGAGAAGATAGTCTCACATCAACTAGGCGTATCAACGGGTTATGGAGATGCCCATCAATAGATATCAATGTGCGTGAGTAGGGATTGCCATGCAACAGATGCACTAGAGCTATAAGTGTATGAAAGCTCAACAAAAGAAACTAAGTGGGTGTGCATCCAACTCGCTTGCTCACGAAGACCTAGGGCATTTTGAGGAAGCCCATCATTGGAATATACAAGCCAAGTTCTATAATGAAAATTCCCACTAGTATATGAAAAGTGACAACATAGAAGACTCTCTATCATGAAGATCATGGTGCTACTTTGAAGCACAAGTGTGGCAAAAGGATAGTAGCATTGCCCCTTCTCTCTTTTTCTCTCATTTTTTTGTTTTTTTGTTGGGCCTTCTCTTTTTTACGACCTTTTTCTCCCTTTTTTTATTTTTTGTCCGGAGTCTCATCCCGGCTTGTGGGGGAATCATAGTCTCCATCATCCTTTCCTCACACGGGACAATGCTCTAATAATGATGGTCATCACACTTTTATTAACTTACAACTCAAGAATTACAACTCGATACTTAGAACAAAATATGACTCTATGTGAATGCCTCTAGTGGTGTACCAGGGTGTGCAATGATTCAAGAGTGACATGTATGAAATTATGAACGATGGCTTTGCCACAAATACGATGTCAACTGCATGATCATGCAAAGTAATATGACAATAATGAAGCGTGTCATAATAAACGGAACGGTGGAAAGTTGCATGGCAATATATCTCAGAATGGCTATCGAAATGCCATAATAGGTAGGTATGGTGGCTATTTTGAGGAAGGTAATGGTGGGTGTATGGTACCGGCGAAATTTGCGTGGCACAAGAGAGGCTAGCAATGGTGGAAGGGTGAGAGTGTGTATAATCCATGGACTCAGCATTAGTCATAAAGAACTCACATACTTATTGCAAAAATCTATTATTTATCGAAACAAAGTACTACGCTCATGCTCCTAGGGGGATAGATTGGTAGGAAAATACCATCGCTCGTCCCCGACTGCCACTCATAAGGAAAACAATCAATAAATAAATCATGCTACGACTTCATCACATAACGGTTCACCATACGTGCATGCTACTGGAATCACAAACTTTAACACAAGTATTTCTCAAATTCACAACTACTCAACTAGCATGACTCTAATATTACCATCTTCATATCTCAAAACAATCATCAAGTATCAAACTTCTCATAGTATTCAATACACTCTATATGAAAGTTTTTATTATATCCCTCTTGGATGTCTATCATATTAGGACTAAATTTATAGCCAAAGCAAATTAACATGTTGTCTAAGACTCTCAAAACAATAAAAGTGAAGCATGAGAGTTCAACAATTTCTTTAAAATAAAACCAACGTCGTGCTCTAAAAAGATATAAGTGAAGCACTAGAGCAAATGACAAACTACTCCGAAAGATATAAGTGAAGCACAATGAGTAGTTGAATAATTATGTAATTCTGTGAAGACTCTATAACATTTAAGAATTTCATATCTTGGTATTTTATTCAAACATCAATCAAGACAAAATAAAATGATGCTCTAAGCAAAATGCATATCATGTGGTGAATAAAAATATAGCTCCAAGTAAAGTTACCGATGAATGAAGACGAAAGAGGGGATGCCTTCTGGGGCATCCCCAAGCTTAGGCTCTTGGTTGTCATTGAATATTACCTTGGGGTGCCTTGGGCATCCCCAAGCTTAGGCTCTTGCCACTCTTTATTCCATAGTCCATCGAATCTTTACCCAAAACGTGAAAACTTCACAACACAAAACTTAACGGAAAACTCGTAAGCTCCGTTTGTATAAGAAAATAAATCACCACTTAGGTACTGTTGTGAACTCATTATAAATTCATATTGGTGTAATATCTAATGTATTCTAACTTCTCTATGGTTCATACCCTCCGATACTACTCATAGATTCATCAAAATAAGCAAACAACACAATGAAAACATAATCTGTCAAAAACAGAACAGTCTGTAGTAATCTGTATCATTCAAATACTTCTGTCACTCCAAAAATTCTTAAATAAATTGGTGGACCTGAGGAATTTGTCTATTAATCATACTCAAAAATAATCAACCTAAACTCACCCTCCAGTAATAAATGGCAGCTAATCTCGTGAGCGCAAAAGTTTCTGTTTTTTACAGCAAGATCGCAAAGACTTCACCCAAGTCTTCCCAAAGGTTATTCTTGGCACAAACACTAATTAAAACATAAAACCACATCTAAACAGAGGCTAGATGAATTATTTATTACTAAACAGGAGCAAGAAGCAAAGAACAAAAATAAAGTTGGGTTGCCTCCCAACAAGCACTATCGTTTAACGCCCCTAGCAAGGCATGATGATTTCAATGATGCTCACATAAAAGATAAGAATTGAAACATAAAGAGAGCATCATGAAGAATATGACTAGCACATTTAAGTTTAACACTCTTCCTATGCATAGGGATTTTGTGATTAAACAACTTATGGGAACAATAATCAACTAGCATAGGAAGGCAAAACAAGCATAACTTTAAAACTTTAAGCACATGGAGAGGAAACTTGATATTATTGCAACTCCTACAAGCATATATTCCTCCCTCATAACAATTTTTAGTAGCATCATGAATGAATTCAACAATATAACCATCACATAAAGCATTCTTTTCATGATCTAGAAGCATAGAAATTTTACTACTCTCCACATAAGCAAAAAAAATCTCATTCGGAATAGTGGGAGTAAACTCAACAAAATAACTATCATGTGAGGCATAATCCAATTGAAAACTAAAATCATGATGACATTTTTCATCTTTATTCTTAATAGCATACAAGTCATCACAATAATCATCATAGATAGCAACTTTGTTCTCATAATCAATTGGAACCTCTTCCAAAATAGTGGAATCATTACTAGATAAAGTCATGACCTCTCCAAATCCACTTTTATAATTGTCACACTAAGATTCAACATCCTCCAAAATAGTGGGATCATCACTTCCTAAAGTTGACACTATTACAAACCCACTTTCATCAATATAATCATCATAAATAGGAGGCATGCTATCATCATAATAAATTTGCTCATTAAAACATGGGAGACAAAAAATATCATCTTCATCAAACATAGCTTCCCCAAGCTTGTGGCTATTCATATAATTAGCATCAAGGGAATTCAAAGAATTCATACTAACAACATCGCAATCATGCTCATCATCCAAAGATTTAGTACCAAACATTTTAATGCATTCTTCTTCTAATACTTTGGCACAATTATCGGAATCCTTATTTTCACGAAAGGCATTAAAAAGATGAAGCATATGAGGCAACCTTAATTCCATTTTTTAGTTTTCTTTTATAGACTAAACTAGTGATAAAACAAGAAACAAAAAGATTAGATCACAAGATCTAAAGATATACCTTCAAGCACTCGCCTCCACGGCAACGGCGCCAGAAAATAGCTTGATGTCTACTACACAACCTTCTTCCGGTAGACGTTGTTGGGCCTCCAAGTGCAGAGGTTTGTAGAACAGTAGCAAATTTCCCTCAAGTGGATGTCCTAAGGTTTATCAATCCATGGGAGGCGTAGGATGAAGATGGTCTCTCTCAAGCAACCCTGCAACCAAATAACAAAGTCTCTTGTGTCCCCAACACACCCAATACAATGGTAAATTGTATAGGTGCACTAGTTCAGCGAAGAGATGGTGATACAAGTGCAATATGGATGGTAGATAAAGGTTTTTGTAATCTGAAAATATAAAAACAGCAAGGTAGCAAGTGGTAAAAATGAGCACAAACGGTATTGCAATGCGTTGAAACAAGGCCTAGGATTCATACTTTCACTAGTGCAAGTTCTCTCAACAATAATAACATAATTGGATCATATAACTATCCCTCAACATGCAACAAAGAGTCACTCCAAAGTCACTAATAGCGGAGAACAAATGAAGAGATTATTGTAGGGTACGAGACCACCTCAAAGTTATTCTTTCTGATCGATCTATTCAAGAGTCCGTAGTAAAATAACATGAAGCTATTCTTTCCGTTCAATCTATCCTAGAGTTCGTACTAGAATAACACCTTAAGACACAAATCAACCAAAACCCTAATGTCACCTAGATACTCCAATGTCACCTCAAGTATCTGTGGGTATGATTATACGATATGCATCACACAATCTTAGATTCATCTATTCAATCAACACAAAGAACTTCAAAGAGTGCCCCAAAGTTTCTACCGGAGAGTGAAGACGAAAACGTGTGCCAACCCCTATGCATAAGTTCATGAGGTCACGGAACTCGCAAGTTGATCACCAAAACATACATCAAGTGGATCACGCGATATCCCATTGTCACCACAGATAAGCACATGCAAGACATACATCAAGTGTTCTCAAATCCTTAAAGACTCAATCCGATAAGATAACTTCAAAGGGAAAACTCAATCCATTACAAGAGAGTAGAGGGGGAGAAACATCATAAGATCCAACTATAATAGCAAAGCTCGCGATACATCAAGATTATGCCAAATTAAGAACACGAGAGAGAGAGAGAGATCAAACACATATCTACTGGTACATACCCTCAACCCCGAGGGTGAACTACTCCCTCCTGTCATGGAGAGCGCCGGGATGATGAAGATCGCCACCGGAGAGGGATTCCCCCCTCTGGCAGGGTGCCGGAACGGGTCTAGGTTGGTTTTCGGTGGCTACAGAGGCTTGCGGTGGCGGAACTCCCGATCTAGGTTCATTTCTGGAAGTTTGGGTATATATAAGAGGTGTTGGAGTTAGGAACAAGTTAGGGGGGTCCCCGAGGCGGCCACGAGGTAGGGGGGAGCCCCCAGGGGGGTAGGGCGCGCCCCCACCCTCGTGGTGGCCTCAAGACTCTTCTGGCCCATCTCCGGTACTCCGTGGGCTTCTTCTGGTCCAAAAATGATCTCCATGAAATTTCAGGTCAATTGGACCCCATTTGGTTTTCCTTTTCAGGAATACTCAAAACCAAGGAAAAAACAGAAACTGGCACTGGGCTCTATGTTAATAGGTTAGTCCCAAAAATCATATAAAATACCATGTAAATGCATATAAAACATCCTAGATGGATAATATAGTAGCATGGAACAATCAAAAATTATAGATACATTGGAGACGTATCAGCCCCGGGTCTATTTTCCATTATATTATTTTCCTATCATCTTGCTGTTTCTCTCGTTGTTTATTTTGCAATCTATATTTTCCAATCTATACAATAAAAATACCAAAAATATTTATCTTATTATCTCTATCAGATCTCACTTTCGTAAGTGGCCGTGAAGGGATTGACAACCCCTTTATCGCGTTGGTTGCGAGGTTCTTGTTTGTTTGTGGAGGTACTAGGGACTTGCGTCTTATCTCCTACTAGATTGATACCTTGGTTCTCAAAAACTGAGGGAAATACTTACGCTACTTTTCTGCATCACCCTTTCCTCTTCAAGAGAAAACCAACGCATGCTCAAGAGGTAGCAAGAAGGATTTCTGGCGCCATTGCCGGGGAGGTTGCACAAAGTCAAGTCAAGATTTGATCTCCCGTAAACAAGCCATTTCTGGTGCCTTTGTCGGGGAGATCCACGCACAAGTCAAGACATACCAAATAACCATCACAGACTCTTATCCCTCGCATTACATTATTTGCCATTTGCCTCTCGTTTTCCTCTCCCCCACTTCACCCTTGCAGTTTTATTCGCCCTCTTTTTTGTTCGCTCTTCTTCTTGCTTTTTGTTAGCCCGTTCTTTATGCAATTTGCTGCCATCATGTCTAAAATTGGGGAGGTTATCGTTGATAATGATAGTGGTAGTAACATGGAAAATGTTGATGCTTTTGATTATCCTCATGAAGAACCTACTATTTTGCACACTAAAAAGTTTCGGATCGGTAGTGGTAATATTATTGGAAAAGGAGTTATTCAAGATTTATTTACTTGTGACGGTGCTTTACCCACTATGTGAGGGTCTATTCTTCACAGAACTAGTAGTTTTGCGGATGCTATATCTTTGCTCATAGTTGAACTTGAAAGACAATTTATTCATATGCACACTTGCATACAAAAGACGACAATACCTAGATCTATTCTTGTTTTTATGCCTTGCTAGGGGCGTTAAACGATAGCGCTTGTTGGGAGGCAACCCAATTTTATTTTTGTTTATTGTTTTTTGTTCCTATTTATTAAGAAATAATTCATCTAGCTTATGTTTAGATGTGGTTTTATGTTTGTAATTAGTGTTTGTGCCAAGTAGAACCTTTGGGAAGACTTGGGGGAAGTCTTTGCGATCTTGCTGTAAAAAACATAAACTTTAGCGCTCACGAGATTAGTTGCCATTTTTTACTGGAGAATGCAATTAGGTTGATTATTTTTTCAGATTATTAATAGACAAATTCCTCATGTCCACCAATTTATTTCAGAATTTTTGGGGTTACAGAAGTATTCTAAACCTATAGATTACTATAGACTGTTCTGTTTTTGACAGATTCTGTTTTTCGTGTGTTGTTTGCTTATTTTGATGAATCTATGGCTACTATCGGGGGGTATGAACCATAGAGAAGTTGTAATTCAGTAGGTTTAACACCAATATAAATAAAGAATGAGTTCATTACATTACCTTGAAGTGGTGGTTTGTTTTCTTTTACTAACGGGGCTCATGAGATTTTCTATTGAGTTTTGTGTTGTGAAGTTTTCAAGTTTTGGGTAAAGATTTGATGGATTTTGAAATAAGGAGTGGCAAGAGCCTAAGATTGGGGATGCACAAGGCACCCCAAGGTAAAATTCAAGGGCAACCAGAAGCCTAAGCTCGGGGATGCCCTGGAAGGCATCCCCTCTTTCGTCTTCGTCCATCGGTAACTTTACTTGATGCTATATTTTTATTCACCACATGATATGTGTTTTGCTTGGAGCGTCTTGTATGATTTGAGTGTTTTCTTTTTAGTTTACCACAATCATCCTTGCTGCACACACATTTTGGAGAGACACACATGAATCAGAATTTATTAGAATACTCTATGTGCTTCACTTATATCTTTTGAGCTAGATAATTTTGCTCTAGTGCTTCACTTATATCTTTAAGAGCACGGTGGTGTTTTATTTTATAGAAATTATTGATCTCTCATTCTTCACTTATATTATTTTAGAGTCTTTTAGAATAGCATGGTAATTTACTTTGGCTATAAAATTAGTCATAATATGATAGGCATCCAAGATGGGTATAATAAAAACTTTCATAAAAAGTGCATTGAATACTATGAGAAGTTTGATACTTGATGATTGTTGATATGAATATGGTGATATTAGAGTCATGCTAGTTGAGTAGTTGTGAATTTGAGAAGTACTTGTTCTAAAGTTTTTGATTCCCGTAGCATGCACGTATGGTGAACTGTTATGTGATGAAGTCGGAGCATGATTTATTTATTGATTGTCTTCCTTATGAGTGGCGGTCAGGGACGAGCGATGGTCTTTTCCTACCAATCTATCCCCCTAGGAGCATGCGCGTAGTACTTTGTGTCAATAACTAATAGATTTTTGCAATAGGTATGTGAGTTCTTTATGACTAATGTTGAGTCCATGGATTATACACACTCTCACCCTTCCACCATTGCTAGCCTCTCTAGTACCGCGCAACTTTCGCCGGTACCATACACCCACCATTACCTTCCTCAAAACAGCTACCATACATACCTATTATGGCATTTCCATAGCCATTCCGAGATATATTTCCATGCAACTTACCACCGTTCCATTTGTTATGACATGTTAGATCATTGTCATATTGCTTTGCATGATCGTGTAGTTGACATCATATTTGTGGCAAAGTCACCTTTATAATTCTTTCATACACGTCACTCTTGATTCATTGCATATCCTGGTACACAGCCGGAGGCATTCACATAGAGTCATATTTTGTTCTAGTATCGAGTTGTAATTTTTGAGTTGTAAGTAAATAAAAGTGTGATGATCATCATTATTAGAGCATTGTCCCAAGTGAGGAAAGGATGATGGCGACTATGATTCCCCCACAAGTCGGGATGAGACTCCGGACGAAAAGAAAAAAAGAGGGAAAAAAGAGGCCATAAAAAAAGAGGAAAAGGCTCAAATAAAAAAATGAGAGAGAAAGAGAGAAAGGACAATGTTACTATCCTTTTACCACACTTGTGCTTCAATGTAGCACCATGATCTTCATGATAGAGAGTCTCCTATGTTGTCACTTTCATATACTAGTGGGAATTTTACATTATAGAACTTGGCTTGTATATTCCAATGATGGGCTTCCTCAAAATGCCCTAGGTCTTCGTGAGCAAGCGAGTTGGATGCACACCCACTTAGTTTATTTTGTTGAGCTTTCATACACTTATAGCTCTAGTGCATCTGTTGCATGGCAATCCCTGCTCACTCACATTGATATCTATTGATGGGAATCTCCATAGCCCGTTGATACGCCTAGTTGATGTGAGACTATCTTCTCCCTTTTTGTCTTCTCCACAACCACCATTCTATTCCACATATAGTGCTATGTCCATGGCTCATGCTCATGTATTGCGTGAAGATTGAAAAAGTTTGACAACATCAAAAGTATGAAACAATTGCTTGGCTTGTCATTGGAGTTTTGCATGATTAAATACTTTGTGCGATGAAGATAGAGCATAGCCAGACTATATGATTTTGTAGGGATAACTTTCTTTGGCCATGTTATTTTGAGAAGACATGATTACTTTGTTAGTATGCCTAAAGTATTATTATTTTTATGTCAATATTAAACTTTTGTCTTGAATCTTTCGGATCTGAATATTCATGCCACAATAAACAAAATTACATTGAGAATTATGTTAGGTAGCATTCCACATCAAAAATAATGTTTTTATCATTTACCAACTCGAGGACGAGCATGAATTAAGCTTGGGGGTGCTTGATACGTCTAATGTATCTATAATTTTTGATTGTTCCATGCTATTATATTATCTGGTTTGGATGTTTAATGGGCTTTAATATACTTTTTTATATTATTTTTGGGACTAACCTACTAACCAAAGGCCCAGTGCAAATTGTTGTCTTTTGCCTATTTCAGTGTTTCGCAGAAAAGGAATATCAAACAGAATCCAAACGGAATGAAACCTTCGGGGGAGTTATTTTTGGAACAAACGCAATCCAGGAGACTTGGAGTGGACGTCAAGGAATAAACAAGGTGACCACGAGGTAGGAGGGTGCGCCCAGGGGGTAGGCGCGCCCCCACCCTCGTGGGCCCCTCGTGGCTCCGGCGACCTACTTCTTCGCCTATTTATACTCATATACGCCGAAAATATCCGAGAGCACCACGAAACCCTATTTCCACGGCCGCAACCTTCTGTGCCCATGAGAACCCATCTTGGGGCCTTTTCCGGTGCTCCGTCGGAGGGGGAATCGATCACGGAGGGCTTCTACATCAACACCATAGCCTCTCCGATGATGTGTGAGTAGTTTACCACAGACCTTCATGTACATAGTTATTAGCTAGATGGCTTCTTCTCTCTCTTTGGATCTCAATACAAAGTTCTCCTCGATTCTCTTGGAGATCTATTCAATGTAATTCTTTTTGCGGTGTGTTTGTCGAGATCCGATGAATTGTGGGTTTATGATCAAGATTATCTATGAACAATATTTGATTCTTCTCTGAATTCTTTTATGCATGATTTAATATCTTTGCAAGTCTCTTAGAATTATCAGTTTGGTTTGGCCTACTAGATTGATCTTTCTTGCAATGGGAGAAGTGCTTAGCTTTGGGTTCAATCTTGAGGTGTCCTTTCCCAGTGACAGCAGGGGCAGCAAGTCACGTATTGTATTGTTGCCATCGAGGATAAAAAGATGGGGTTTATATCATATTGCTTGAGTTTATCCCCCTACATCATGTCATCTTGCCTAATGTGTTACTCTGTTCTTATGAACTTAATACTCTAGATGCATGCTAGATAGCGGTCGATG
The DNA here is from genome assembly GCF_018294505.1 of Triticum aestivum. Classification (NCBI taxonomy): domain Eukaryota; kingdom Viridiplantae; phylum Streptophyta; class Magnoliopsida; order Poales; family Poaceae; genus Triticum; species Triticum aestivum. The sequence continues at coordinate 523,276,090 of NC_057800.1, forward strand.
TGTGGAGTAATAGTAGTAGATGCAGAATCGTTTTGGTCTACTTGTTGCGGACGTGATGCCTATATACATGATCATGCCTAGATATTCTCATAACTATGCGTTTTTCTATCAATTGCTCGACAGTAATTTGTTCACCCACCATAGAATTTGCTATCTTGAGAGAAGCCACTAGTGAAACCTATGGCCCCCGGGTCTGTTTTCCATTATATTATTTTCCTATCAACTTGCTATTTCTCTCGTTGTTTATTTTGCAATCTTTATTTTCCAATCTATACAATAAAAATACCAAAGATATTTATCTTATTATCTCTATCAGCTCTCACTTTCGTAAGTGACCGTGAAGGGATTGACAACCCCTTTATCGCATTCGTTGCGAGGTTCTTGTTTGTTTGTGCAGGTACTAGGGACTTGCGTGTTACCTCCTACTGGATTGATACCTTGGTTCTCAAAAACTGAGGGAAATACTTATGCTACTTTGCTGCATCACCCTTTCCTCTTCAAGGGAAAACCAACGCATGCTCAAGAGGTAGCACGTCTACTGAGAAATACTTCCAACAAATCCATGCCAGTCACGCCATCAGGAACCAGTTGGACTACCCGGTCGACTAGCATGGACACCTCTCCCTTCTCTATTGGGGTCACGATAAGCGAAGAGGGTTGGCGGACTCGGTCCATGGTGAAGGGGGAAGACTGGTCGACTGACCGGGAGTCGAAACGTCTCGGCAGTAGAACCAGGTCGACTGCCACCCTCTAACTCAGTCGGGAAGGGTCATGGCTGGAAAAGTACTCATATCCCTTGTCTGAATCCCTAAACCCCCTCACATTTGGATCACGTGCATATTTTCGTCATTCGGATTTGCCTTCTTCACAGACTAAGAGCGCCAAGTAGAGATCTGCTTGAACAAACCCCAATGTGGTCGACAGCCCAGGAAGTTTTCACACAGAGAGATGTAGGCGACGAGATATGTGATTGTGTTGGGGGAGAAGTGATGAAGTTGAGCACCAAAAAAATTCAAGAAACCCGGAAAAATGGATGTGGAGGTAGACTGAAACCGCGGTCGACATGAGTGGCAAGGAGGACGCACTCACCCTCCTGTGGCTGAGGCTCGGTCTCGTTCCCCAGCAGCCTCCAAGACCCCTGGGCGATCAGGCCTCTGTTGGCCATGTCCTCCAAGTCCTCCTTCTGGATCGCGGAGCGGATCCAGTCCCCTTGGATCCAACCAGGCCGCAGACCGGACCTCGACGATGACCACCGACTCGTCTTCTTGCCCTTCACCGCCGCCGCCTTCTTGCGCTACAGGGCCACCGTCTTGTCCTTTCCCATGGCGACGGAGTGTGTAGGTGAACATAGACGGCAAAGAGGGCGGAGAGTGCGGTGGAGAAGCGGGGGAAGAAGGGGACGATTGGGCTGTTGGGGAACGCAGTATTTAAAAACATTACCTACGATCACGCAAGATCTATCTAGGAGATGCATAGCAACGAGAGGGGAGAGTGTGTCTACGTACCCTCGTAGACTGAAAGCGGAAGCGTTTAGTAACGCGGTTGATGTAGTCGAACGTCTTCGCGATCCAACTGATCCAAGTACGAACGTACAGCACCTCTGCGTTCAGCACACGTTCAGCTCGATGACGTCCCTCGGGCTCTTGATCCAGTTGAGGCCGAAGGAGAGTTCCGTCAACACGACGGCGTGGCGATGGTGATGATGAAGTTACCGGCGTAGGGCTTCACCTAAGCACTACGACGATATGACCGAGGTGTGTAACTGCGGAGGGGGCACCGTACACGGCTAAGACAAATCTTGGAGTGCCTTTAGGGTGCCCCCTGCCCATGTATATAAAGGAGGGAGGAGGAGGCCGGCCTATGAGGGCGCGCCTATAGGGAGAGTCCAACTAGGATTCCCAATCCTAGTTGGAGTCCCCTTCCTTTTTCCAAGAAGGGAGTGAGGGAAGGAGTAGGAGAGGGAGAAGGAAAGAGAGGGGGTGCCGCCCCCTCCCGAGTCCAATCCGTACTTGCCATGGGGGGCGGCCAACCCTTGAGGCCCTTCTCTCCTTTCCCGTATGGCCCATTAAGGCCCACTACTTCCCCCGGCGAATTCCCGTAACTCTCCGGTACTTCGAAAAATACCCGAATCACTCAGAACCTTTTCGATGTCTGAATATAGCCTTCCAATATATCGATCTTTACGTATCGACCATTTTGAGACTCCTCGTCATGTCCGTGATCTCATCCGGGACTCGGAACAACCTTCAGTACATCAAATCACATAACTCATAATGTAAATAGTCATCAAACATTAAGCGTGCGGACCCTACAGGTTTGAGAACTATGTAGACATGACCGAGACACATCTCCGGTCAATAACCAATAGCGGAACCTAGATTCTCATATTGGATCCTACATATTCTATGAAGATCTTTATCGGTCAAACCGCATAACAACATACATTGTTCCCTTTGTCATCGGTATGTTACTTACCCGAGATTCGATTGTTGGTATCATCATACCTAGTTCAATCTCATTACCGGCAAGTCTCTTTACTCGTTCTGTAATGCAACATCCCGCAACTAACTCATTAGCCACATTGCTTGCAAGGCTTATAGTGATGTGCATTACCGAGAGGGCCCAGAGATACCTCTCCGACAATCGGAGTGAGAAATCCTAATCTCGATCTATGCCAACTCAACAAACACCATCGGAGACACCTGTACAGCATCTTTATTATCACCCAGTTACATTGTGATGTTTGATAGCACACAAGGTGTTCCTTCGGTATTCGGGAGTTGCATAATCTCATAGTCAGAGGAACATGTATAAATCATGATGAAAGCAATAGAAATAAAACTAAACGATCATTTATGCTAAGCTAACTAATGGGTCTTGTCCATCAAATCATTCTCTAATGATGTGATCCCGTTCATCAAATGACAACACATGTCTATGGTCAGGAAACTTCACCATCTTTGATTAATGAGCTAGTCGAGTAGAGGCATACTAGGGACACTCTGATTTGTCTATGAATTCACACATGTACTAAGTTTCCGGTTAATACAATTCTAGCATGAATAATAACCATTTATCATGATATAAGGAAATATAAATAACAACTTTATTATTGCCTCTAGGGCATATTTCCTTCAGTCTCCCACTTGCACTAGAGTCAATAATCTAGTTCACATCACCATGTGATTAACACCAATAGTTCACATCTTTATGTGATTAGTTCACATCTCCATGTGACTAATACCCAAAGGGTTTACTAGAGTCAATAATCTAGTTCACATCGCTATGTGATTAACACCCAAAGAGTGATCATGTTTTGCTTGTGAGAGAAGTTTAGTCAACGGGTCTGCCACATTTAGAGCCATGTGTATTTTGCAAAATTTCTATGTCTATAATGCTCTGCACGGAGCTACTCTAGCTAATCGCTACCACTTTCAATATGTATCTAGATCGAGACTTAGAGTCATCCAGATTGGTGTCAAACCTTGCATCGACGTAACTCCTTACGATGAACTCTTTGACGCCTCCATAACCGAGTAACATTTCCTTATTCCACTAAGTATAATTTTGACCATTGTTCAATGATCCACTCCTAGATCACTATTGTACCCTCTTGCCAAACTCATGGTGAGGTACACAATAGGTCTAGTAAAGATCATAGCATACTTTATAGAACCTATGACTGAGGCATAGGGAATGACTTTTCATTCTCTTTCTATTTTCTGTTGTGGTCGGGTTTTGAGTCTTTACTCGACTTCACACCTTGCAACATAGGCAGGAACTCCTTCTTTGACTGTTCCATTTTGAACTACTTCAAAAACTTGTCAAGGTATGTACTCATTGAAAAAATTTATCAAGTGTCTTAATCTATCTCTATAGATCTTGATGCTCAATATGTAAGCAGCTTCACCAAGGTCTTTCTTTGAAAAAACTCCTTTCAAACACTCCTTTATGCTTTCCAGAAAATTCTACATTATTAACGATCAACAATATGTCATTCAGATATACTTATCAGAAATGCTATAGTGCTCCCACTCACTTTCTTGTAAATACAGGCTTCACCGCAAGTCTGTATAAAACTATATGCTTTGATCAACTCATCAAAGCGTATATTCCAACTCCGAGATGTTTGCACCAGTCCACAGATGGATCGCTGGAGCTTGCACACTTTGTTAGCACCTTTAGGATTGACAAAACTTTCTTGTTGTATCATATACAACTCTTCTTTAAGAAATCCAGTAAGGAATGTACTTTTGACATCCATTTGCCAGATTTCATAAAATTTGGCAATTGCTAACATGATTCGGACAGACTTAAGCATCGCTACGAGTGAGAAAAATCTCATCATAGTCAACACCTTGAACTTGTCGAATTTTTTTGCAACAATTCGAGCTTTGTAGATAGTAACACTACTATCAGCATCCGTCTTCCTCTTGAAGATCCATTTATTCTCAATGGCTTGTCGATCAACGGGCAAGTCCACCAAAGTCCACACTTTGTTCTCATACATGGATTCTATCTCAGATTTCATGGCCTTAAGCCATTTTGCGGAATCTGGGCTCATCATCGCTTCCTCATAGTTCGTAGGTTCATCATGGTCAAGTAACATGACCTTCAGAACAGGAATACCATACCACTCTGGTGCGGATCTTACTCCGGTTGACCTACGAGGTTCGGTAGTAACTTGATCAGAAGTTTTCATGATCATCACCATTAGCTTCCTCACTAATTGGTGTAGGAATCACTGAAACTAATTTTTGTGATGAACTACTTTCCAATAAGGGAGCAGGTACAATTACCTCATCAAGTTCTACTTTCCTCCCACTCACTTCTTTCGAGAGAAACTCCTTCTCTAGAAAGGATCTGCTCTTAGCAACAAAGATCTTGCCTTCAGATCTGTGATAGAAGGTGTACCCAACTGTTTCTTTTGGGTATCCTATGAAGACGCACTTCTCCGATTTGGGTTTGAGCTTATCAGGTTGAAACTTTTTCACATCAGCATCACAACCCCAAACTTGAAGAAACGACAGCTTAGGTTTCTTGCTAAACCACAGTTCATATGGTGTCGTCTCAACGGATTTTTAGACGATGCCCTATTTAATGTGAATGTAGCTGTCTCTAATGCATAACCCCAAAACGATAGTGGTAATTCAGTAAGAGATATCGATAGATTGCACCATATCTAATGAAGTACGGTTATGACGTTCGGACACACCATTACAATGTGGTGTTCCAGGTGGCGTGAGTTGCAAAACTATTCCACATTGTTTCAAATGAAGACCAAACTCGTAACTCAAATATTTGTTTCCGTGATCAGATCGTAGAAACTTTATTTTCTTGTTACGATGATTTTCCACCTCACTCTGAGATTCTTTGAACTTTTCAAATGTTTCAGACTTATGTTTCATCAAGTAGATATACCCATATCTGCTCAAATCATTTGTGAAGGTCAGTAAATAATGATACCCGCCGCGAGCCTCAACACTCATTGGACCGCACACATCAGTATGTATTATTTCCAACAAGTCTGTTGCTCGCTCCATTGTTCCGAAGAACGGAGTCTTAGTCATCTTGCCCATGAGGCATGGTTCACAAGCATCAAGTGATTCATAATCAAGTGATTCCAAAAGTCCATCAGAAGAGTTTCTTCATGCGCTTTACACCAATATGACCTAAACGGCAGTGCCACATATAGGTTGCACTATCATTATTAACTTTGCATCTTTTGGCTTCAATATTATAAATATGTGTATCACTATGATCGAGATTCAATAAACCATTTATATTGAGTGTATGACCATAGAAGGTTTTATTCATGTAAATAGAACAACAATTATTCTTTGACTTAAATGAATAACCGTATTACAATAAACATAATCCAATCATATTTATGCTCAACACAAACACCAAATAACATTTATTTTAGGTTCAACTCTAATCCCAAAAGTAAAGGGACTGTGCGATGGTGATCTTATCAACCTTGGAATCACTTCCAACTCACATCATCACCTTGCCTTTAACTAGTCTCTGTTTATTTTGCAACTCCCATTTCGAGTTACTACTCTTAGCAACTGAACCAGTATCAAATACTGAGGGGTTGCTATAAACACTAGTAAAGTACACATCAATAACATGTATATCAAATATACCTTTGTTCACTTTGCCATCCTTCTTATCCGCCAAGTATCTAGGGAAGTTCCACTTCCAGTGACCATTTCCTTTGCAGTAGAAGCACTCAGTTTCAGGCTTGCGTCTACCTTTGGGCTTCTTCATGGGAGTGGAAACTTGCTTTCCATTCTTCTTGAAGTTCCCTTTCTTTCCCTTGCCCTTTTACTTGAAACTAGTGGTCTTGTCAACCATCAACAGTTGATGCTTTTCTTGATTCCTACCTTCGCTGATTTCAGCATCGCGAAGAGCTCGGGAATCATTTTTCGTCATTCCTTACATATTATAGTTCATCACGAAGTTCCAGTAACTTGGCGATAGTGACTAGAGAACTCTGTCAATCACTATCTTGTCTAGAAGATTAACTGTCACTTGATTCAAGTGATTGTAGTACTCAGACATTCTGAGCACATGCTCACTGGTTGAGCTATTCTCCTCCATCTTGTAGGCAAAGTACTTGTCAGAGGTCTCATACCTCTCAACTCGGGCATGATTCTGAAATACCAATTTCAGCTCTTGGAACATCTTATATGCTCCGTGGTGTTCAAAACATTTTTGAATTACTGGTTCTAAGCCGTAAAGCATGGCGCACTAAACTATCAAGTAACCATCACATCGAGCTTGCCAAAAGTTCATAACGTCTGCATCTGCTCCTGCAATAGGTCCATCACCTAGCAGTGCATCAAGGACATAATTCTTCTGTGCAGCAATGAGGATAATCCTCAGATCACAGAGCTAGTCCGCATCATTGCTACTAACATCTTTCAACATAGTTTTCTCTAGGAATATATCATAAATAAAACGGGGAAGCTATACGCGAGCAATTCATTTACAACATAGATATGCAAATACTATCGGGACTAAGTTCATGATAAATTGGAGTTTAATTAATCATTTTACGTAAGAACTCCCACTTAGATAGACATCCCTCTAATCATCTAAGTGATCACGTGATCCATATCAACTAAACCATGTCCGATCATCACGTGAGATGGAGTAGCTTTCAATGGTGAACATCAATATGTTGATCATATCTACTATATGATTCACGCTCGACCTTTCGATCTCCGTGTTCCGAGGCCATATCTGCATATGCTAGGCTCGTCAAGTTTAACTCGAGTATTCTACGTGTGCAAAACTGGCTTGCACCCGTTGTATGTGAACGTAGAGCTTATTATCGGTGTCAAAACCGGTGGATCTCGGGTAGGGGGTCCCGAACTGTGTGTCTAAGGTTGATGGTAACAGGAGACAGGGGACACGAAGTTTTACCCAGGTTCGGACCCTCTTGATGGAGGTAATACCCTACGTCCTGCTTGATTGATATTGATAAGTATGAGGGTTACAAGAGTTGATCTACCACGAGATCGTAATGGCTAAAACCCTAGAAGTTTGGCATGTAAGATTATGATTGCCCCTATGGACTAAACCCTCTGGTTTATATAGACACCGGAGGGGACTAGGGTTGTACAACCTCAGTTACAAAGAAAGGAATCTTCTATCTGAACGCCAGGCTTGCCATCCACGCCAAGGAGAGTCCCATCCGGACACGGGAGAGAGTCTTATTTCTTGTATCTTCATAGCCCATTAGTCCGGCCCATGTCCAACAGGTCGGATGCCCAAGGACCCCTTAATCCAGAACTCCCTCAGTAGCCCTTGAACCAGGCTTCAATGATGAGGTGTCCGGCGCGCAGATTGTCTTCGGCATTGCAAGGCGGGTTCCTCCTTCGAATACTCCAAAACAGCTCTCGAGTGTCCGGCTTTGTAAAACAAACACCACGCATATCCGCAGAGAGTATAATATTTTATGAGTCCAATCCACTGACAACTTTGTAGCGTGACATCACGTCATAGCCCGGTCATTATTTCAAACTGTTTTCTAGCCTCCCGCTCCATGTTTCAAGATGCGGTTTTATTGGCACGTCTTGTCAAAGCAGAGATCATGTCCCCTTATTACGGGATTCTCATCAATACGGGCGTAGGTAATACAAACGCGCCGCCTGCACGACCCTTGGGGAATAGGCGAGTTTTAAGGTGAGTGGGGAGGTGCTTGATATTCACTACCTTTATAAAGGGATAATGATTCATCTCGTTCACCCACGCCTTCCTTCTCTCTGCCCATCCATTCTCGAGCTCCAACGCCCAAGCCTCCATCCTTTTCACCTCAAAAAAGCACTCCAGCCATGTCCGGATCTAGAGCGCAAGGCAAGTGGATGGTTTCCTCTGTCAAGGAGAAGTACATCACCAAGCTCCGGGAGGCTGGGTACTTAGCTAAGGAAATCGCCCACCGGCTCCCGGCCAAGGGATAGATCGTCCCCACTCCGAAGCCCCATGAGAGGGTCGTGTTCATCCCCCATTTCATCCGCGGGTTGGGATTTCCTCTCCACCCATTCGTCAGCGGACTCATGTTCTACTACGGGCTGGATTTCCATGATCTGGCCCCCAACTCCTTCCTCAATATCTCGGCATTTATTGTCGTGTGCGAGGCCTTCCTCTGTATCCCACCCCACTTCGGGCTGTGGTTGAAGGTCTTCAACGTGAAGCCGAGGTGGTGGATGGCCAACATGCGGAGTGCGGAGGCGCCATGGTGAGCAAGCTTCCCAATGTCACATGGCCAAAAGGTACCTTCATGGAGACCATCAAAGGGTGGCAACAGCAGTGGTTCTACGTCACAGAACCTCGCGACGCCACCTGGGCCGCGACTGCTGAATTCCAGTCCGGTGCCCCGATGCGGCTCACCTCCTGGCTAGAGAAGAGCCTGGACTGGTCTTCGTCGGACGAGATGACAGTGCTTCAGACGCGCATCAGGAGCATGGTGGACAAGAACGTCAAGCTTGTCAATGTGATCCAGGTGATGCTCGCTCGTCGGATCCTTCCATGCCAAAGCCGGACTTGCCACTTGTGGGAATTCGATCCGGCCAAGCACCAGACCTTGCAACAGTTCTTCGACACTACACATGAAGACATCTGGAAGGTGCTCTTCGAGGCCAATGAGACGTGGCCGGCGACGACCGAGGACCGTGGGCACGACCTTGCCCATCCCGCCAGTGCGGTAAGTTTCCCGTGTTTCAAGGTGTATCCTTTACTTGCTTACTCAAGGAAGATGTCTAAGCTTCCCTATTTGTTTTCTCAGGGCTGGACAAAGAAGGCGGAGCGGATTCGGCGTCCGGCTCCGCTACCCGAAGAACCAGCTATCCCGCTTCTGATGAAGATGCTGGTTCCGGCGCCCTATCAAGCATCGGAGAAGAAGGACAAGAAGGAGGCCAATGGGCCCAAAGGTAGTCTCCGCCATAAGGGCACTTCAGACGTGACGTCCGAAGACATCAAAACCCACTCCCCTCCTGTCACCGACGACGAGGAAGAGGAGGAGAGAAATTCTCCCCCGGAGGGGGGAGGGCAGAAGAGGGCGTCCTCCACGCATCTGGAGCCGGTGGCGTCCAAAAAGGGGAAGGCCTCCGCCGTGGACAACTCCGCGTGGGACATTGATAGCAGCTCCGAGTGGCGCCCTAGGGATAAGCCCCTGGCCGAATCGTGAGTACTCAAAGGCACTAGCGCGTTCATATACCCAGCCTCTTTACTTCATAATTTTAACATGTTAAATCATACACTTGCAGTCCGGCTCGTTCCGACCTCGAGCGGTCCTCATCTTTGGGAAAATCGCTAGATCCAAAGGTGATGGACAGCGGGTCCCTTCCGACGGCCTCCTCTCCCAAGACTATGGAGGACGCTGAAGGTGTTGTCCCGAAGGACCCTCCCGGCTCAGGAGGAGGCACAGGAGGCCGTCACGGTGGCGCCGGAGGATGATACCTCGGCCGCCGGACACAAGGGGGAGTAGATCTCCATGGAGACTGGCAATGGGGGCCATATTGATGCGTCTCTGTCGTATCTATAATTTTTGATTGTTCCATGCCAATATTATACAACTTTCATATACTTTTGGCAAATTTTTATACTATTTTTGGGACTAACATATTGATCCAATGCCCAGCGCCAGTTCCTATTTGTTGCATATTTTTTGTTTCATAGAAAATCCATATCAAACGGAGTCCAAAGGGATAAAAACTGGCGGAGATTTTTTTGCAATATATGTGATTTTTGGGAAGAAGAATCAACACAAGACGATGCCCCAGGGGGCCACGAGGCAGGGGCGTGCCCCAGGGGGTTAGGCACGCCCTGGGCCCTCGTGTCCACCCCGTAAGGCGGTTGGTGCCCTTCTTTCGGTGCAAGAAAGCCAATATCCAGATAGAAATCGTGTTAAAATTTCAGCCCAATCGGAGTTACGGATCTCCGGGAATATAAGAAACGGTGAAAGGCCAGAATCTGAAACGCAGAAACAGAGAGAGACAGAGAGACAGATACAATCTCGGAGGGGCTCTCGCCCCTCCCATGCCATGGAGGCCATGGACCAGAGGGGAAACCCTTCTCCCATCTAGGGAGAAGGTAAAGGAAGAAGAAGAAGGGGGGCCCTCTCCCCCTCTCTCCCGGTGGCGCCGGAACGCCGCCGTGGCCATCATCGTGTGACGGCGATCAACACCAACACCTCCGTCATCTTCACCAACATCTTCATTACCTTCCCCCATCTATCTACAGCGGTCCACTCTCCTGCAACCCGTTGTACCCTCTACTTGAACATGGTGCTTTATGCTTCATATTATTATCCAATGATGTGTTGCCATCCTATGATGTCTGAGTAGATTTTCGTTGTCCTATCAGTAATTGGTGAATTACTATGATTGATTTAATTTGCTTGTGGTTATGTTGATGTCCTTTGGTGCCCATCATATGAGCGCGCGCGTGGATCGCACCATGGGGTTAGTTGTATGTTGATAGGACTATGTATTGGAGGGCAAGAGTGACAGAAGCTTCAACCTAGCATAGAAATTGATGCATACGGGATTGAAGGGGGACCAATATATCTTAATGCTATGGTTGGGTTTTACCTTAATGAACGTTAGTAGTTGCAGATGCTTGCTAATAGTTCCAATCATAAGTGCATAGAATTCCAAGTCAGTGATGGCATGCTAGCAGTGGCCTCTCCCACATAAAACTTGCTATCACTCTAGTAAAGTAGTCAATTGCTTAGGGACAATTTTGCAACTCCTACCACCACTTTTCCACACTCGCTATACTAACTTTATTGCTTATTTACCTAAAACAGACCCTAGTTTTTATTTACGTGCTCTTTATATTCTTGCAAACCTATCCCGTTACACCTACAAAGTACTTCTAGTTTTATACTTGTTTTAGGTAAAGCGAACATCAAGCATGCGTAGAGTTGTATCGGTGGTCGATAAAACTTGAGGGAATATTTGTTCTACCTTCAGCTCCTCCTTGGGTTCGACACTCTTACTTATCGAAAGAGGCTACAATTGATCCCATATACTTGTGGGTTATCAAGACCTTTTTCTAGCACCGTTGCCGGGGAGTTATAGCATGGGGTGAATATTCTCGTATGTGCTTGTTTGCTTTATCACTAAGTAGTTTTTATTTTGTGTTCTTGTTTTCTATCTTTAGTTATGGGTAGGAAACACAAAATATCAAAAAAAAATTAGTGGTACCTACTGAACCAATGGTTGAAGAACCACTCAAAATCTATCACACTATTGAAGCTTTTTACTTGGATCATCTTCGATCCCTACGTGCTCGGGCTGAAACCCCAACTAGCTTAGTTGAGGGCAAATCTTTAGATGAGCATGCTTGTTATGTGTGACACCGCTTATCTCAAAAAGGGAAACTTTTGCTGGATCAAATTCATTGTTTGCAATGTTATGCTTGGAATTTATGTGAAATATATGATTTTACTTGTTGTTCTGAAGACCCTAAGAAACACCTTCCCTACCAATGTGAGTTTAGTGATAATGGAATCGTATCTTCGTATGCTAAAGGTGTTTATAATTACTATGATGTTCAACAAATTGATGAATTTGTTGCTTTTAAGGGTGCTTATGAAATTTCTTCTTTGATTGGAAAGTATGATGCTACTCTTTACAAATCTGAAAAATTTGCCATACTTAAATATTGTTATGATAATTATGCTTCTAATGCCTATGTTAAACCATATATTGAGGATTCCTCTGTTGTCCAAGAAGAGACTAGTATTTTTCAGGAGTCAATGGAAGAAGAAATTAATGACATTGTGAGCTCATTGGATGAAAAATATGAGGAAGAGAGCGAAGAACAAAAGGAGGAAGAGCAGATTGATCACCCGTTTCCCACCATCTAATGAAACTAACTCTTTAACCCATACATTGTTTAATTTCCCTTCGAATCTACCGAAGGATGAATGCTATGATGATTGTTATGAACCCGTTGATTCTTTTGAAATATCCCTTTTTGATGATGCTTGCTATGCTTGTGGCCAAGATGCCAATATGAATTATGCTTATGGAGATGAACTTGCTATAGTTCCTTATGTTAAACATGAAATTGTTGCTATTGCACCCACGCATGATAGTCCTATTATCTTTTTAAATTCTCCCGACTACACTATATCGAAGAAGTTTGCACTTATTAAGGATTATATTGATGGGTTGCCTTTTACCATTGCACATGATAATTTTGATGACTATAATATGCATGTGCTTGCTGCTCCTACTTGCAATTATTATGAGAGAGGAACTACATCTCCGCCTCTTTATGTTTCCAACATGATAGAATTGCAAGAAACTGCTTATGCTATGTATTGGCCTTTACTTGATGTGCATGAATTGTTCTTGTATGACATGCCGATGCATAGGAAGAGAGTTAGAATTCGTCATTGCTTGATATATGTTACTTTGTGCTCACTACTAAAATACAAATCATTGTTGATTCAAATTGGCTTTGATATACCTTGGGATCCGGGTGGATTCATTACTTGAGCACTTTATGCCTAGTTTAATGGCTTTAAAGAAAGCGCTTCCAGGGAGACAACCCGGAAGTTTTAGAGAGTTATTTATTTCTATTGAGTGCTTTTATAAAGTTTAAAAACAAAAAAATAAAGACAGTAACCCAAAACTTTTCAAAAAGGAAAGTGAAAGTGAGAGAGACAAGCATTGTTGAAGTGGGGGAGCTCCTTGAACTTTGTTCATGCTCACAGAAACTTTGTGAATCTTGATTACAGAAACTTTTCAACAAAAATAATTATCCCCTTGTACAATTCCATTGTATTATAAAAATAATGTGCCAAGTTTTGCCTTTAGGATGTTTACATTGCTTGTTGGTTTGTGCGGTGCAGGACAGAAACTTTGGTTGTAATGTGCGATTTTACATTTTTTACTAGAACGTCAAACAGTTCTGAAACTTTTTGCACTGTCTTGCTATAAAAAAAATATTTTTCTTAATTATTTAAGAATTTTTGGAGTAACAGAAGTATGGTGAATGTTCAGATTATTACAGACTGTCATGTTTAAGACAGATTGTGTTTTTGATGCATAGTTTGCTTGTTTTGATGAAACTATCGATTTCTATCAGTGGATTAAGCCATGGAGAAGTTATATTACAGTAGATACAATGAAAAAAACAAAATATGAATTGGTTTGCAACAGTACTTAGAGTAGTGATTTGCTTTATTATACTAACGGATCTTACCGAGCTTACTGTTGAGTTTTGTGTGGATGAAGTGTTCGAAGATCGAGGAGGTCTCGATGTGAGGAGAAGGAGGAGAGACAAGATCCCAAGTTTGGGGATGCCCAAGGCACGCCAAGTAAATATTCAAGGAGACTCAAGCGTCTAAGCTTGGGGATGCCCCGGAAGGCATCCCATCTTTCTTCAACAAGTATCGGTATGTTTTCGGATTCGTTTCGTTCATGCGATATGTGCAAATCTTAGAGCGTCTTTTGCATTTAGTCTTCACTTTTCTTTGATGCACCATGCTGGTATGAGATAGTACATGTTTGATTTATAGAATGCTCGTTGCACTTCACTTATATCTTTTGAGTATGGCTTTATAGAATGCTTCATGTGCTTCGCTTATATCATTTGAAGTTTGGATTGCCTGTTTCTCTTCACATAGAAAACCGCCATTTGTAGAATGCTCTTTTGCTTCACTTATATTTGTTAGAGCGTGGGCATATCTTTTGTAGAAAGAATTAAACTCTCTTGTTTCACTTATATCTATTTAGAGAGATGACAGGAATTGGTCATTCACATGGTTAGTCATAAAATCCTACATAAAACTTGTAGATCACTGAATATCATATGTTTGATTCCTTGCAATAGTTTTGCGATATAAAGGTGGTGATATTAGAGTCATGCGTTAGGGTAGTTGTGGATTGTAGAAATACTTGTGTTGAAGTGTGTGATTCCCGTAGCATGCTCTATGGTGAACCATTATGTAACGAAGTTGGAGTATGAGGTATTTATTGATTGTCTTCCTTATGAGTGGCGGTCGGGGACGAGCGATGGTCTTTTTCTACCAATCTATCCCCCTAGGAGCATGCACGTAGTACTTTGTTTCGATGACTAATATTTTTTTGCCATAAGTATGTGAGTTCTTTATGACTAATGTTGAGTCCATGGATTATACGCACTCTCACCCTTCCATCATTACTAGCCTCTTCGGTACCGTGCATTGCCCTTTCTCACCTTGAGAGTTGGTGCAAACTTCGCCAGTGCATCCAAACCACGTGATATGATACGCTCTATCATACATAAGCCTCCTTATATCTTCCTCAAAACAGCCACCATACCTACCTATTATGGTATTTCCATAGCCATTCCGAGATATATTGCCATGCAACTTCCATCATCATCATATACATGACTTGAGCATTCATTGTCATATTGCTTTGCATGATCATAAGATAGATAGCATGATGTTTTCATGGTTTGTCCGTTTTTTATGTCATCGCTACGCTAGATCATTGCACATCCTGGTGCACCTCCGGAGGCATTCATATAGAGTCATATCTTTGTTCTAGTATCGAGTTGTAATATTGAGTTGTAAGTAAATAAAAGTGTGATGATCATCATTATTAGAACATTGTCCCATGTGAGGTTATCAAAATAAAAGTGGCCAGAGAAGCCCCAAAAAAGAGAGAGAGGCCAAAGAAGCCTACAAAAAAAAGAAAATAAAAAAATGAGAGAAAAGAGAGAAGGGACAATGTTACTATCCTTTTACCACACTTGTGCTTCAGATTAGCACCATGTTCTTCATATAGAGAGTCTCTTGAGTTATCACTCTCATATACTAGTGGGAATTTTCATTATAGAACTTGGCTTGTATATTCCAACGATGGGCTTACTCAAATGCCCTAGGTCTTCATGAGCAAGCAAGCTGGATGCACACCCACTTAGTTTCAGTTTGGGCTTTCATACATTTATAGCTCTTAGTGCATCTGTTGCATGGAAATCCCTACTCCTCGCATTGACATCAATTGATGGGCATCTTCATAGCCCGTTGATTAGCCGCGTCGATGTGAGACTTTCTCCCTTTTTTGTCTTCTCCACACAACCTCCACCATCATATTCTATTCCACCTATAGTGCTATGTCCATGGATCATGCTCATGTATTGCGTGAAAGTTGAAAAGGTTTGAGAACGTCAAAAGTATGAAATAATTGCTTGGCTTGTCATTGGGGTTGTGCATGATTTGAATATTTTGTGTGGTGAAGATGGAGCATAGTCATACCATATGATTTTGTAGGGATAACTTTCCTTGCCCATGTTATTTTGAAAAGACATGATTGCTTTATTAGTATGCTTGAAGTATTATTGTCTTAAGGTCAAATGATAGACTATTGCTTTGAATCACTCGTGTCTTAATATTCATTGCATGATAAGATTACATGATCAAGATTATGCCAGGTAGCATTCCACATCAAAAATTATCTTTTTTATCATTTACCTACTTGAGGACAAGCAGCAATTAAGCTTGGGGATGCTGATACGTCTCTGTCGTATCTCTAATTTTTTATTATTCCATGCCAACATTATAGAAATTTCATATACTTTTTTGCAAATTTTTATACTATTTTTGTGACTAACATATTGATCCAGTGCCCAGTGCCAGTTCCTGTTTGTTGCATGTTTTTTGTTTCGCGGAAAATCCATATCAAACGGAGTCCAACGGGATAAAAATTGACAGAGATTTTTTTGGAATATATGTGATTTTTGGGAAGAAGAATTAACGTGAGACGATGCCCGAGGGGGACACGAGGCAGGGGGGCGTGCCCGAGGGGGGCAGGTGCGCCCTGGGCCCTCGTGGCCACCCCGTAAGGCGGTTGGTGCCCTTCTTTTGCCACAAGAAAGCCAATATCCAGATAGAAATCGTGTTAAAATTTCAGCCCAATCGGAGTTAGGATCTCCGGGAATATAAGAAACGTTAAAAGGCCAGAATCTGAAACGCCGAAACAGAGAGAGACAAAGAGACAAATCCAATCTCGGAGGGGCTCTCGCCCCTCCCATGCCATGGAGGCCATGGACCAGAGGGGAAACCCTTCTCCCATCTAGGGAGAAGGTCAAGTAAGAAGAAGAAGAAGAAGGGGGGCCCTCTCCCCCTCTCTCCCGGTGGCGCCGGAATGCCGTCGGGGAATCATGTGACGGCGATCTACACCAACACCTTCGTCATCTTCACCAACATCTTCATAACCTTCCCCCATCTATCTACATCTGTCCACTCTCCCGCAACCTGTTGTGCCCTCTACTTGAACATGGTGCTTTATGCTTCATATTATTATCCAATGATGTGTTGCCATCCTATGATGTCTGAGTAGATTTTCGTTGTCCTATAGGTAATTGATGAATTGCTATGATTGATTTAATGTGCTTGTGGTTATGTTGATGTCCTTTGGTTCCCATCATATGAGCGCGCGTGTGGATCACACCATAGGGTTAGTTGTATGTTGATAGGACTATGTATTGGAGGGCAAGAGTGACAGAAGCTTCAACCTAGCATAGAAATTGATGCATACGGGATTGAAGGGGGACCAATATATCTTAATGCTATGGTTGGGTTTTACCTTAACGTTAGTAGTTGCGGATGCTTGCTAATAGTTCCAATCATAAGTGCATAGAATTCCAAGTCAGGGATGACATGCTAGTAGTGGCCTCTCCCACATAAAACTTGTTATCACTCTAGTAAAGTAGTCAATTGCTTAGGGACAATTTCGCAACTCCTACCACCACTTTTCCACACTCGCTATACTAACTTTATTGCTTCTTTACCTAAAAGAGCCCCTAGTTTTTATTTACGTGCTCTTTATATTCTTGCAAACCTATCCCGTTACACCTACAAAGTACTTCTAGTTTTATACTTGTTCTAGGTAAAGCGAACGTCAAGTGTGCGTAGAGTTGTATCGGTGGTCGATAAACCTTGAGGGAATATTTGTTCTACCTTTAGCTCCTCGTTTGGTTCGACACTCTTACTTATCGAAAGAGGCTACAATTGATCCCGTATACTTGTGGGTTATCACATATCCAATTTGGCCCCAGCCGAATACGATCCCGGAGACCTATACGACTCCAGAATCCGGCAAGTAGCCTCCTTCGCAAGAAGGAGGTGCACCGATTCCACCGGTGACCTCTGTCCATCCAGAGGCACCGGATACTCTACTGGAAGTGCTGCGAAGTGCTTCCATTGTTGAGGAACACCGTACCCTCATGGGTTTGGTGGTTTAGAGGATTCTGTCCGCAAAGAGCGGACTGACCAAAGCGAGCACAAGCCTTCTAACAAGATTTGAGGTAAGCGACGCAATTGTATAAAAAGAATGTCATAGTATAGACAGTAGCCCCTGAGACTTTGTCCGGTGTCCGGAAAGAAAAGCCAGACAAAGGATCAAGTAATTTTCGCAGGAGACTAACAAAATATGTCTTATGTGAATAAGCAGGCGTCGTTGCTGGCTGCGACCTCTCATGCTGCTGAGGTATCCGGAATAAAGCAGAGTCTGGAGCGAGCCGAGGAAGATCTCGGTCGTGTAAAAAAGCAGTTAGAAGACAAGCAAGGTATGCAATGACCTTTTGTATATCCGGAAAGGATGAATGATTTGTACTGACCATAGTGCCATAATATTTGTTAGGAGCGGCGACCGAGGTGGAGGCCCTCAAGAAGGCGCTGGCCGAGGCCGAGGAGAGAGCGGCAAAGGAACAGGCCGCCCGCAAAAAGCTTGAGGCCAGGGTCGGTGAGGTCCAGCAGGATCTCCAGGACGCCGTGAAGAAATACGAGTCCTTGGAGCGCAACGTTGCGGATCAAGAGTACGAACTCACCAAGGCCCGCCAAAGCGCGCATGATACCCAGGTTGAAGCCCAGGGCACCCTCCAAGAAATCCAGGAGGCTAGAAAAATCGCGACGGGTAAGGCCTTTATTATGCAGAGCAAGTATGTGAAGAAAAGGTTCCTCTTACTGACCCAGACTTGGAGTTCTCCAGGGGCATTGTGGATCTGCCGCGCAGTGTTGCCAACGCTGCGGAGTTCTTCCGAGCCGAAGAGGGGAGCTCGACGGAGAAGTTGTTCTGGTGGCAATACCTTGCGCAAGAACATCCGGTGCCCTTTAGCGACCAGTTAAAATAGTTGGTCGAACTGCATAGGGTGGCCGAACTAGCCATGAAGGATTTAATAATCCGGCTATGGCCAGTCGAAGTCATACCCAACAGCTACTTCGGGCTCGTGAAGAGACTGGTCAATGCCTGCCTCCGGATTGACGTCATCAAGCGGTCAGTCTGCCTCGAAGGTGTGCGGATGGCCTTCGCCCGTGTCAAGATATAGTGGGCGAAGATGGATGTCATCAAGCTTGCGATCGAGGGACCGCCCGCTGGCAAGGAGCACCGCACGCCAGTGCGGTATTTTGATGATGTCCTCAAGGGACCCCGCATTGTAGAGGTCCAGTGTTCAAAAGATATTATCTTTGAATGAGTACCTTCATGTTATCCCACTCTGTATGATGAAAACAAGATTGATATGTAATATAATGCTTGCTGTTTATTTTGGAATTTTACCTCCTATGCGGCTGTTTATTACATCTGAGAGTTGGCCAGTCGTCGGCTTTAGCCCCCACGTAGGTAGTACGGGGGTGTTCGGAGTGGAATCTAAACACTCTTGATCCAAGAATTTAGTCCTTGAAGGAGGTGTTTAGCGCAACAAACCAGGCAATCGGACTATGTGGCTTTATTACCCTCACTTAGCCATAGCAGTTTAACAATAAAAATGTAGGAGCAGCCCCTAGTTAGCATTTAATCTGGGCTAGGGTGCTTTAAACACCTGATCGGATGAAGGCCGATTCATTGCAAAATGCGGAAAATGGCAAAAGATTTTTAACCTCCGAAGAGCTGACCGGCTCAGGCCGCATCATGACAGTCAGTTTTCGACTTTCTCTACTGAGGTGCTCATCCGGATAAAGGACACAATCGCACTAGGTCTCCCTTTACTATCCTAGCCGATAGAGCGGAACATAAGGTAGTAAGCACAGGAGTCGGGCAACCCAACTATTGAAAAAATACATGATTCTTAGCCGATGCATATAATGCTAAATTCGAGGGCCGAACTATACTGTAAAAGTGTTCGGACTTGCTGCCGTAGTATGGAGCGCAATAAAGCCCCTAGCGAATTATGTCGTACCAAAGTGTATGGATGCAGTCAATGAGAATAGCAAAATAAAATGAAGTAAAAAGCTAGTGCCACATGAGTTAGGCCGCAAATTGTTTTCATTATAATTTTAATTAATACATTAAAGCGTATTTGTACAAATAGTGCGATAAGCAACAGGGCTATTTAACATGCCAAGACCAAGGGGGAGATGCGTACAGGTCCTGAAAACAAGTAAATGATTGTTAAGAAGAACATTTAGAGATTCCCCCACACGTTTGTGCTACTTGCCACCTTGGTATATCCGTCCTTCGAGAGGACCGATTATCAGGCCGTCAAGAGGGGCCTGGCCGTCGAGAGGGGCGTGTGAAAAATAAACCTAAAAAGGATAGAAAGAAAAGTAAAAGTATGTGTGTCCAGGGAAGGTCGAGCCATGTTGTGGACCAGAGTCTGGTTATGCCTCCATCTCTGCCCATGGTATTTTTAGTGCATAGTTATGTACGCACGGTACGTATGCCGCCACTTGGTCAGGACTGAGATGAAGGCCGAATTGCTAGTCGAGCTCCTGACAAGCTGGACTGTCCTGCTGCAGAGTAGTCCGGACTCGTGTGACAGTGTCCGGGAGCATGGCCGCCGAAATAAGGTTCTGCTTGTGAAGGCCGCTCTGTACTTCTACTGCCAGGGCCGCGTTGTGCTCCTTAGTACGAAGGGAGTGCTCCGTGTTTCCATTGACTGTGATGACACCACGTGGTCCGGGTATCTTGAGCTTGAGATAAGCATAGTGTGGCACCGCATTGAATCGCGCGAATGCAGTTCGTCCGAGCAGTGCGTGATAGGCATTACGGAAGGGGACGATATCGAAGATTGACTCTTCGCTTCGGAAGTTGTCCGGAGATCCGAAGATGACCTCCAATGTGATTGAGCCCGTGCAATGGGCCTCTACACTTGGTATAACTCCTTTAAAGGTAGTTTTGGTGGGCTTGATCCTTGATGGATCGATGCCCATTTTGCGCATTGTATCCTGATAGAGCAGGCTGAGGCCGCTGCCACCGTCCATGAGGACTCGTGTGAGGTGGAATCCATCAATTATTGGGTCAAGAACTAGTGTAGCTGAACCGCCATGACGGATACTGGTCGGATGGTCCTTACGATCGAAGGTGATCGGGCAGGACGACCATGGGTTGAATTTTGGGGCGACTGGCTCTATCGCATAGACGTCCCTGAGCGCGCGCTTGCGCTTCCTCTTGGGGATATGGGTGACGTATATCATGTTCACCGTTTTGACCTGGGGGGAACTTCTTCTATCCCGCTGTGTTCGGCGGACAGGGCTCCTCGTCGTCATTCTCGCTTTGCGACCCCTTCTCCTTCTCTTCAGCATTTAATTTGCCGGCCTGTTTAAAGACCCAACAGCTATGGTGGGTATGATTGGCTGGTTTATCAGGGGTGTCGTGGATCTGACATGGATGATCGAGTATACGGTCCAAGCTGGAAGCAACCTGATTATTCCTTTTATATGACTTCTTCCGCTGACCGGACTTGGAGCCGCAGAATCCGGCGTTGACAGTCGTGTCATCAATATTGTCACCATTGTTTTGACGCTTATGCCTGTTGCATCGGGTCTTACCGTTGCTATTCCTGGTTTCGTAGGTGCCAGGTTCGCTTGCATTATTATTGCTACGGGCTAGCCAACTATATTCGCCTGCACGAAGCGGGCCATAAGTGTCGTGAGGGCCGCCATGGACTTCAGCTTTTCTTGGCCGAGGTGCCGGGGGAGCCATTCGTCGCAGATGCTATGCTTAAAGGCCGCTAGGGCTAAGGCATTCGGGCAGTCGACGATCTGGTTCTTTTTAGTTAAGAATCTGGTCCAGAATTTCCTGGCTGACTCTCTGGGCTGTTAGACTATGTGACTTAGGTCATCGGCATCCGAAGATCGGACGTATGTGCCTTGGAAGTTGTCGCGGAAGGCGTCTTCCAGGTCCTCCCAGCTGCCAATAGAGTTTTCAGGCACACTGTTCAGCTAATGTCAGGCCGGTCCCTTGAGTTTTAGGGGGGGTATTTGATGGCATGAAGATCATCACCGCGGGCCATATGAATATGGAGAATAAAGTCTTCAATCCATACCACGGGATTTGTTGTTCCATCATATGATTCGATATTCACGGGTTTGAACCCTTCTGGGAATTCATGCTCCATTACTTCATCAGTGAAGCAGAGGGGGGGTGCGGCGCCTCTATATCGGGCCAGATCGCGATGTAGTCCAGATGGAGTCCGTCTGCGGTTTTCAGCCCGGACGTGATTGTGCTTGTCATGTTCGGCTTGATAGCCGTCGTCGCGCGTCGGGGCACGCCCCTGCGATCCGTAGATCGATCTGGCTGGACCTGCTTTATTCTTCAGGTCCTGCCGCATGTCATATGTATGTTCCCGAGCTGTTTTATCTCTGCCTTTACGATGAGGTAGGACGGGCTGGTGTTTGGCTTGAGTTGCCGCTTTGTCCCAGCCATGTGGTGGTCGATCAGCCGCGTTATGTGCTGATGGTACGGGCTCAAGTGCCTCGTCATCGAATTGAGGTAGCAATTTGCGCTTCGGGTAACTTTTGGTTGGGCGCTCGAGGTCGTATTCCTCTGCTGCCAGGACATTAGTCCATCTATCGTTGAGTAGATCTTGATCAGCTTGAAGCTGATGTTGTTTCTTTTTCAGGCTCCTTGAAGTGGCTATTAGCCGTTGCTTAAACCGCTCCTTGATACGTCTCCAACGTATCTATAATTTTTTATTGCTCCATGCTATATTATATACTGTTTTGAATGTTTATGGGCTTTATTATACACTTTTATATCATTTTTGGGACTAACCTATTAACCCAGAGCCTAGTGCCAGTTTTTACCCTGTTTTACGGTTTCAAAGAAAAGTAAAATCAAACGGATTCCAATTGACCTGAAACTTCACGGAACTCATTTTTGGAAGGAAAGAAGCCCAGAAGAATTGGAGTGCACGTCAGGGGATCTGCGAGGAGGTCACGAGGCAGGGGCCGCGCCCACCCCCTTGGGCGCGCCCTCCACCCTCGTGGGCCCCTCGTGCCCCCCCTGACGTATTTTTTCCGCCTATATATCTCCATATACCCTAAAAACATCAGGGAGCACAATAGATCGGGAGTTCCGCCACCAGAAGCCTCCGTAGCCACCGAAAGCCAATCTAGACCCGTTCCGGCACCATGCCGGAGGGGGAATCCTTCTCCGGTGGCCATCTTCATCATCCCGGTGTTCTCCATGACGAGGAGGGAGTAGTTCTCCCTCGGGGCTGAGGGTATGTACCAGTAGCTATGTGTTTGATCTCTCTCTCTCTCATGTTCTTGATTTGGCACGATCTTGATGTATCGCGAGCTTTGCTATTATAGTTGGATCTTATGTTTCTTCTCCCCCTCTACTCTCTTGTAATGGATTGTGTTTCCCCTTTGAAGTTATCTTATCGGATTGAGTCTTTAAAGATTTGAGAACACTTGATGTATGTCTTGCCGTGCGTATCTATGGTGACAATGGGATACCACGTGATTCACTTGATGTATGTTTTGGTGATCAACTTGCGGGTTCCGCCCATGAACCTATGCATAGGGGTTGGCACACGTTTTCGTCGTGATTCTCCGGTAGAAACTTTGGGGCACTCTTTGAGGTCCTTTGTGTTTGTTGAATAGATGAATATGAGATTGTGTGACGCATATCGTATAATCATACCCACGGATACTTGAGGTGACATTGGAGTATCTAGGTGACATTAGGGTTTTGGTTGATTTGTGTCTTAAGGTGTTATTCTAGTACGAACTCTAGGGTTGTTTGTGACACTTATAGGAATAGCCCAACGGATTGATTGGAAAGAATAACTTTGAGATGGTTTCGTACCCCACCATAATCTCTTCGTTCGTTCTCCGCTATTAGTGACTTTGGAGTGACTATTTGTTGCATGTTGAGGGATAGTTATGTGATCCAATTATGATATTATTGTTGAGAGGACTTGCACTAGTGAAAGTATGAATCCTAGGCCTTGTTTCCTAGCATTGCAATACCGTTTACGCTCACTTTTATCATTAGTTACCTTGCTGTTTTTATAATTTCAGATTACAAATACCTTTATCTACTATCCATATACCACTTGTATCACCATCTCTTCGCCGAACTAGTGCACCTATACAATTTACCATTGTATTGGGTGTGTTGGGGACACAAGAGACTCTTTGTTATTTGGTTGCGGGGTTGCTTGAGAGAGACCATCTTCATCCTACGCCTCCTACGGATTGATAAACCTTAGGCCATCCACTTGAGGGAAATTTGCTACTGTCCTACAAACCTCTGCACTTGGAGGCCCAACAACGTCTACAAGAAGAAGGTTGTGTAGTAGACATCACTCCGGCTCGGAGGTTCCTCAGGCACGATAAAATCTCCGTCGCCGAGGCTCACCTCATCCTCGGAGGGTGGAAGGTAATTACTGTCCTCCGAGTCTTCGTTTGCGGCCTGTTCATCAAGGCTAGCTTGCCCATCCTCCCGATCGTTTTGTTCAGAGTTTTGCTCGACGGGGTTTTCTTGGTCTTCAGCATCATTCGGAGTATTGTTGTTTCTCGTGTCGGTATTGTTGTCTTTGCTGCGGCGTGATTTAGAGCGGCGCTGTCGGTGCTTTGGTTGTATCTCAGAAGGTTTATCCTAGACTGGGTCTTCTTTGTCATCGCCGTTAGCTTGCTTGGGCGTATCCACCATGTATGCGTCATACGAGGAGGTGGCCGGCCAGCGTCCGGTAAACGGCGAGTTTTCGGCTTGCTCCTCTCCGGCATCGTCATCCATACCGTCGATGTCTTCGGAGACGTAATCGAGCATGTCAGTTAAGTCCTCGACTGTGGTGATGAAGTGGGTGGTGGGTGGGATGTAAAATTCCCCGCTCTCAGCCCTAGTCCGGGCTAGGCGTAGTTCGGACGTTGCTCCTCTGTAATCACGACGGATCACATCAAGTCCAGAGCCTCGCTTAAAGGCGAGGTTTGGCCCGAGAGAACAGAGCATGTGGAGTACGGCGAGAGGGAGACTCCTTGGCCGAACTCACACGATGTCGGAGAAGGGTCCGGCTCCATGATGCCTGCCAGCGACACTACTTCCCCCGGCTCTCCCACAATTGGTTTGGTGGCCGTAGATAGTCCGGCAAGCTCAGAGAGCCTGTCTTCGGACCTGGCGATACGCTCCAGATCTAAGGCCAGAGCGGAGATTGAGGGCGCGAATCCTTGGAAGATCAAGTCTCCTTGGATATCCGTGACATAGTCCAGATTTCCAAAACTAATCTGGTGACCTGGGGCATAGCTGTCGATCTGCTCTAGATGGCCAAGCGAGTTGGCCCGCAGTGCGAAGCCGCCGAACACAAAGATCTGGCCAGGGAGGAAAAACCTCCCCCAAGGCAGCTTTGTTGTAGATGATTGAGGGAGCCATTGAACCTTCTAGTCACGACAAAGTGGAACTCTCAATGAAAGCACCAATGTCGGTGTCAAAACCGACGGATCTCGGGTAGGGGGTCCCGAACTGTGCGTCTAAGGTTGATGGTAATAGGAGACATGGGACATGAAGTTTTACCCAGGTTCGGGCCCTCTTGATGGAGGTAATACCCTACGTCCTGCTTGATTGATATTGATAAGTATGAGGGTTACAAGAGTTGATCTACCACGAGATTGTAATAGCTAAAACCCTAGAAGTCTAGCATGTAAGATCACGATTACCTCTACGGACTAAACCCTCCGTTTTATATAGACACCGGAGGGGACTAGAGTTGTACAAAGTCGGTTACAGAGAAAGGAATCTTTATATCCGAACGCCAGACTTGTCATCCACGCCAAGGAGAGTCCCATCCGGACACGGGAGAGAGTCTTCTGTCTTGTATCTTCATAGCCCATTAGTTCGGCCCATGTCCAACAGGTCGGACGCCCGAGGACCCCTTAATCCAGGACTCCCTCACGGGGCGCGCGACCAACCCTTGAGGCCCTTTTCTCCTTTCCCGTATGGCCCACTAAGGCCCACTACTTGTTGGAAATATGCCCTAGAGGCAATAATAAAAGGATTATTATTATATTTCCTTGTTCATGATAATTGTCTTTTATTCATGCTATAATTGTGTTATCCAGAAATCGTAATACATGTGTGAATACATAGACACCAACATGTCCCTAGTAAGCCTCTAGTTGACTAGCTCGTTGATCAACGGATAGCCATGGTTTCCTGACTATGGACATTGGATGTCATTGATAACGAGATTACATCATTAGGAGAATGATGTGATGGACAAGACCCAATCCTAAACATAGCACAAGATCGTATAGTTCGTTTGCTAGAGTTTTTCCAATGTCAAGTATCTTTTCCTTAGACCATGAGATCGTGTAACTCCCGGATACCGTAGGAATGCTTTGGGTGTACCAAACGTCACAACGTAACTGGGTGACTATAAAGGTATACTACGGGTATCTCTGAAAGTGTCTGTTGGGTTGACACGGATCAAGACTGGGATTTGTCACTCCGTATGACGGAGAGGTATCTCTGGGCCCACTCGGTAATGCATCATCATAATGAGCTCAAAGTGACCAAGTGTCTAGTCACGGGATCATGCATTACGGTACGAGTAAAGTGACTTGCCAGTAACGAGATTGAACGAGGTATTGAGATACCGACGATCGAATCTCGGGCAAGTAACGTACCGATTGACAAAGGGAATTGTATACGGGGTTGCTTGAATCCTCGACATCGTGGTTCATCCGATGAGATCATTGAGGAGCATGTGGGAGCCAACATGGGTATCCAGATCCCGCTGTTGGTTATTGACCGGAGAGCCGTCTCGGTCATGTCTACATGTCTCCCGAACTCGTAGGGTCTACACACTTAAGGTTCGGTGACGCTAGGGTTGTAGAGATATGAATATGCAGTAACCCAAAAGTTGTTCGGAGTCCCGGATGAGATCCCGGACGTCACGAGGAGTTCCGGAGGTGAAGAATTATATGTAGGAAGTGCAGTTTCGGCCATCGGGAGAGTTTCGGGGGTCACCGGTATTGTACCGGGACCACCGGAAGGGTCCCGGGGGTCCATCGGGTGGGGCCACCCATCCCGGAGGGCCCCATGGGCTGAAGTGGGGAGGGGAACCAGCCCATAGTGGGCTGGTGCACCCCCTTTGGCCCACCCCATGCGCCTAGGGTTGGGAACCCTAGGGTGGGGGGCGCCCCACCTGGCTTGGGGGGCACTCCACCCCTTGGCCGCCGCCCCCCCTAGGAGATCCCATCTCCTAGGTCCGGCGCCCCCCCCCCCTAGGGGAGCCTATATAAAGGGGGGAGGGAGGGGCAGCCGCACCCTTGACTCTTGGCGCCTCCCTCTCCCCTGCTACACCTCTCCCTCTCGCAGAAGAACGGCGAAGCCCTGCTGCGGTGACTGCTGCATCCACCACCACGACGTCGTGCTGCTGGATCTTCATCAACCTCTCCTCCCCCCTTGATGGATCAAGAAGGAGGAGACGTCACGCTGACCGTACGTGTGTTGAACACGGAGGTGCTGTACGTTCGGTGCTAGGATCTCCGGTGATTTGGATCACGTCGAGTACGACTTCCTCATCCTCGTTCTTTGAACGCTTCCGCGCGTGATCTACAAAGGTATGTAGATGCAATCCGATCACTCGTTGCTAGATGAACTCATAGATGGATCTTGGTGAAACCGTAGGAAATTTTTTGTTTTCTGCAACGTTCCCCTTCAGTGGCATCATGAGCTAGGTCTATGCGTAGTTCTTTTTGCACGAGTAAAACACAATTTGTTGTGGGCGTAGATGTTGTCAACTTTCTTGCCGCTACTAGTCTTATTTTGCTTCAGCGGTATTGTGGGATGAAGCGGCCCGGACCAACCTTACACGTACGCTTACGCGAGACCGGTTCCACCGACTGACATGCACTAGTTGTATAAGGTGGTTGGCGGGTGTCTGTCTCTCCCACTTTAGTTGGAGCGGATTTGATGAAAAGGGTCCTTATGAAGGGTAAATAGAAGTTGACAAATCACGTTGTGGCTTTAACGTAGGTAAGAAAACGCTGTTGCTAGAACCCTCTTGCAGCCACGTAAAACTTGCAACAACAATTAGAGGACGTCAAACTTGTTTTTGCAGCAAGTGTTCTGTGATGTGATGTGGCCAAAGTTGTGATGAATGATGAATGATATATATGTGATGTATGAGATCATGTTCTTGTAATAGGAATCACGACTTGCATGTCGATGGGTATGACAACCGGCAGGAGCCATAGGAGTTGTCTTTATTTTTTGTATGACCTGCGTGTCATTGAGAAACGCCATGTAAATTACTTTACTTTATTGCTAAACGTGTTAGCCATAGTAGTAGAAGTAATAGTTGGCGAGCAACTTCATGGAGACACGATGATGGAGATCATGATGATGGAGATCATGGTGTCATGCCGGTGACAAGATGATCATGGAGCCCCAAGATGGAGATCACAGGAGCTATATGATATTGGCCATCTCATGTCACTATTATTCGATTGCATGTGATGTTTATCATGTTTTTGCATCTTGTTTACTTAGAACGACGGTAGTAAATAAGATGATCCCTCATAATAATTTCAAGAAAGTGTTCCCCCTAATTGTGCACCATTGCGACAGTTCGTTGTTTCGAAGCACCACGTGATGATCGGGTGTGATAGATTCCAACGTTCACATACAACGGGTGTAAGACAGATTTACACATGCAAACACTTAGGTTGACTTGACGAGCCTAGCATGTACAGACATGGCCTCGGAACACAGAAGACCGGAAGGTCGAGCATGAGTCGTATAGAAGATACGATCAACATGAAGATGTTCACCGATGTTGACTAGTCCGTCTCACGTGATGATCGGACACGGCCTAGTTAACTCGGATCATGTTATACTTAGATGACTGGAGGGATGTCTATCTAAGTGGGAGTTCATTGAATAATTTGATTAGATGAACTTAATTATCATGAACTTAGTCTAAAATCTTTACAACATGTATTGTAGATCAAATGGCCAACGTTGTCCTCAACTTCAACGCGTTCCTAGAGAAAACCAAGCTGAAAGACGATGGCAGCAACTATACAGACTGGGTCCGGAACCTGAGGATCATCCTCATAGCTGCCAAGAAAGATTATGTCCTACAAGCACCGCTAGGTGAAGCACCCGCTCTCCCTGCAGAACAAGACGTTATGAACGCTTGGCAGACACGTACCGATGATTACTCCCTCGTTCAGTGCGGCATGCTTTACAGCTTAGAGCCGGGGCTCCAAAAGCGTTTTGAGACACACGGAGCATATGAGATGTTCGAAGAGCTGAAAATGGTTTTTCAAGCTCATGCTCGGGTCGAGAGATATGAAGTCTTCGACAAGTTCTTCAGCTGTAAGATGGAGGAAAACAGTTCTGTCAGTGAGCACATACTCACTATGTCTAGGTTACATAACCGCTTGACTCAGCTGGGAGTTAATCTCCCGAATGACGCGGTCATTGACAGAATCCTTCAGTCGCTTCCACCGAGCTACAAGAGCTTTGTGATGAACTTCAATATGCAGGGGATGGAAAAGACCATTCCTGAAGTATTTGCAATGCTGAAATCAGCAGAGGTAGAAGTCAAAAAGGAACATCAAGTGTTGATGGTGAATAAAACCACTAAGTTCAAGAAAGGCAAGGGTAAGAAGAACTTCAAGAAGAACGGCAAGGGAGTTGCCGCGCCCGGTAAGCAAGCTGCCGGGAAGAAGCCAAAGAATGGACCCAAGCCCAAGACTGAGTGCTTTTATTGCAAGGGAAGTGGTCACTGGAAGCGGAACTGCCCCAAATACTTAGCGGACAAGAAGGCCGGCATCACGAAAGGTATATGTGATATACATGTAATTGATGTGTACCTTACCAGTACTCGTAGTAGCTCCTGGGTATTTGATACCGGTGCGGTTGCTCACATTTGTAACTCAAAGCAGGAGCTGCGGAATAAGCGGAGACTGGCGAAGGACGAGGTGACGATGCGCGTCGGGAATGGTTCCAAGGTCGATGTGATCGCCGTCGGCACGCTACCTCTACATTACCTACGGATTAGTTTTAAACCTCAATAATTGTTATTTAGTGCTAGCTTTGAGCATGAACATTGTATCAGGATCTCGTTTAATTCGAGATGGCTACTCATTTAAATCCGAGAATAATGGTTGTTCTATTTATATGAGAGATATGTTTTATGGTCATGCTCCGATGGTGAATGGTTTATTCTTAATGAATCTCGAGCGTAATGCTACACATATTCATAGTGTGAATACCAAAAGATGTAAGGTTGATAATGATAGTCCCACATACTTGTGGCACTGCCGCCTTGGTCACATAGGTGTCAAACGCATGAAGAAGCTCCATGCAGATGGACTTTTAGAGTCTCTTGATTACGAATCATTTGACACGTGCGAACCATGCCTCATGGGTAAAATGACCAAGACTCCGTTCTCAGGAACAATGGAGCGAGCAACCAACTTATTGGAAATCATACATACTGATGTGTGCGGTCCAATGAGTGTTGAGGCTCGCGGTGGCTATCGTTATGTTCTCACCCTCACTGATGACTTGAGTAGATATGGGTATGTCTATTTAATGAAACACAAGTCTGAGACCTTTGAAAAGTTCAAGGAATTTCAGAGTGAGGTTGAGAATCAACGTGACAGGAAAATCAAGTTCTTGCGATCAGATCGTGGAGGAGAATACTTGAGTCACGAGTTTGGCACACACTTAAGAAAATGTGGAATAGTTTCACAACTCACGCCGCCTGGAACACCTCAGCGTAATGGTGTGTCCGAACGTCGTAATCGCACTCTATTAGATATGGTGCGATCTATGATGTCTCTTACCGATTTACCGCTATCATTTTGGGGCTATGCTTTAGAGACTGCCGCATTCACTTTAAATAGGGCTCCGTCGAAATCCGTTGAGACGACACCGTATGAATTATGGTTTGGGAAGAAACCTAAGCTGTCGTTTCTAAAAGTTTGGGGATGCGATGCTTATGTCAAGAAACTTCAACCTGAAAAGCTCGAACCCAAGTCGGAAAAATGCGTCTTCATAGGATACCCTAAAGAAACTATTGGGTATACCTTCTACCTCAGATCCGAAGGCAAGATCTTTGTTGCCAAGAATGGATCCTTTCTAGAGAAGGAGTTTCTCTCGAAAGAAGTAAGTGGGAGGAAAGTAGAACTTGATGAAGTATTACCTCTTGAACCGGAAAATGGCGCAACTCAAGAAAATGTTCCTGAGGTGCCTGCACCGACTAGAGAGGAAGTTAATGATGATGATCATGAAACTTCAGATCAAGTTGCTACTGAACTTCGTAGGTCCACAAGGACACGTTCCGCACCAGAGTGGTACGGCAACCCTGTCTTGGAAATCATGTTGTTAGACAACGGTGAACCTTCGAACTATGAAGAAGCGATGGCGGGCCCGGATTCTGACAAATGGCTGGAAGCCATGAAATCCGAGATAGGATCCATGTATGAAAACGAAGTATGGACTTTGACTGACTTGCCCGTTGAGCGGCGAGCCATAGAAAATAAATGGATCTTTAAGAAGAAGACAGACGCGGATGGAAATGTGACCATCTATAAAGCTCGGCTTGTCGCTAAGGGTTATCGACAAGTTCAAGGGGTTGACTACGATGAGACTTTCTCACCCGTAGCGAAGCTGAAGTCCGTCCGAATCATGTTAGCAATTGCCGCATTCTATGATTATGAGATATGGCAAATGGACGTCAAAACGGCATTCCTTAATGGTTTCCTTAAGGAAGAATTGTATATGATGCAGCCGGAAGGTTTTGTCGATCCTAAGAATGCTGACAAGGTGTGCAAGCTCCAACGCTCGATTTATGGGCTGGTGCAAGCATCTCGGAGTTGGAACATTCGCTTTGATGAGATGATCAAAGCGTTTGGGTTTATGCAGACTTATGGAGAAGCCTGCGTTTACAAGAAAGTGAGTGGGAGCTCTGTAGCATTTCTCATATTATATGTAGATGACATACTTTTGATGGGAAATGATATAGAGCTTTTGGACAGCATTAAGGCCTACTTGAATAAGAGTTTTTCAATGAAGGACCTTGGAGAAGCTGCTTATATATTAGGCATCAAGATCTATAGAGATAGATCAAGACGCCTCATAGGTCTTTCACAAAGCACATACCTTGATAAGATATTGAAGAAGTTCAATATGGATCAGTCTAAGAAGGGGTTCTTGCCTGTGTTGCAAGGTGTGAAATTGAGCTCAGCTCAATGTCCGACCACAGCAGAAGATATAGAAGAGATGAGTGTCATCCCCTATGCCTCAGCCATAGGTTCTATTATGTATGCCATGCTGTGTACCAGACCTGATGTAAACCTTGCCATAAGTTTGGTAGGTAGGTACCAAAGTAATCCCGGCAAGGAACACTGGACAGCGGTCAAGAATATCCTGAAGTACCTGAAAAGGACTAAGGAAATGTTTCTCGTTTATGGAGGTGACGAAGAGCTCGTCGTAAAGGGTTACGTCGACGCTAGCTTCGACACAGATCTGGATGACTCTAAGTCACAAACCGGATACGTGTATATTTTGAATGGTGGGGCAGTAAGCTGGTGCAGTTGCAAGCAGAGCATCGTGGCGGGATCTACATGTGAAGCGGAGTACATGGCAGCCTCGGAGGCAGCGCATGAAGCAATTTGGGTGAAGGAGTTCATCACCGACCTAGGAGTCATACCCAATGCGTCGGGGCCGATCAAACTCTTCTGTGACAACACTGGAGCTATTGCACTTGCCAAGGAGCCCAGGTTTCACAAGAAGACCAGGCACATCAAGCGTCGCTTCAACTCCATTCGTGAAAATGTTCAAGATGGAGACATAGATATTTGTAAAGTACATACGGACCTGAATGTAGCAGATCCGTTGACTAAACCTCTCCCTAGAGCAAAACATGATCAACACCAGAATTCCATGGGTGTTCGATTCATCACAATGTAACTAGATTATTGACTCTAGTGCAAGTGGGAGACTGTTGGAAATATGCCCTAGAGGCAATAATAAAAGGATTATTATTATATTTCCTTGTTCATGATAATTGTCTTTTATTCATGCTATAATTGTGTTATCCGGAAATCGTAATACATGTGTGAATACATAGACACCAACATGTCCCTAGTAAGCCTCTAGTTGACTAGCTCGTTGATCAACAGATAGTCATGGTTTCCTGACTATGGACATTGGATGTCATTGATAACGAGATCACATCATTAGGAGAATGATGTGATGGACAAGACCCAATCCTAAACATAGCACAAGATCGTATAGTTCGTTTGCTAGAGTTTTTCCAATGTCAAGTATCTTTTCCTTAGACCATGAGATCGTGTAACTCCCGGATACCGTAGGAATGCTTTGGGTGTACCAAACGTCACAACGTAACTGGGTGACTATAAAGGTATACTACGGGTATCTCCGAAAGTGTCTGTTGGGTTGACACGGATCAAGACTGGGATTTGTCACTCCGTATGACGGAGAGGTATCTCTGGGCCCACTCGGTAATGCATCATCATAATGAGCTCAAAGTGACCAAGTGTCTGGTCATGGGATCATGCATTACGGTACGAGTAAAGTGACTTGCCGGTAACGAGATTGAACGAGGTATTGGGATACCGACGATCGAATCTCGGGCAAGTAACGTACCGATTGACAAAGGGAATTGTATACGGGGTTGCTTGAATCCTCGACATCGTGGTTCATCCGATGAGATCATCGAGGAGCATGTGGGAGCCAACATGGGTATCCAGATCCCGCTGTTGGTTATTGACCGGAGAGCCGTCTCGGTCATGTCTACATGTCTCCCGAACCCGTAGGGTCTACACACTTAAGGTTCGGTGACGCTAGGGTTATAGAGATATGAATATGCAGTAACCCGAAAGTTGTTCGGAGTCCCGGATGAGATCCCGGACATCACGAGGAGTTCCGGAATGGTCCGGAGGTGAAGAATTATATGTAGGAAGTGCAGTTTCGGCCATCGGGAGAGTTTCGGGGGTCACCGGTATTGTACCGGGACCACCGAAAGGGTCCCGGGGGTCCACCGGGTGGGGCCACCCATCCCGGAGGGCCCCATGGGCTGAAGTGGGGAGGGGAACCAGCCCATAGTGGGCTGGTGCGCCCCCTTTGGCCCACCCCATGCGCCTAGGGTTGGGAACCCTAGGGTGGGGGGCGCCCCACCTGGCTTGGGGGCACTCCACCCCTTGGCCGCCGCCCCCCTAGGAGATCCCATCTCCTAGGGCCAGCGCCCCCCCTAGGGGAGCCTATATAAAGGGGGGAGGGAGGGGCAGCCGCACCCTTGACTCTTGGCGCCTCCCTCTCCCCTGCTACACCTCTCCCTCTCGCAGAAGAACGGCGAAGCCCTGCTGCGGTGACTGCTGCATCCACCACCACGCCGTCGTGCTGCTGGATCTTCATCAACCTCTCCTCCCCTCTTGCTGGATCAAGAAGGAGGAGACGTCACGCTGACCGTACGTGTGTTGAACACGGAGGTGCCGTCCGTTCGGCGCTAGGATCTCCGGTGATTTGGATCACGTCGAGTACGACTTCCTCATCCCCGTTCTTTGAACGCTTCCGCGCGTGATCTACAAAGGTATGTAGATGCAATCCGACCACTCATTGCTAGATGAACTCATAGATGGATCTTGATGAAACCGTAGGAAAATTTTTGTTTTCTGCAACGTTCCCCATCACTACTTCCCTCCGCGAATTCCCGTAACTCT
This sequence comes from Triticum aestivum, assembly GCF_018294505.1. Classification (NCBI taxonomy): domain Eukaryota; kingdom Viridiplantae; phylum Streptophyta; class Magnoliopsida; order Poales; family Poaceae; genus Triticum; species Triticum aestivum. The sequence goes on from NC_057800.1 coordinate 523,310,534, forward strand.
CCGGTACTCCGAAAAATACCCGAATCACTCGGAACCTTTCTGATGTCCGAATATAGCCTTCCAATATATTGATCTTTATGTCTCGACCAATTCGAGACTCCTCGCCATGGCCGTGATCTCATCCGGGACTTCGAACAACCTTCAGTACATCAAATCACATAACTCATAATGCAAATCGTCATCGAACATTAAGCGTGAGGACCCTACGGGTTCGAGAACTATGTAGACATGACCGAAACACATCTCCGGTCAATAACCAATAGAGGAACCTGGATGCTCATATTGGCTCCTACATATTCTATGAAGATCTTTATCGGTCAAACCGCATAACAACATACGTTGTTCCCTTTGTCATCGATATGTTACTTGCCCGAGATTCGATCGTTGGTATCATCATACCTAGTTCAATCTCATTACCGACAAGTCTCTTTACTCGTTCCGTAATGCAACATCCCGCAACTAACTCATTAGCCACATTGCTTGCAAGGCTTATAGTGATGTGCATTACCGAGAGAGCCTGGAGATACCTCTCCGACAATCGGAGTGACAAATCCTAATCTCGATCTATGCCAACTCAACAAACACCATCGGAGACATCTGTAGAGCATCTTTATAATCACCCAGTTATGTTGTGACGTTTGATAGCACACAAGGTGTTCCTCCGGTATTCGGGAGCTGCATAATCTCATAATCAGAGGAATATGTATAAGTCATGATGAAAGCAATAGCAATAAAACTAAACAATCATTTATGCCAAGCTAATGGATGGGTTTGTCTGTCACATCATTCTCTAATGATGTGATTCCGTTCATCAAATGACAACACATGTCTATGGTCAGGAAACTTAACCATCTTCGATTAACGAGCTAGTCAAGTAGAGGCATACTAGGGACACTCTGTTTTGTCTATGTATTCACACATGTACTAAGTTTCCGGTTAATACAATTCTAGCATGAATAATAAACATTTATCATGATATAAGGAAATATAAATAACAACTTTATTATTGCCTCTAGGGCATATTTCCTTCATGGGGCGCACTGTGCTTTGTCGCGGTCCAGACGCTATTTATGAGGCCACTTCCGAGTGGCTGATGAGTGGGCCGGAGCAATCTAATCATATCCCGCAGCAGGCGCTCGCCCAATACGTGGCAGAAAAGGTGGCACGAAGATCGAGGCATCCTCGTCTATTCACTTTGTTTACTGCGGCACGCTCCGTTCCATGGGCTTCCGTGAAATTTCGAATCCCGTGAGATCAGGAGACCGCAGAATAACCAATCGCGCCAAAGATTTCGTACCATATCAACACTTGAAGTTTATCAGTTAAGTTCACTCGACGACCTCTGAATCGATCGAGGTGACTGAAACAAGATCGAAGCTTCAACATGATTCACAAACTCAGACGAAATACCTCCGAAGTATGGAATCGAGACGGAGTCAACTTCAGCTCTTTCTTCACTCGGACCTCAAATCCATTCGGGGGCTAATGATGATGACATGTGCCTAGGGTAGGGTCATAGGCCTGACCTAGACACCTTACCCAAGGACACTGCCCTAGAGTCAAAGACATTCAAAGTACAACAGAAGAAACTGACTGAGTCCACCAAGGAGTGCAATCCACTCGACCTCCAACCTCACTCGGAAATCCCAATTCCATTCGACCAAGATAAAGTCACTCGACCATATAAGACACCACTCGGAATACAGAAGGCCCAAAGTCACTCAGGATGGCAAACGGTCAGGCGTTCACTCTGTAGTCTTAAAGATCATTTATAGCTCTTCATGACTGGCGTTACCAGTAATGCTCTGTCTTAATATACATTGAACCTTGTGTAACGTGGGATGGTCGGGGTCCTGACGCACTCTATATAAGCCACCCCCTCCTCTGGCACAAGGGTTCGCACCCCCTGTAACTCTCACGCATAATCCAGTCGACCAAAGCCTTCGGGCACCGAGACATAGGGCTGTTACTTCCTCCGAGAAGGGCCTGAACTCGTAAACCTTGCGTGCACAACCTCACCGTAGCTGGGATCTTGCCTCCTCCTACGTACCCCCTATTCTATTGTCAGACTTACTCCCATGACACATAGGTCCACCACGAGGATGCCACCGCCACACCATCCTTGCTTGAGTAGACTGGTTTCCAAATTCATCCCCAACGATAGAACCGATGGCCTCGTCAAGGAAGGACTTGAAGAATCTTTATTCAGCACCGTCATCATCGTCGCCGAAGCCAAGACGATGAACAACCTAAAAACCTAGACTACGAGGGAGTAAAAATGATCCACACGCGTGGACCCGGCGACCCCCCTCACCACCAACGACATAGGTCGCCGGCGAAGGGGAGCCGATGGAGGACGGTGCTGGAAGATTGGCCTCTCCTGACAGTGGCTAGGATTCCAGCCGCCAGGACAAGAGGAAAAGAAAACGATACAACAGCTCTCTGGTCTGGCTCTGACAAGACGACGGGTGCCGAATGCAAGGTCAATTGAAAGACGGTGTGTCGCCCTCAAGAATATGGCGGCCTTGGAATGCTCAACACCGACAAGTTTGCTCGGGCTCTGTGACTTCCATGGCTTTAGTATTAGTGGAAGGGACCTTTCAGTTTGTAATACTGTAGCAGCACGGTATCTCACTGTTGCACGTGTACGGTATAAGTCAGTATGAGTGCGGCGTATGTACGTGCTCGTCCTTGAACTGGTAGCGACTCACAGACGAATGTGGCCTCACATCGGTCAGTACGCTATATGCAAACCACAAGTCCCAGTCAGATAGATTACGTAGCCTGAACTGCATTGCAGGATCTAGCGCTTATTGCATATACAGTACAGTAATAATCAAATTAAACAAGAAAACAAATCCATCCAAACTTTTCCTCCGACGTGGTAACTACTCCGTATAAAGTTCGCAGTGGCTAACAACAATAGCACAAGGCTTCACTACTCTAGGATAAATGAGAATTTTCAAATAATATAACTAGCTGACCATCAACAATGCAATTCAAACACTATCGACCTAATCATCGCTAACAGAGTTCACAGTTGTACAAGCATATACTGTATTTAAGTTTAAGGGTGCATTTAGCAGAAAATTATTGGGAAAATATGACGGAGATTGTTGTTTAATTAGACAATGCACAGTTCTGAACATGGATATCCAGCGGCAGTCCTGTTAACTCCCTCATTCCACTGTGTTCAAAATCCAACTGTAAAGCTTCCAGGCTTCAAATTGCTAGCAAAGTGGCAGATACTTGGAACGAAAGGAATATAAGATCTGAATACAAGCAAACAGGAAATGATATTAATAACCAAAACTATTGGGAATAGATGGAACAGAACGACCTTGACCTCAGCAAAAGTCAAAAATAAATCCAAGCTCGTTAATTCACAATGGCACGCCATTAGTACGAAAGTGATAGGAAATGATGAGGGTGCTTGGATACGTTTTAGTCTCATGACTAAAAGTAGTGGGACTAAAACTTGCTAGCTTCACCCATGCTTGGATCCAAATACTAAAGAGACAAAAATCAAATTAATGAGCATTTATTATCCTCCAAACCCTTCAATCCAGAACTCGCCTGTGTTAAAAGAAAGGAGTTAAATGAGGAGAGAGAGGACTAATCCACATTTTAGCAGGGGTACCCTGACTAAAAAAATTTAGCCTCAAGACTAGTTTTAGCCTCTCTTTAGTCAGGGGTGCTTGGAACTTTAGCCTCTTAAAGAGACTATTTTTAGTCAGACTAAAATAAGTCCCTTGGATCCAAGCACCCTCTATGCCCCCATGGAGGAGATTTGGCTCGAAGATCTATCAATGAAAGATGGCCAGCGCCAACACAGTGAAGTCTGCCTCTGCATACGAGCCCCCTCTGACCTGCAGCTATAGTTGTAGGAGTATATAAGTATTGCCCTGGTTTTGCTTTCTTCTTTTTGGTTTTTTGATACAATAGTTTTTTTGGGTTTTGTTAGTATATGCTCTGGTTGGCTGCCTTTTCAGTTTATTGGTTTGTTTGGTGTTATTTTGTGAACTTCTGTACCTTCTCACCATTCTTCTCAAGTTCTCGTACATCTAATACAAAACAGCATGCATGTTGATACATGTCCAAGAAAAAAGAATGATGCCATAATATGCTAGAAATCCACAAAACACAACAGTTATGTTTTTGAGAATGGTGCACAAATCTCAACTAACCACTTGTCATCTTATCTGTAATTCTAGCAGTACATCAATCATACAGGAGGCACAGAACAAGAGCACCAATTAACAAAGTGATCCTTCAGCAACAAGGAAAAATAATGGGTTAATTTGATAAATGCCACTCGAATTCTGGCGATTCCCAGAAATGCCATTGCAATTTCCAAACTTTGAAAAATGCCATTTCCAGTGGCATTTTCCAAAGTCTGCCGTGGCGTTTCTCAAAGTTTGGAAATTGCAGTGGTGCTTCCCGGAATCGCCAGAATTTGAGTGGCATTTATCCAATTAACCCAAAAATAAATTGGGTGTCTCCATAGCAAATCTAATAAATGGAATCAAAGTTAAAAATAGTGGTAGTTCCAAATGCTTCCACAACTAATTTACTGACTATCACTTTCCTAGGTTCCTGACAAAATATTTCCCACAGTAGCTTTGCATTTCAAATATCTAGCTGAACTCATGGATGAAGCGGAAACAATGCTTCTTCTTTCCTAAATTTGCTTCAACTTTTTTCTTTTCCCTTTTCCCTTTCCGACGTAACGAGTCTTTCAAGTTCAACCAAGACAACTTATATCCAATTATTATTTTGTGGCTGCCTGCCAATATCTATTACATCACAGTGTTATGTTACCCTACAGCTTATGTCCAGTGGATTTTGCATGGCCTTATAGGCATAAAACCGTGACTGGAGATGTTGTTATCACACATTATTTATGACAGATTTACATCACGAATTTGTCAGCACCGTAGTTCAGATTATGAGCACGACACTCACGTTTGTAATTTGTAAAGTGCAATGTGACTTTTTAATAAATTCTCAGCTCCCCTAACAAGGTCAAGGTCATACCTGAAGAGGTTCTCATGTGGAATGATCATAAGTATTGTCTAGACAAGATGGTCCGAGAGGTAACAGGATAACTTGTGAGATATCACTAGAGGGTCCTGAAGTTTGTTATCATCGAAGGCTCATGTGTCGACCTGTATATACAGCACATAATGGTAGCAACACAAAATGTATTCTTAGAGACGTGGACATCTTTGCTAACAGGGCACCAGGCACACACATGTTGAAGTATTTCCGCCATGCAAAATTCAGAGACATGGATGCCATGTCAGCGGAAACGTGGTCATTTCAGGATGTCAAGTAAGTAGTTTGGAGGCGAGGGATATCTACTGGACTCATCCAGCAGCCTCATGCTTCGCAAGGAGTTAAAGTAACACTAGTCAAGAACAGGTGTTTGGCCTTCAGAAGGGAAAGAGAAAAACAAACATAGTGCGTTGCGCAAGCAGTTACCTATGGTAGATGTTGTAAGTCAATTAGCCTTTAATTACAGAATTTTTTCCTATGCATGGACGAAGGACCTGAAATAAAGGGAATATCACAATTTGGCGAAGGTACAAAATCTACCATGCAACAAAGTTATGTTTTGAACTGGAAACTGTTCACATGGATCTTACAATGACAACAACACTAGTGACAAAAGCCTTGCAACCATCTAAAAGTTATCATTTAGCAAAAACAGTACTCCAAAGTCAACAGAACGGACACAAGGGACACAATTCTATTACAATCACAGTTAAAGCTGCAATGTCATTAAACAGTAGGGTTAATCTTTCTGTTCAGGAACTACTGGACAAGATAAGGTAGCTTAACCTTTTTCCCGAAGAGATAAGATAGCTTAACATGATGTGTTGTATGCAGAGTCACCAAACTGGAGCAGCTTTAATTGTGTAGGTGAACTGTTGGATCTGAAGCATTCTGCATCGGTGGAGGACAGAATGGAGCGGCTGTAGTTTCTTGGTCAGGACTCACCTGCTTGGATATGATACTATGGTCAGTGATTCTCGTACTGGACAGATCACGTATGTGCAGCTACTGCAAGAGGGGCTATCTGCTTACAATTTATAGCCAATAATCGGCTGGATCTTTCAAAAAACCTATTTTCAACTACAAATTTTCTTTAAGAGCAAACAGAACATGCTCCAAAATACTCTGCAATTACTAGTACTTTCAACAGCCAGCAGGTCATTTATGGACTATACATCTTATATTGTTCACACATCCACTCTCTCGAATGCTTATCGGTGACAGGATGCTGGTTTGATTCCGTGGTCGGATGTATAACAGTTCTAAGTTCCAAAATCATAAACTGAAAGCAAGTAAGCAGGAATGTGATAGTTCAAAGGAAAGATAAGCGAAACACAAGGTGTGAGCAAACCTCAGAGTTCACTGTGGCGTGAAGAAGCCCTTGAAGCACCAAAGAGATCTTTGGCAATGATAAGCAAGCCCTCCAAGTCTTTGGCTCCCGCCTGAAGGCAATCCTTCAGCAACCCCCCTTCCTCCACCTCCCACTTCACATCCAACACCACCTCGCTTAGCGGCCCCTAAACACAAGCGTACAAAAATTTACCGACTGATCATTGCTGCAATATGGTCCGTTGGATGACCTAGGGACCAAGTCATTTCTAAAGAAAGCAGAAGAAGACCAGATCATGTACCTGCTCGGAGAAGGTAGAGAGGAGGCCGTTTAGGAGCTGAGTAGCGGCGGCTAGGAGGTCACCGTAATTACGGCGCAGCCACTGGGCCGCCTCGACCGGTGACTTTAGGCGCGAGGCCTCCGCCGCAGCGGCGAGGAGGCGGGCGGCGGCAGTGGCGCAGGAGAAGCCGCATCCGGTGACGGAGGAGAAAGCATAGTGGCGGAGGTAGTCCCAGCCGAGTGCCCACGCACCGCGAGAGGAGAGAATGGACAGGTGCGAGGCGATTCGGCGAGCGCGGGCAGCGGCAGCGGCGTCCCCCCGGTCGGCGCGGGCGACCGCGACGCGGGTGAGGAGGGAGTGGGAGAGGGAGAGGAGGGAGGCGACCTCGCGCAGTGGGACGCGGAGCGCGTAAGCGCGGGGAGGAGGTGGGAAGACTAGCAGGAGGACGATGGCTATGAGAGGGAGAGGGGGATGGGAACCAGATACTCGCCGGCGGCGTGAAGCGCCGGCGAAGGTCATCGAAGGCGGCGGGAGACGGAAGAAAGGGACAAGTCGGTGTGAATGCTTACCAAATCTGATGTTCTTTCGGGGCGATTTGATTTTCAGCCACTACTTACTTTGGACTTTAACAATTTGTCACTGCTTAGATTGTAAATGATCTTTTGCCACTCTTTAGGTCTTGTTCGGCAGCTCTTCAGCTCCGTATAATACGGGAGCGAACGAATCGTCAGTTTTGCAACTTCAGAAAATTGCACTGCACGTCGCTCCGCTCTGGCCGCTTCAGGAGCAGAGCCGCGAAGCAGAGGGCTGCCGAACACGGCCTTAGTTTGCCATTTGATTTTTTGCCACTTTTTAACATAAAACAATACTTGCAAATGATGGATATATTGTATGGACAAAACGATGGGCAAGTATGCCCTTGTGTGCCTGTTAGACGCCGATGCATGCCAGGACACAGGAGAAGCGGCAGCAGCCAGCAGCCGCTACCTCCCGACGTCCATGGTGAGTCGCGACTTGGTCCCGGCGACGGCTCCACGAAGCGGTGGCGAGCAGCAGTATGCGGCGCCTACGAGAAGCAGCAGAAGTAGCCCGTGGTGGCGGCAGGCATCAGTACCACGGGACAGCGGGGACAAGCAGCTGGACGTGGCGGCAGCGAGCAGCGGCGCATGGCTGGAAGGGTCGGCGGCAAGCAGAGGCACGGAGCAGTTTGCCATGGACGTTCCTATATGCGCCGCCATGGCTGCTCGTGGTGGTCTCCAAGGAGCCAAGGAGGCCCCCAGTCCGCCCTGGCTGCGGCGAGGGTACGGGGCTGCCGATCTAGGGTCTTTGAAGGCTGACGCCGGGAGGTAGTCGCCGACGACGAAGGCCGCCGGAGCGCCGGCGACGACGAACGAGAGATGGGTATCGAGGCTATCCTCAATCGACTGCAAAGGGCAAATTAGGGATTTCATCGTGGGTCCCATTCGACAGGGGCAAAATATCAAAGTACAAAGTAACGTGTGGCAAAAAATCAATGACAAAGTAACCGATGGCAGATTGTCAAAGTACAAAGTAAGAAGGGGCACAAAATCAAATCCCCCGTTCTTTTGGGGATGCATCTCCAACGCTGACCCAAATCGGACACCTCCGAGCGGGACAGTCTGCGGACATTGATACAGTAGTCGATTATTTAATTGTAATCATAAATTATGGACATTTTAAAAGAAATATATTAAAAATGAACAAATTTAATGCATATTTAAACAAACAGAATGATTTTCATTCATATTTGAATAATGTTTACATAAAACCGGATGTTTTTCATCTAAACCGACACAAATTCATTATATTTAGACATATTTCAACTAATTGTACCCTAAATCTAGTTTAAATGACCGCCAGTACCCACTTCTCATGTCCGTCCGACCACGAGGCCTGAAAAATGAAGCTTTGCCTTTGCAACCTACAAGCGGTCAATCGGTCGACGATGACGAGCTCGACAAGTTTACCTTCAACGGGAGGGGAGGAGTGGCGGTCTTCCCCGGACCTGAGTGCCGGTGGCCTCCCATCTCGTGATGAGTGGATTTTAAGCATACTTTTTAGAGTATATTTGAATGCCAAAATCGTTTATATCATATCCATCTATTTCGTCAAGGTGGAGTTTGTTAGAGTTGTGTCAAATATAGTGTACAAGATATGTTATAGTTAGACTCTGAGTTGTATTGTGTTTAGATATGATATTGAGTCGTGTCTAAGTAGGACACTTATATCCTAGTTCGCTTATATAATGAGAGGGTAGACACACAATGTAATATATGCCAACATAATAGCATATGAACGCAGGGGAAGCCGGCGGCATGTGCCGGTGTCCAGGGCGATTGTATGCGGTATTATAGCGGTGTCATGGGGAGGAGCGCCCATAGTCAGGCTTCGGGGATGTAGCCATATCGGTGAACCTCATTAACAAATCTCGGTGTCATGCTCGTGTGATTGCTTGGTCTTCAGATGGGCAGTGGTAGCCTCAGATTTATTCTAACAACATGCACACTTATCCGTCCGACCCTAACTCCGCCAACCACTCACAACCAAGCCACCCGCGTGGCCATGGCTGCCCGCCCGCACCTGAGACACACACTCCGCCTAGAAACGCCATGCCTCCCGCCGCCAAGGCCGCTGCCCAACATCCAGACACTCCCAAGACCATCCCAAAGAGGTCGGCTTTGGTCAAAAGGGGACACACTCCACCAACGAAACCGCAGCATTCGCCCCACCTCAAAACATCGCCGGAGCAGCAACCGCCCGCACACGGGTGGGGAAGCGGATGCATCCACGGCCGTCACACCGTCGTGCCAACGAGGGGTGGCCCGAGTCCCATTAGTCGTCGTATCTCTTTCTATGACTGTAACACTCCCATGTATTAAGCTACAGTAATCCTCATGAATATGCTAGGTCACTTTGCTTTGCCATGCTTGATCACTACGGATTCAAATCTCATTTCAAACTCCACCTTTGAAATCAATTCAAATTGCAAGTGAAATTTAAAGTTTCACAAACATGATTGCAAAATAGTTCATCATTTAGAAAAATATTTCATAACAATTATTTGTTAAGGAAAACAACATCACTTATTTGCTTAAATGGACTATAGCAATTAAACAGTGCCAAATCAGCATATTTTTAAGTGCTTTTCCATTTATGAAAAATTCAGACAAATTCAATTACCTCTCAAACTTTTTGTGACAGTGCCAAATATTACAATGTAATTAAGTGGCCAAGTTCCATATTTTACAAAACTCTTTTGATACTAAAAAGAAATGCAAAATAGAAAAGGAATAAAAAAACAAGAGAAAAGAGCTCACCTGTTCAGCTAAGCTCTAGTACGTAGGGACAGGCCCAGCCCACCCACCACCTCACCTTCAACCTCCCGCTACATGAGGCCGACCGAGCGCCCATGCCCGTCCCTGTCGAGCCACCTCGCCGCCCGCGCTGCTACAGGTGCCCGCGGGTGGATAAGAACTCCACCATGGACCTAGGGGACACGCGCAAGATCTTCCCCCCTTCTCGCACCGCTTCGTCCTCCCACACCATTGCTGCCTCTGTCGTCGCCTCCGCTCGCTTGTGCGTGTAGCCACTTGCCTCCCCGCGCCACGCCACCTTATCCACGAGCTCCACCGGCCTTTGCTGCATCAACTACTGCCACCCGACGGAGCTGGGTGCCCCTGCTTCGCCGAATCCGCCGTCACCTCCAACCTTCTGACGCCGCCGGACCTCACCGTTGATTCGCCCCTGTCAAGCCTCCCCTGAGCCCATGTTGCACCCCTAAAGGATCCAGGTGAGCCCACGCGTAGAACCCCTCTCCTAGCGCTGCCTCCCGTCGCCCCTAGCCGTAGCTACCGTCGTGCCCGAGATCGCCGCTGTGACAACCGTCGTTGCAACCTTCCGCCTGAGCCCAGCAACGAGCTCCTGGTGCTTCCAGGAGCCTAGCGAGCCCATGCGCGCGTCCTCTCGTGCCCCGTAGTGTTAGGGAACGCAGTATTTCAAAAATTATCCTACGATCACGCAAGATCTATCTAGGAGATGCATAACAACGAGAGAAGAGAGTGTGTCTACGTACCCTCGTAGACTGAAAGCGGAAACGTTTAGTAACGCGGTTGATGTAGTCGAACGTCTTCGTGATCCAACTGATCAAGTACCGAACGCACGGCACCTCCGCGATCTGCACACGTTCAGCTCAGTGACGTCCCTCGTACTCTTGATCCAGTTGAGGCCGAGGGTGAGTAGCGTCAGCATGACGGCGTGTTGACGGTGATGATGAAGTCACCGATGCAGGACTTCGCCAAAGCACTACGACAATATGACCGAGGTGGAAAACTGTGGAGGGGGGCACCGCACACGGCTAAAGATCAACTTGTGTGTCTATGGGGTGCCCCCCTCCCCCGTATGTAAAGGAGTGGAGGAGGGTGCCGGCCGGCCTCATGGGGCGCGCCCCAAGGGAGGGAATCCTACTCCTACTAGGAGTAGGTTCCCCCCTTTCCTAATCCAACTAGGAGGGGAAGGAAAGGGAAGAGGGAGAGAAGGAAAGGGGGCCGCCACCCCCTCCCAATTCGGATTGGGCTTCTGGGGGCGCGCCCCTCCACTTGGCCACCTCCTCCTCTCTTCCACTAAAGCCCATGAAGGCCCATTAACCCCCCCCCGGGGGGGGGGGGGGGTTCCGGTAACCTCCCAGTACACTGGAAAATGTCCGAACCTATCTAAAACCTTTTCGGTGTCCAAACATAACCTTCCAATATATCAATCTTTATGTCTCAACCATTTCGAGACTCCTCGTCATGTCCGTGATCACATCTGGGACTCCGAACAACCTTCGGTATATCAAATCACATTACTCACAATACATATCGTCATCAAACGTTAAGCGTGAGGACCCTACGGGTTCCAGAACTATGTTGACATGACCGAGACTCATCTCCGGTCAATAACCAATAGCGGAACCTAGATGCTCATATTGGTTCCTACATATTCTACAAATATCTTTATCGGTCAAACCGCATAACAACATACGTTGTTCCCTTTGTCATCGGTATGTTACTTGCCCGAGATTCGATTGTTGGTATCATCATACCTAGTTCAATCTCGTCACCGACAAGTCTCTTTACTCGTTCTGTAATGCATCATCCTGTAACTAACTCATTAGTCACATTGCTTGCAAGGCTCATAGTAATGTGCATTACCGAGAGGGCCTAGAGATACCTCTCCGAAACACGGAGTGACAAATCCTAATCTCGATCTATGCCAACTCAACAAACACCATCGGAGACACCTGTAGAGCATCTTTATAATCACCCAGTTACGTTATGATGTTTGATAGCACACAAGGTGTTCCTCCGGTATTTGGGAGTTGCATAATCTCATAGTCAGAGGAACATGTATAAGTCATGAAGAAAGCAATAGCAATAAAACTAAACGATCATAATGCTAAGCTAACGGATGGGTCTTGTCCATCACATCATTCTCTAATGATGTGTTCCCGTTCATCAAATGACAACACATGTCTATGGCTAGAAAACTTAGCCATCTTTGATTAACGAGCTAGTCAAGTAGAGGCATACTAGGGACACTCTGTTTGTCTATGTATTCACACATGTACTAAGTTTCCAGCTAGTATAACTCTAGCATGAATAATAAACATTTATCATGATATAAGGAAATATAAATAACAACTTTATTATTGCCTCTAGGGCATATTTCCTTCAGTCTCCCACTTGCACTAGAGTCAATAATATAGTTCACATCGTCATGTGATTTAACACCAATAGTTCACATCTTTATGTGATTAGTTCACATCTCCATGTGACTAATACCCAAAGGGTTTACTAGAGTCAATAATCTAGTTCACATCGATATGTGATTAACACCCAAAGAGTGATCATGTTTTGCTTGTGAGAGAAGTTTAGTCATCGGGTCTGCCACATTCAGAGCTGTATGTATTTTGCAAATTTTCTATGTCTACAATGCTCTGCTTGGAGCTACTCTAGCTAATTGCTCCCACTTTCCATATGTATCCAGATTGAGACTCAAAGTCATCCGGATTGGTGTACAAGCTTGCGTCGGCGTAACTCTTTATGATGAACTCTTTATCACCTTCATAATCGAGAAACATGTCCTTATTCCACTAAGGATAATTTTGACCACTGTCCAGTGATCCACTCCTGGATCACTATTGTACCCTCTTGCCAAACTTTATGGTGAGGTACACAATAGGTCTGGTACACATCATAGCATACTTTATAGAACCTATGACTGACGCATAGGGAATGACTTTTCATTCTCTTTCTATTTTCTGCGTGATCGGGTTTTGAGTCTTTACTCAACTTCACACCTTGCAACACAGGCAAGAACTCCTTCTTTGACTGATCTATTTTGAACTACTTCAAAAACTTGTCAAGCTATGTACTCATTGAAAAAAACTTATCAAGCGTCTTGATCTATCTCTATAGATCTTGATGCTCAATATGTAAGTAGCTTCACCGAGGTCTTTCTTTGAAAAAACTCCTTTCAAACACTCCTTTATGCTTTCCAGAAAATTCTACATCATTTCTGATCAACAATATGTCATTAACATATACTTATCAGAAAGGTTGTAGTGCTCCCACTCACTTTCTTGTAAATACAGGCTTCTCCAAAAGTCTGTATAAAACCATATGCTTTGATCACACTATCAAAGCATATATTCCAACTCCGAGATGCCTGCACCAATTCATAAATGGATCGCTGGAGCTTACACACTTTGTTAGCACCTTTTGGATCGACAAAACCTTCTGGTTGCATCATATACAACTCTTATTTAATAAATATATTAAGGAATAGACATCCATTTGCCAGATTTCATAAAATGCGGTAATTTCTAACATGATTCGGACAGACTTTAAGCATCGATACGAATGAGAAAATCTCATCATAGTCAACACCTTAAACTTGTCGAAAACCTTTCGTGACAATTCGAGCTTTGTAGATAGCGACACTAGTATCAGCGTCCGTCTTCCTCTTGAAGATCCATTTATTCTCAATGGCTCACCAACCTTCGGGCAAGTCAATCAAAGTCCACACTTTGTTCTCATACATGGATCCCATCTCAGATTTCATGGCTTCAAGCCATTTCGCGGAATCTGGGCTCATCATCGCTTCCTCATAGTTTGTAGGTTTGTCATGGTCAAGTAACATGATCTCCAGAACAGGATTACCATACCACTCTAGTGCGGATCGTACTCTGGTTGACCTACGAGGTTTGGTAGTAACTTGATCTGAAGCTTCATGATCATCATCATTAGCTTCCTCACTAATTGGTGTAGGAATCACTAGAACTGGTTTCTGTGATGAACTACTTTCCAATTCGAGAGAAGGTACAATTACCTCATCAGGTTCTACTTTCCTCCCACTCACTTCTTTCGAGAGAAACTCCTTCTCTAGAAAGGATCCATTCTTAGCAACGAATATCTTGCCTTCGGATCTGTGATAGAAGGTGTAACCAACAATTTCTTTTGTGTATCCTATGAAGACGCACTTCTCCGATTTGGATTCGAGCTTATCAGTTTGAAACTTTTTCACATAAGCATCGCAGCCCCAAACTTTAAGAAACGACAGCTTTGGTTTCTTGCCAAACCATAGTTCATACGGTGTTGTCTTAGCGGATTTAGATGGTGCCCTATTTAACGTGAATGCAGTTGTCTCTAATGCATAACCCCCAAAACAATAGCGGTAAATCAGTAAGAGACATCATAGATCGCACCATATCTAATAAAGTGCGGTTACAACGTTCGGACACACCATTACGCTGTGGTGGTCCAGGTGGCGTGAGTTGCGAAACTATTCCGCATTGTTTCATATGAAGACCAAACTCATAACTCAAATATTCGCCTCCGCGATCAGATCATAGAAAATTTATTTTCTTGTTACAATGATTCTCAACTTCACTCTGAAATTCTTTGAATTTTTCAAATGTTTCAGACTTATGTTTCATTAAGTAGATATACCCATATCTGCTCAAATCATCTGTGAATGTCAGAAAATAACGATACCCGCCGCGAGCCTCAACACTCATCGGACTGCATACATCGGTATGTAAAGGGGTGCAAAAGGAGAGCCCTTACTTTTGTACACCGACACAATTGGTAGAACCTCAAATAATTATGACGATATCCAAGCAATGATCATTACATAGGCATCACATCCAAGATTAGTAGACCGACTCCTGCCTGCATCTACTACTATTACTCCACACATCGACCGCTATCCAGTATGCATCTAGTGTATTAAGTTCATGGAAAAACGGAGTACTGCAATAAGAACGATGACATGATGTAGACAAGATCCGTTTATCTATATGGCGGTAGATATAGATCTCGTCTTTTTATGCTTAGTAGCAATGATACACACGTGTCGGTTCCCTTTCTGTCACTGGGATCAAGCACCGTAAGATCGAACCCACTACCGGGCACCTCTTCCCATTGCAAGATAAATAGATCAAGTTGACTAGGCAAAACCCAAATATCAGAGAAGAAATACGAGGCTATAAGAGATCACGCATAAAAGAGATCAAAGAAACTCAAATACTTTCATGGATATAAAAAGATAGATCTGATCATAAACTCAAAGTTCATCGATCCCAACAAACACACCGCAAAAGAGTTAAATCATATGGATCTCCAAGAGACCATTGTATTGAGAATCAAGAGAGAGAGAGAGAGATGAAGCCATCTAGCTACTAACTACGGACCCGAAGGTCTACAAAGAACTACTCACGCATCATCGGAGAGGCACCAATGGAAGTGGTGAACCCCTCCGTGATGGTGTCTAGATTGGATCTGGTGGTTCTGGACTCTGCAGCGGCTGGATGAATATTTCTTCGACTCCCCTAGGGTTCTGGGATTTTTGGGGTATTTATAGAGCAAAGAGGCGGTCCGAGGCGTGCCCTGGTGGGTTGTCCCCTCCTCGGGACTCCCCCCAGGTGCTTCCAGGGCCCAATATCTTCCATCTGGTCCATAAAAATCTCCGTAAAGTTTCGTGGCATTTGGACTCCGTTTGATACTGATTTTCTGCTATGTAAAAACATGGAAAAAAACAGCAACTGGCACTTGGCACTATGTCAATAGGTTAGTACCAAAAAATGATATAAAATGACTATAAAATGATTATAAAACATCCAAGATTGATAATAAAACAACATGGAACAATAAAAAATTATAGATACGTTGGAGACATATCAATAGGCATCACGTCTGTATCAAGTAGACCGAAATGATTCTGCATCTACAACTATTACTCCACACATTGACCGACTCCCGCCTGCGTCTAGAGTATTAAGTTCATAAGAACAGAGTAACGCATTAAGTAAGATGACATGATGTAGCGGGATAAACTCAAGCAATGTGATGAAAACCCCATCTTGTTATCCTCGATGGAAATAATACAATATGTGTCAGTTCCCCTTCTGTCACTAGGATCGAGCACCGCAAGATTGAACCCAGAGCTAAGCACTTCTCCCATTGCAAGAAAAACCAATCTAGTTGGCCAAACCAAATCGATAGTTCAAAGAGACTTGCAAAGATATCAAATGAAGCATAAAAGAATTCAGAGGAGATTCAAATAATATTCATAGATAAGATGATCATAAATCCATAATTCATCGGATCTCGGCAAACACACCGCAACAAGTATTACATCGAATAGATCTCCAAGAACATCGAGGAGAACATGGTATTGAGAATCAAAGAGAGAGAAAAGGCCATCTAGCTACTAGCTATGGACCCATAGGTCTGTGGTAAACTACTCATGCTTCATCGGAGAGGCAATGGTGTTGATGTAGAAGCCCTTCGTGATCAAATCCCCCTCTAGCAGGACGCCGAAAAAGGCCCCTAGATGGGATCTCATAGGTACAGAAGGTTGTGGCAATGGAAAAATGGTTTCGTGGCTCCCCTGGAAGGTTTTGGGGTATTTGAGAATATATAGGCTGTCCTGGACTTAACACAACAGATGCCCTAGAAAAAGGACTTAGGTGTGGAGCCATCGCGACGTAGTTAGCTTAGACACAGAGAGTTTTACCCAGGTTCGGCCCCTCTCAACGAGGTAAAAGCCTACTCCTGCTTTAGGTTGTATTGCTTGGGTTTCGATTACCAGGGAGCGAATACGCTTGACCTAGTTCTCGACTTGTTGTTTTCTTGCCTTAACCCGCCGCCGGGTCACCCCTTTATATACACAGGTTGATGCCCAGCGGCTTACAGAGTCCCGACCGGTTCATACACAACATGTACGACTCGGTGACTAACTAAACTTGCCTTACAATACAAGTTAAACATATGGCGGTTCATCCTCTTGGGCATCCAGTCGCCTCTGGGTCCTGGGCCTTCAATAAGCTTGCTTCATAACCCGCCATCTTCATCTTTAAGTCGCTAGTGGTATGACCCGGCCCCTCCTGGGCGGGTCATACCCAATAGTTATATCCCCAACATTAGGCCCCAGGTTGATTTGAACTTATTCGCATCAATCTTCAGTACTTGACTTAGCAGAACCTTTCATCATCAATTTTATGAACTTGTGGTAACCCGCCATGACGTCAGCTCATCGATTTATGTTAACCTACCATGATGTCATCTTGTGTCGGTGTACAAAAGTAGGGGCTCTCCTTTGTACCCCTTTACTTGTGCATGGGCAGTCAGAGCCGCGCCCGCGGCCACACTGAGCAGGGCAGAGGAGGGAAGCCGGAGCACGAGACAACCGAAGCAATGCCAAGACTAGAGACACAAAGAGCAAGAGAGCGAGGTGGACTCCCCCGACAAAACCCTTGCCGAGGCAGCCTCCGCGGCCCCGGTAAGAGCCTTGCCGGGGCAACTTGCCCAATGCCAGCAGAGCGCGCCGCCCTTGAGCCAAGGGGTTCCAACACCGTCAACCACATTGGAACCAAGGCTCGGGAGGCACCTCCATGGTGGCATGAAGATCTTTGTGGAGATCATAAATACACAAGATCAGACGAGGACCAGAAGACGATGATCCTTGGCAGGGTCCTTGCCTAGGAAATCCACGAGACCCCCGGCAAGATCCTTGCCGGGGACGACCGCGGTGCCACGGCAAGACCCTTGTCGGGCCCTCGACAAGACCCTTGCCGAGGACATCTATGGGGTCGCAGCCAGGCCCACGTCTGCCAAGACTCCACCACCGCTCCCATGCAGCTGCTAGCTCAACCAGCTGGGCAGGCATCTGCGTGGCAGCATGCGGCCTCCACACCGACTCAGCAAGCACCTGCGTGGTGGCATGAAGATCTTCGTGAAGACTCCGCCACCATGCCAGCCCAGCGGCCAGCCAAGGTGGCACTACAACGCCTCGTCAGTTCAGACGCGCGTCGGAGCCAGGCGAGTCAGCGACAGCTGGGACGAGCTTCCTTGCCGTCCCCGATAAAGCAAGAGGGGTACGTCGGTAGCGCATTAAATGCATTTGTCCGATGGTGCCAGAGGATAGAGTCAACCATTATTCACCCTTCCACATCCTATGTGACACTGTGGCGACCCCTTTTGGGTATAAAAGGAGGCCTGAGGCGTACTGGAGGGGGATTCAGATCTTTGGAACTAGACACACACCGTAGCTAGTTCAAGAACTCAAGAACACTCAAATATACATCAAAGCAGGACAAGGGTATTACGCGTCTCCGCGGCCCGAACCTGGGTAAACAATCATTGTGCTGACCGCCAGGCCCGCTCTTTGCACAACCTCGTGCCCGCCAATCGTAGAAGGGATCCCAATGATTCCACAGGTGTCGTTTCCCCAACATCTCTGGCGCGCCAGGTACGGGGCGCAGTTGTGGAAATCTGGTCAGGTTGAAGCAGCGGCTTCATCATGGTCATCACTCCAAGGAAGAAGACAACCGAACAAGTGGCATCCTTGGTGGATGCCGTGAATGCTCACACGGCGATAGAAAAGCTAGTCATGCAAAACTTTGAGCAATTCCTTTTTATATATAAGGTTATCATCCTTGACGATCTTGCCCTGTGTATGGAAAACCTGCACGCAACGGGGGCCCTACCACTATTGGCAACGCCCTCGTTCTGTTTCGAGTCCGCTCAATAGTTCGAGCGGCTACGTCGAGAATGACAGGGTGACCTTCTGCGATTGGCAACGCTCTCGTTCTATCTCGAGTCCGCTCGACAGTTCGAGCGGCCATGTTAAGAGCAGTGAGGTGGTTTGCCCGACAGCAAGCGCACCCGGCAGGCCATTGGGGATCCGTCCTCAAGGCGCCACGGCCTGGGTTTCCGCGCCGGCAAGCCTACCCGATTAACGTAGGGTGGACATACAAAGGGAGATCGAACGGGAAAATAACATGCATTATTTCAAAAGCACTACAGAGTTATATTACATCAATTATTGCTGCGGTTCTAACTAAAGATAAAAATTGTCTTGGTCGTGAACCTGCAGCGGCGATAAGAAATGGGGTGCCTAGTCCCGGCGCTGGCCTTCTATCCTCCGAACTCCGTCGATGCGGCTGATGACGGGCTCGATACGCTCGTCGAGCGTCGCGAGGTCCACGTCTCCGGCAAGCTCTCCAGCGCAGCGTCGAAGTCGAGGTTGGGGTTCTAGTATGCCACCTTGGTGAGGACCTTGGTCATGGCACCCCGGCAAAGCCTCCGGGCCTCATCGGCCAGCGGGGCCGCCCTGTTGGAGCGGAACTGCTCCAGGGCCTCGAGAACACCCTCGAAGAACAAGGTCTGCCTGGCATTGGGACTCATGCTCGGCTCCGGGATGTACCTCACGTTTGGCATCCCCATGGTAGCCAGCTGCGTGGTGATCCTGCCGATGACGCCGGCGAGGCGGTTGATCCAGAGGTTCTCGCCCTTCACAAAATCCTCGTGGTTGGCGGCTTCGTTCTTCCGCAGCTGCCTCTCCTTCTCCAGATTCTTGGTCAGGGTCTCCTCCCGGGCCCTGACCTTTGACAGCATCCCCTCAAGACCCTCCAGCTTTAGGTTCATGTCTTGGATGGAGTCATTGACCTTGGAGAGTAGCTCGGCCTTGCCGAGGACTGTGGCCTGCGCGTCAGTCAAAGCGCCTTTGGCCGCGTCCTTATCCCCTGTCAGCTCCAAGATCTGCTTCTTCAACCTGTCTCGCTCCACCTCCAGCTCGTTCACCTTGCCAACATGGACCTGGGCCTCAGAATTGAGTGCCTCCTCGTGCCTCTGCTCCAGTTCCTGGGTCCACTGCGCGACAAGCTTCTTGACCTCCTCGTCCATGCCACTGAGTGTCATGGCGAGTTTCTCCTCGCGAGCCTCAAGGTCCTTCTCCTGGGAGTTCAGCGCAGCCTGGTGCTGGCGCCGAGCGGCCTCGTCCTTGGCGGTCTGTTGTCTCGCCGCCTCCTGGGCCTTCTCGATACCGGCCTGCTTCATGACGAGCTCCAGCTTGCGCTCGGCCAGCAGATCCTAAGCGGTCTTCAGTTCCTCACAGGCCTGGCGGAACCAAACCTGCGTCTCGGCGACATGCCCCTTGAGGTCCGCCTCTGCCATCCTGGACTTGGCCTTGTCCAGGCGGGCACATTGAAGCACCTGGAGCTTATGGAAGTTGGCGCTCATGCCCTGGAGGAGCTGCTCTTCCTGGGAACCACTGCCACCGGCACTCGGTTCATCAACGACCTCAAGCCCGGCGGCGGCAAGCACCTCGTCGTCGAACACATCCCCCTCGGCGGGCGCCCTGGTGCTCGCCGTCCATGGGAGGTGGACGAACAGGTCGCCGCCCACCTTCAGGTACTTGCCCTGAGCCAGAGGCGACGGAGGAGGAAGGATGGTCGTCAACCACCTCCTCCTCGGCGGTGGCCTTGCCAGCCTCCCCGGCAGGCCCCTTGTCGGCCTCCTCGGCAACGGCCTCGCTGGTCTCCCCGGCAGGCCCCTTGGCGGCGTCATCAGCAGCGCCCTTGGCGGCCTCCTAAGCGGCAATCTTGTTGGCCTCGGCCGTGGCATCCCTGGCAACCTCCACGATGACGGTGTCCACGTCCTCCCAGTCCCCCGAGGATGGGTTTGGATACAGAGAAGGGGAATGAGGCGAAGTCAAGACCATAATTCAAAAGAAGAAAAAAGAGCAGGGACAGAAGGCAAACAACTCACCCGTGCCAGGCTGGAAAGAAGTGGCTCCCTCCCCACCAACATTCGGTGCTGGGACGGAGCCGCCGACGCCCGGGTTTGCCTCCTCCTCCTCCTGAGCATGGGCTCGGTGCTTGGCGCCCTTCCCGGAGACGCCCCTCGGGGCGGCGTGGTTGATGGGGGCGGCGTGTTGGGGGTGGCCCTCAGTGGCTCCTCTTGCTGCCGTCCTCCTCCTGCAACCACGGCAAGGTCAGCACCAACAGATCGTGCCCCAACACACATTGATGGGGAGCGAGTGATAAAAGCACGCTGGGGGCTGCGCCGGGGGATGCTATCCGGGCTCCTCTCCACCACCAGCGGCGTACCCGAGGTGCCCGTCGGGGGCTGGCCGCCCGTCGAGGCCCTGGCCCTCTTCGCCACCCTCTGGGCCAGCGTCTCCACATCCCTACAAAGATAAAGACAAGTCAAGAAAAGCAGCATGGTCTGAGGGGACGGAGATGACAAAAGACAAGATACTTACTCATCCTCCACCTCCTCTTCCGCTGTCTTCCTCTTCCTCCTCAGGCTGAGGGACCAAAGTCGAAGATGACCTCCGTGTCGTCATATGCGGGAGGAGGGGAAGCGGGTGGAGTCCAAGGACGCTTGGACGAAGAAGAGGCAGTCGCTTTCTTCTTCGCCACTGCAGCCTTCACCGCCTTCCTCGCCGCCACAACCCTCGTCTGGCGCACGGACGCCTCCTGGGTTTGTTGCAGTTGCGCGGCCCTGCCGGGCCGGACCGGCTCACTAGAGCTGGCCCACCGCAGGATATGCCCTCTCCCCATGGCCGGGGGGTCGACAGCCTCGAACTCCTCCCCGGACAACTCATCGACCACATCTTCAATGAGAGGGGCCCCGATGCCGGCGCTGCTGGCCTCCCTAGCGGATTCCGCCCACTGGGCGAGCTCCCTCTCCTCCACGACCGTCGCAGCCTTGTCCTCCACGCTGCTAGCGCTGCTGGCCTCCTTGGCGAGCTCCGCCTTCGCTGCCCTGGCGGCGATATAATCCAGCTCTGCTTGGGTGGTGTCCTGGATGAGCAACGGCTCCTCGCAGACGTACTTCTCCCACAAGGTGTCGAATAACTTCTGCACCTGACCCGCTCCGGCTCGGCCCAATTCGGGTCAAGGCCATGTGCATTAAAGTCCGGCATCATGGCGATGATGTCGGTTTGGCGGGAGTTGTTGCTCAGCGGGACCACCCCCGCCGGCAACCCAAATAGGGGCCCCTTGGCGACCTTGGCGGCCTTGCCGGTCCTCTCAGCCTTGCCGTCGCGGTTCACGTTGAGCTGAAAAAGCCGCTGGCAGAAGTGGGCGTGCCCCATCACCATGAAGTTGTGGTTCAAGCTGGGGCGAAGCCGCATGATGTCAGCCGCATTCATGAAAAGCCAGGTCGGCCTCCCCTTGTTGTGCAGTGGAGCGATTCGGCGACGGATGAAATCCACCCCAATCATCTCCAGGGTGAGCCCGACAATGGTGGGGCGATGGATCCTAGTGGTGGCGACCTTGAGCTTCCCATCCTGGGCGTCGACATTGCCCCAGTCGTCTCTGCAAACCGGCGGCGCCTGGCGAACCTGGCAAAATTCCTGTGGGTCCTCCTCCTCAATCCAGCACCACCGGCTCCGCCACTCCTCCCACCTCTACTTCTGAGCGCCCTCCGGATATGTCCCCTTCTCCTGGGTCCTTGGGATCCAGGCGACACAACCGGAGATGGCGCCTCCCTTCTGGATCCGAGGATAGAAGTAGTGGCAGAAAAGCGCTGTGTTGGGATGCACTCCGGCGAAGCCCTCGCAGAGATGGGCGAAAAGGGCCATGCATGCCACGGCAGTTGGAGTGAAATCCAGAAGGTGGAATCCATACATGTGCATGACATCATTGAAGAAATCGGAGAAAGGGGGGCAGAGGTTGCAAGAAAAGTAATCAACAAAGAATGGATACCGATTCGGGCCGGCCTCAGCGAAATCAGCGGGGATGATGCGCGTGGCCGGATGCCCCATCGTCTCCCCCCGTCTTGCACCCCCGCAGGGGCTTGAAGTTGTCCCGGAGATGGACCGCGTCGACCATCAAGGGAAAGTAGGCGAGCTGCGTCCGCCACGCCGCCAACTCACTCTCCGGCGGCTCCTTCCCCCCGGCGTCCTTGGCTACTCCCTTGCCTTTGCTGGTTTTAGGTGCCATGGCGCCTGCGAGAGGCGAAGGATGAAGGACAGCGAAGATGCGGCGATGGCGAGCGAGAGCAAGATCTTGAGGAGGAAGAAGGAGGGGACGACGGTTCCGACATTGGAGAACGCACAGAAGGTAAATAAGCAGCGCGCCCGCGGTTATTCCTTTTTACGGGGAAGGCGCGAGCCGCCTCTTTACCATTTACTGCGACATGATGCATGCGTGCGGAAAACGCCCCACGCATGACCCCCACGTAACACATGACCCTCCACATCGTGCGTTCAACGCGGGTCGTGGGGAAGCGCAGCGGATGGAAAAGTTACTGCGTAAAAATCTGCCCCGCCTGCCCACGCACCATTCTGGGCCTAGCCCAACAACGCATCGCGCTTATGTGTGGCCCAGGCCCGGGAGCTCCTGTCGGTGTACAAAAGTAGGGGCTCTCCTTTGTACCCCTTTACTTGTGCACGGGCAGTTAGAGCCGCGCCCGCGGCCGCACTCAGCAGGGCAGAGGAGGGAAGCCGGAGCACGAGACAACCGAAGCAACGCCAAGACCAGAGACACAAAGAGCAAGAGAGTGAGATGGACTTCCCCAGCAAAACCCTTGCCGGGGCAGCCTTCGCAGCCCCGGCAAGAGCCTTGCCGGGCCAACTTGCCAAATGCCAGCAGAGTGTGCCGCCCTTGAGCCAAGGGTTCCAACGCCATCAACCACATTGGAACCAAGGCTTGGGAGGCACCTCCATGGTGGCATGCAGATCTTCGTGGAGATCATAAATACACAAGATTAGATGAGGACCAGAAGACGACGATCCTTGGCAGGGTCCTTGCCAAGGAAATCCACGAGACCCCCGGCAAGATCCTTGCCGAGGACGACCACGGTGCCACGGCAAGACACTTGCCGGGCCCCCGGCAAGACCCTTGCCGAGGACATCTGCGGGGCCGCAGCCAGGCCCATGTTTGCCAAGACTCCACCACCGCTCCCATGCAGCTGCTAGCTCAACCAGCTGGGCAGGCATCTGTGTGGCAGCGTGCAGCCTCCACACTGACTCAGCAAGCACCTGCGTGGTGGCATGCAGATCTTCATGAAGACTCCGCCACCACGCCAGCCCAGCGGCCAGCCAACGTGGCGCTACAATGCCTCGTCAGTTCAGACGTGCGTCGGAGCCAAGCGAGTCAGCGACAGCTGGGACGAGTTTCCTTGCCGTCCCCGATAAAGCAAGAGGGGTACGTCGGTAGCGCATTAAATGCATTTGTCCGATGGTGCCAGAGGATAGAGTCAACCATTATTCACCCTTCCACCTCCTGTGTGACACTGTGGCGACCCCTTTTGGGTATAAAAGGAGGCCTGAGGCGTACTGGAGGGGGATTCAGATCTTTGGAACTAGACACACACCGTAGCTAGTTCAAGAACTCAAGAACACTCAAATATACATCAAAGCAGGACTAGGGTATTACGTGTCTCCGCGGCCCGAACCTGGGTAAATGATCCTTGTGCTGACCGCCAGACCTGCTCTTTGCACAACCCCGCGCCCACAAACCGTAGAAGGGATCCCAGTGATTCCATAGGTGTCATTTCCACCGACATTTTGTATTAACTTCACACGAAACCGAGAATATCTCATCATATATTTATCTTTTAATGGACCTCCCAAAAATCAAGGCGTCCGCACAGCCACATAATCATTTTTAGCCTCCTCGATTCCCGCGCATGCCTTTTATCCACCTCCTTATAAATAGGGACATGGGCCCTATTTTCACTTTTACCCTTGCCCCCTCGTCTCCATCTTCTTCCTCTCAATGCTCCTGCGCACCCGAGCTCCACCGCCGTCGACCTCCGTTCACTGCATCAACTCCGGCCGCTGCATCACCCAGAATGGACCAGAACTCCGTGGTGCACCTCCACTGTCCGTCAGCATTAGTAAGTTCAACTTCACCCCAGAACAGATCTGTACTTAGGGGTTTCACTTGTTCATCGGTGTTCTTCACTATTTTTCATTTTCTTCTCTAGATCAAGTAGTTTTTGATCCGAATATGTTAAAAAACTTGTGCGGTAGCAATTTAGCACTCGTTTTTAATATCAAAATACCCCCCCTCCATTGAAGATCTCATCTGAGCACACAAACTTTTATGCTACCACCACCTTAGGTTTTAGAATTTACTTCATTTTCTGAACTGCTGCAGATCCAAAATTACAACACCAATCTGTGAAACATGTTTGTTCAACACTTAGCCATTCCTCACTTACAGATCTGTAATATGGCGACTGTTCGGGCGGCTTAACTGATAATCCATAACCCGGCATGTACCATTAGTCCCCTTTTAAGACGCCAATAGATATATCTGCATAACTCAACGCTATTTTCCGGCTTAACATATCGGCTCTTTACAACACTTTATTTTTGAATCAATGGTCCGGCTTAACAACATAATCTTAAACTGGCAGTACTTCTTTCTTTTAGGCCTTCATCTTCAAAAATGAATAAGACTGTCACCACATGTAACTAGGTGGTTCCCGGGTCACCGAGGAAGCATTGAACGAGTATGTCCAGACATGCGTCCTAGACAAAAAAGATGTCATCCATTGGAGGGTCCCAGGCACAGAAACCCCTCATGAACCCAAGGATGGTGAAGTGATTGTCTTTACTAATCATTTGCTCCGGGTTTTTAGCCCTCCCGGCTCAAAATTCTTCCATGATGTGCTGAACTTTTTCAAGCGCCATCCTCAAGATATTGGGCCAAATTCTGTTTCAAACATCTGCAACTTTCAAGTGTTCTACGAGGTGTACCTTCAACAGGAGCCAACTGTAGAACTATTCAGGGATTTTTACTATTTAAACCGGCAGACCGAGTTCACAGATGGGCCTAGCCTAGAATTAGGTGGCATCTTGATTCAAAGGCAGAAAGAAGCCACTTTCCTAGCCGCCAAACTGCCCAGTCATCCCAAGGACTAGAACCAAACTTGGTTTTATTGCCAAGACACTTCTCCTGAAGGGGAAAACCCTCTGCCGGGTTATCGTGCCAGCCGACTTAGCAACAAGCATCCTCTTCCAGACCACATCAGCATAGTGGAACGGAAAAAATATATGCTCGTCTTTTCAAAGATCCAAGATTTAATGGCCAATGGCTTGACCGGATTTGATCTGGTTTGATGTTCGGTCGCCTGGAGGATTCTGCCCTTAAGTCGCCGCCCCAGCTTAATGTGCGTGTACACCTATGACTTAAAAGATCCACAACGCCACTTACAGATTCAGTTGACTGATGATGATATCAATAATATGACCAAGTCTCTTTTGAACGAGAGCTTGGCATATTGCAGCAAAGCCGGACTGAATCCTTTCTGCATTCTCAACTAGCCACCAACTGTAAGCTTGTAACAATTTTTAGTTGAATCATATTCTAACTTAAACTGTCCTATTTCCACAGGCCGATTCTCCTTTTTGGAATGAGAAGCTGCAGGATAAGCCGGGCAAGATGAGCCGGACGAAGAATAAGGCTCAGAAAAAGCCTGTCAAGAAGAAGACCAACACCTCCGAGCCTTTTGATTTGGATGACATTGAGTCAGAGGTAGAACTTGACTCCCTTGGCTCGTTTTTTGTACATCTTATTGACAATGATCACTATCAGGATGATGTGGAAGGCAGCCAAGCAGGCGAAGAGGTAACTATCCTTTCCTCCGACTCAGAGCCTCTGCCAAGACAGAAAGTTCGTCAAGCAAGTCGGAAAGTAAGGTTTTCTCATCCTTTAGCTTATTTGGACCTCAACTTTATTTTGAAGAAGTAGCAACATGAAGCTCGCCACACGACCCGGAACAGCGGTGGCGGGGTTCTCTCCTCCGGCTTACCAAACACTCCGACTCCTCGCAAGCGCCCTCCAAAGGTTTCACAAACTTCCGACTTAGCTTATCTCAAAGCAGGTATTTTTCGGCAGCCTCTTAACCCTTCCGACTCAAATGACCAGGGAACATCTCATTCTTCCTCTGGCGACTCAACTGGGACCCAAATCCCAATCTTCAAGACCGTACCCGGGTGAGAATTTTAAGTCTACGCACTCTCAATTATGCACTTGACTGTCATATTAACCTTGTCTTGTGCTTCATTTTCAGCGCTATGGCAAAGCCCGGTGAGAAGTTGAAGGTGACTAAAACAGTTGAAGACTCAAATCTCAATGAACCGGAGAAGCAAACAACAGAAACTTCTCTCTAGGCTGTTGAGGCCACCATTGATGACCTGCCACTAGAGGAGCACAATGTCACCATAGACCATATGGATGTTGAACCGACCATTACCAAGCCGCCAAGTCCCATCAAGCCTACTGAAGAGAAGGCTAATGATGTTGTCATTACTGGGCTTGGTTACATGACACCGGGCAACCCCACGGTCCACTACAAGAATCTTGTTAATACATGACGGATTCAATCTGTCATGGAACAGTGCAAATCCGTCATCGAGGGAGGTCCGTGATGGATTTAGAATCCGTCATGTATATCGCGTCATAATTTGACAACCGTACCACCATGAAAGTTCTTGTCCGTCACCGATGAGTCGCTAGGCCCGCCCAGGCCCGGTCCTCCATGACAGACTAATCCGTCATGGATTGACATGGCATTGTGCAAGCATGGGCCTGACGTGGAATCTAGGAGGTACCAGCATGGATCTAACATGGCATCCTGCATAGCGAAACCCATTCCCCATTTTTTTAGTGTGTCCGTGTAACACCCTCGATGCGGCTATACCTCCCACGCGTCGAGGCACGACTTAGAGGCATAACCGCATTGAAAGCAATGTCGCAAGTTAGGCAATCTTCACAACATCCCATGTAATATAGATAATAGAAGGGGAGATACATAGTTGGCTTACACTCGCCACGTCAATCAAAGTACATTACATCAACCAAACACTCATGGCCCGACTACGGCGCCAAAATAAAAGATAAACCCAACATGCGACACGGTCCCGATCTCCCCAACTGGGCACCACTACTGATCATCAGGGAAAGACACACAGTAACGGCGTGAGTCCTCGTTGACCTCCCACTTGAGCTCAGGCGCGTCATCTGAAACGGAGTCATCAGGCCCTGCATCTGGTTTGGAAGTAATCTGTGAGCCACAGGGACTCATCAATCTCGCACCCTCGCGATCAAGACTATTTAAGCTTATAGGTAAGGCAAGGTAAATATGTGGAGCTGCAGCAAGCGACTAGCATATATGGTGGCTAACCTGTTCGCAAAAGAGAGCGAGAAGAGAAGGCAAGGCGCGAACGAATAACTAGAGAATAACCGGCGAGAAGCATTACTCCAACACCGTGTTCACTTCCCGGACTCCGCCGAGAAGAGACCATCACGATAACTCACACAGTTGATTCATTTTAATTAAGTTAAGGTTCAAGTTATCTACAACAGGACATTAACAAATTCCCATCTGCCCATAACCGCGGGCACGGCTTTCGAAAGTTCAAATCCCTGCAGGGGAGTCCCAACTTAGCCCATGACAAGCTCTCACGGTCAACGAAGGAATAGACCTCCTCCCGAGACATTCCGATCAGACTCGGTACCCCGGTTCTACAAGACATTTCGACAAGTTAAAACCAATCCAGCAACACCGCCCGAATGTGCCGACAAATCCCGATAGGAGCTGCACATATCTGTTCTCAGGGCACACTCAGATTGTCCTAGGTATGGGTAGGCCAGCCCAGAGTTGCCCTTGGTGGCCACTGGCCGCTGATAGGTGGACCAACACTCAGAGGAGCACTGGCCCGGGGGGGGGGGGGTTTAAAATAAGATGACCCTCGGGCTCCGGAAACCCAAGGGAAAAAGAGGCTAGGTGGCAAATGGTAAAACCAAGGTTGGGCATTGCTGGAAATGCTTTAATCAAGGCGAACTATCAAGGGGTTCCCATTATCACCCAACCGCGTAAGGAACGCAAAAATCCGGGAACATAACACCGATATGACGGAAACTAGGGCGGTAAGAGTGGAACAAAACACTAGGCGAGAGGCCGAGCCTTCCACCCTTTACCAAGTATATAGATGCATTAAGATAACAAGGCAATATAATGATATCCCAACAAGTAAATAATGTTTCAACAAGGAACGGTCTCCAATCTTCACCTGCAACTAGCAACGCTATAAGAGGGGCTGAGCAAAGCGGTAACATAGCCAATCAACGTTTTGCTAGGACATGGTGGGTTAGAGGTTGGACATGGAAAATAGGGAGGCATGATAAGCAAGTGGTAGGCATCGTAGCATAGGCATAGCAAAAGAGCGAGCATCTAGCAAAGCAAAGATAGAAGTGATTTTGAGGGTATGATCATCTTGCCTGCAAAGTTGTCAGAGTTGACTGGATCCTCGAAAGCAAACTCAATGGGCTCCTCGTTAGTGAACTCGTCTCCCGGCTCTACCCAAACAAGACAAACAAGCAACAAGGACACAATCGACCACGTGCAAAGCTCAAACAATATGATGCAAACATGGTATGCTATGCGGGATGCGATATGCGATGCATAAGCAAGATTTGATAAGGAATGAATGAACCTGGCCTCAACATGGAAATCCAAGTGTGCCACTGGAAAGGTGAGATGAAATCGCTTGAAAACGATATAAAGAACGCCGGAATCGGAGTTACAGTTTGGAAATGGCAAGCAATTCAAATATGGCACCGGTCTGCGATATACAACAAGTAGACACCTAAATGCAACAAGATGAACATGCTACAGCACCCAAACATGACAACAAAATACATGGCAGGGATCCATACATGATTCTTAACAAAAGATGAACACTGAGCTACGGCCAATTCATCCATTAACAGGTTCAAACAAGCATGGCAAAAATGCATTTGGTAAAACAGATTTCAGACTTAGTGAAATTAACACTTGTCTGGAATTTCAGATCAGGTAGCACACTTTGGACCATGAAAACTATATGCTACAGGACCTGAACATGGCAAAGTAAAGCATGGCATGGAGCTACTCAAAGATCTTAACAAAAGTCCCTTAGTGACCTTGAGCCAAAAGGGATCAGAAAATACATTTGCAAGCATGTGAACATGGCAAAAACATAATCAGATCACAGGCTTAGTGAAAAACTGGAGCATGCTAAATCAGATATCAAGTAGGCATGTTTACGAGCTCGATGCACTCACTACAGAGCAAGTCATGACCATCTAAGCATACAACCATCAAGAATACACATTATACAAGCTAGACATGGCAACAACAATAATATAGCATGCACGGATCAACTATAACATCCTCGACAAAATCACTAACAAGTAGACAATCTGCCCAGATTCACGAAATAGCAAAAGTAGAGCTCGATTGACTCAAGCTAGGGTGCTCCATAATTGCAAACAAAGACATGGATGGATAGAGCACTACAAGATTAACAAAACATCCTTACTGATCATCCTCAAAAGAGGCACGGATCACTAGGAAACAACATGAACATATGGCATATTGAAATAAACAGATCAAGGACTTAGTGGAAATGCTAAGTCCCTGAAATCAGCATTAACGAATGCACCACTTTGCAAGCTTGTGCTAGTCACCACACACATCAAAAAAATACATGGATGGCACCTCTGGAAAGATGACAAAGCATATAACAAAACACATGTAGAGCTCAGGGGCATATCATGCTCACAATAATCATGGCAAAATGACAAATATCTAATTGGAGCAGCAGATCTGACAATTATCACAAATAGCACTCTTTCAACAGCATTTCGGGCACGAAGATGAACTCAAATGAAAATGATGCAATGAGAGGAAATGATGTGATCTCTGAGATGAACATTTTTATATGCTATACGCGCAAAACGGATCTATGGATGCGGAGTTACGGCATGACGAACATGGGCATTTGAATCAGGAATCTCGGGGACTTAGTAGATTTCGAGGGGCGGGGGAAAGTCAACCTCCGTGAGTTTTCAGATCTGGGTGCGGTGAACGAGGATCACCGGAGGAAGGCCGCGCGGTGGCCGGAGGAGAAGAGGGAGGTCGCCGGCGATGTCAAGGTCGCCGGATCCGGTCGCTCCTTGACCGGATCTGGCCGGAGGAGGGGGGTACTCCGGCGAGCTCCTGCAGGGAGGTGCGGCGCGGGGCTCGGAGGAGGTGTGCAACTGCGGCGGCGGCGGGGAGCTCCAGGCACCGGCGGGGAGCAGGCCGCGGCGGAGCGGCGAGCTCCGGCAGCTGCGAGGCGGGCGACCGCGGGCGGGCGGCGCCCGTGCGGCGGCGGCGGCGGAATGGGCCGCGGGGGCCCGGTTCGGGCTCCACGGGCCTCGGGCGTCGGCGGGTCGGCGGGATGACGTGGCGCAGCGTGGTTCATCGGCGGAGGCGGCGGACGTGTCCGGTTGCGTCCGGACGTGTCCGATGCGCGCGAGGAGGATGGATCTAGGGTTAGGGGAAGAGTGGAACCGCGAATTTCGGAGGGGGTGTATATATAGGCATAGAGGGAGCTAGGAGAGTCCAAATGAGGTGCGGTTTTCGGCCATGCAATCATGATCGAACGCTCTAGATGATGGAGAGGGTTTTGGTGGGTTTTGGGCCAAAATGGAGGGGTGTTGGGCTGCAACACACACGAGGCCTTCTCGGTCCCTCGGTTATCCGTTGGAGCATCAAACGAAGTCCAAATGGTACGAAACTTGGCAGGCGGTCTACCGGTAGTAAACCAAGGCCGCTTGGCAAGTCTCGGTCCAATCCGGAAATGTTTAACCCCCACACACGAAAGAAAGGTAGAAATGACCACCGGAGGAGAACGGAGCGCCGGAATGCAAAACGGACAACGGGGAAAATGCTCGAATGCATGAGACGAACACGTATGCAAATGCAATGCACATGATGACATTTTATGAGATGCATGACAACGACAACAACACATGGAGGCAAAGACCCGAACCCGAGAAAATAAAATAACTTAACGCCGGAAACGGCAAGAGTTGGATTACATATTAGGTAAATCATATCTGGGGTGTTACAACACTCCACCACTACGAAAGGATCTCGTCCCGAGATCTAGGACTGAAAGAATGCTGGGTATTCAGAATGGAGGTGATCCTTGCGTTCCCAGGTAGCTTCACGGTCGGAATGGTGTGACCACTTGACTTTGAGGAATTTGATTGACTTGTTGCGAGTCTTGCGTTCAGTCTCTTCAAGAATAGCAAGGGGGTGCTCACAATAAGAGAGATCTTCTTGGAGCTCAATGTCTTCGAAGTTGACGGTACGGTCAGGAGTCTTGAAGCACTTTCGAAGCTGAGAGACATGGAACACGTCATGCACATTTGCAAAGTTTGAAGGAAGCTCGAGTTGATAGGCGAGATCACCTCTCTTGCTGATGATCTTGAAAGGTCCCATGTATCTAGGGGCAAGCTTCCCTTTGATACCGAAGCAACGAGTACCTTTCATTGGAGAGATGCGGAGGTAAACATGATCTCCGATCTCGAAAGCCAAATCACGGTGCTTACTATCATAGTAGTTCTTCTGGCGGGATTGGGTTGCTTTGAGGTTATCTCGAATGACTTTGCACATTTCCTCTGCCTCTGTGATTAAGTCATTTCCCAGAAGTTGACGTTCACCGGTTTCAGACCAGTTGAGAGGGGTACGGCACTTCCTGCCATACAGAATTTCAAATGGGGCCTTGCCCGAACTTGCTTGAAAACTGTTGTTGTAGGAGAATTCAGCATATGGAAGACAATCCTCCCACTTCATGCCGAAGGAGATCACACAAGCCCTGAGCATATCGTCAAGAATCTGGTTGACACGCTCGACTTGACCGCTAGTTTGAGGATGGAAAGCTGTGCTGAAGCGGATGTTGGTGCCCATGGCCTTCTGAAAAGAATCCCAAAACTTGGAGGTAAAGATGCTGCCACGGTCTGAAGAGATCACTTGTGGAATACCGTGCAGAGAGACAATCCGAGAGGTATAGAGCTCCGCCAATTGAGCTGCAGTGATTGACTCTTTGATAGGCAGAAAGTGAGCCACTTTGGTGAGTTTGTCGATGACAACGAATATAGCATCATTGCCACGCTTGGACTTTGGAAACCCAGTCACGAAGTCCATCTCAATGTGGTCAAACTTCCATTCTGGAATGGCAAGAGGTTGGAGGAGACCAGCTGGCCTTTGGTGTTCTGCCTTCACTCTTCTGCAGACATCACATTCATTCACGAACTGAGCAATCTCGCGCTTCATTCGAGTCCACCAATAAGCCTGCTTGAGGTCCTGATACATCTTCGTGCTCCCAGGGTGGATGGAGAGGAGAGAATTGTGAGCCTCGTTCATGATCACTTTACGAAGGTCACCTTTGGGCACAACAATACGATCCTCGAAGAAGAGAGTATCCTTGTCATCAAGGCGGTAGCACTTGTACTTGGGTTGACTCTTGGCAATCCCAATCTTCACCTTTTTCACCATAGCATCAAGAAGCTGGGCTTGGCGAATCTGGTCTTCCAAGGTAGGAGAGACTTGTAGGTTGGCGAGGAAACCTTGAGGAACAACTTGCAGATTAAGTTTGCGGAAAGCTTCACAAAGCTCGGGTTGATAAGGCTTGAGAATCAGACTGTTGCAATAAGCCTTCCTGCTCAATGCGTCAGCAATCACATTGGCCTTGCCTGGAGTATACTCGATACTCGGATTATACTCTTGAATCATTTTGACCCATTGAGTTTGCCTGAGGTTGAGATTAGGCTCAGTGAAGATGTACTTGAGACTCTTGTGGTCAGTGAAAATGTCCACTTTTCTTCCCAATAAGAGATGTCTCCAAGTCAAAAGAGCATGCACAACTGCCACCAACTCGAGGTCATGAGTGGGGTAGTTCTTCTCGTTGGGCTTCAACTGGCGAGAGGTATAAGCCACAACTTTCTTCTCTTGCATCAACACTGCACCGAGACC
This sequence comes from Triticum aestivum, assembly GCF_018294505.1. Classification (NCBI taxonomy): domain Eukaryota; kingdom Viridiplantae; phylum Streptophyta; class Magnoliopsida; order Poales; family Poaceae; genus Triticum; species Triticum aestivum. Next base: position 523,344,357 of record NC_057800.1, read on the forward strand.
TTGGAGAGAGGCATCGCAAAAGACCTCGTACGGTTTGGATTCATCAGGAGGAGTCAGAACTGGAGCAGTGACCAATTTCTCTTTCAAAGTGTTGAAAGCAATGTCACACTCCGGAGACCAAACGTACTTGACGTGCTTCTGGAGAAGATTTGAGAGAGGCTTCACGATCTTAGAAAAGTTTTCAACGAATCTTCGACAGTAGCTTGCGAGACCGAGGAAGCTACGGAGTTGCTTCACGTTCTGAGGTGGTTCCCAATTCACAATTGCAGACACCTTCTCAGGATTCACCGCAATGCCCTTGGCAGAGATGATATGACCAAGATAAAGAACCTCATCAAGCCAAAATTCGCACTTGGAGAACTTGGCGTAGAACTGGTGTTCCCTGAGCTTATCGAGTACCAAACGCAAGTGCTTGGCATGATCTTCCTTGTTCTTCGAAAAGACCAGAATGTCGTCGAGATAGACCAAAACGAAGTCATTGGTGTAGGCGTTGAAGATGAAGTTCATCATGCGAGAGAAAGTCGGAGGAGCGTTGACGAGGCCAAAAGACATGACAGTGTATTCATATGAACCAAAGCTTGTCCTGAAAGCCGTCTTGGGAATATCTTGCTCACGGATTCGAATCTGATGATAACCCATACGGAGATCAAGCTTGGAGAATACTTGGGCACCTTTGAGTTGTTCGAACAGCTCGTTGATGTTGGGAAGTGGGTATTTGTTCTTGATGGTCTTCTTGTTCAATGGACGGTAATCAACACAAAGTCGGTCCGTTCCATCCTTCTTCTTCACAAAAAGAACACTACAACCCCACGGAGAAGAACTAGGTCGGATGAGACCCATTCTCTCTTGAATATCGAGTTGCTTCTTCAGCTCCTTCAACTCTTCGAGTCTGAGCTTGTAAGGACGCTTGCACATCGGTTCCGTGCCAGGCTCAAGATCGATGATGAATTCAACTGGCCGGTGCGGAGGCATTCCTGGAAGCTCTTCTAGAAAGATGTCTTGATATTCGCAAACAACTGGGATTTGCGAGATAGCATCTAGTTCACCCTTCTCATTGAGAGAAAACAGACGGATGGTATCATCACGAGTGGCAAAGACAATTACATCCTCAGACGAATGAGTCAATTGAATCTGCCTGGCTTCACAATCAAGATGCACCTTGTGCTTAGAAAGCCAATCCATTCCGAGAATAAGATCAATGTCCGAGTCACCAAGAACCATTGGAGAAGCCAGAAACTTGTAGTCACCCAAGGTGATAGTAAAATCCGGAATGATGGAGTCAGCATGCATGTGCTTACCGGGAGAGACACCTGCTAACGGACTAGGCCAAACTTGCAAAGTCAATTCATGTCTAGATGTAAACGGTCTAGAGATGAAACAATGCGATGCACCAGTGTCAAAAAGAACTTTAGCTGGAATATCATTAACAGGAAGGTTACCCATGATGACATCTGGCGAGTCCACTGCCTGAGCTGCATTCATCAAGTTGACCTTGGCGCGCTTGGGGTTATGCTTGACCACAGCTGTACTTGCCGGTCTCACAGGAGGAGGAGGAGGGAGGCGCCTCTGATTGAAGCATTTGTTGGCATAGTGACCCTTCTGTTGGCACTTGTTACATGTGACCTCTGAAAGCAGACGGTGATACGGAGCACTCGATCTTGGAGCTTGAGACGAAGTCTTGTTCTGAAAGCCAGGGTTGGGTGGGTGGGAAGATACACTGCCACCTTTGCTCTTCTGATACGGCTGACGGAACGGAGGAGGAGGAAGCCAATACTTCTACTGCTTGGCCACTTGAGTAGAGGAAGAATGAGTAGTGTCTCTGACTCGCTTCTTGGAAGCATCACACCTCAGTTGAGAAGCCTCTTGCTTCAACACCATGTTGTAGAACTCATTGTACCTCAAGGGCTCAAAGAGAACAAGAGCTAGCTGGATTTCTTCTCTGAGACCACCCCTGAACTGGTATATCATGCTCTTCTCGTCAGGGACGTCCTGCTTAGCAAAGCGGGCGAGCTTCTGGAACAACTTGTTGTAGTCATAGACAGACAAAGAGCCTTGCTCCAGGTTGCGGAATTCCTCACGCTTGCTTTCAACCACGCTCTGAGGAATATGATGAGCTTTGAAGTCTTGACGGAATTCATCCCAGGTAATGACATGGCCTCCTCTTGAATCCTTGTACTGCTGGAACCATTCTGTAGCTTGGTCTTTGAGTTGGAAGGAAGCGAACTTGACAAAGTCCTCAGGCCCGACGTTACTGCACTCGAAATGCTTGCACAGATCCACGAGCCAATCGTCAGCATCAGTTGCCTCAACACAATTGCTGAAAGTCTTTGGCCCGTTAGCAAGGAACTGGTTGAGTGTAGCAAAGTGATTCTGATTGTTGCCTTGGTTGCCTTGGTTCGCTTGATTGCGCTCTTGAAGAATTTGCATGATCAACTGTGTGTTTGCATTGGTTGCGGCCATCACAGCTTGCCATGCCTCCGGAGGAGGTGGAGGTGGTGGCGGATCCTGATTCTGATTCTGATTGCTGCTCTTAGCGGGAGCCATCCTGAAGAGGGTGACAACCGTTAGCACATTGACAGATAAAATGAAGCTGAATCCAACGGGTTGAAATTGCAACATATAGTCTTCACATCCGAACAAAATGAACGAATGCATTCCACTTGAAATGGTCACATATCCATAAATTGAGAAGCCACTTAGAATTTAGGTAGAGGAATAAATCAACAAGGTACGGATCAAGAACGAATACTCGGTAAGAAATCCCAATCTCAAACCAAATATCCGTGGAAGAAGAACTAGAGCTACAAGAATTCCCACCTATGAAACTCCCGAACCTTTCCGGTTATGCAATCAGGTGTTGGGGATACAGGGGAAGCATAATATCTCACCCAAATCTAGCAAATCCTACATCCAGCTGTATCCATCCTTCAACACATAACCGAGAAAAACTTCGGAAACCATCTACCTCAACCTTCGAAAAGCATCCGTTATACAAGTTATGGCAATACTCCCGAACTCCCGCCCCAGTACTGGGTGGCGTCGAGGTTATCTCACCAACGAACTGCATAAAAGAGATTTTCGATGTCGGCGTACTAAACTCAGGTATTCCAGAACTGCAACGATAAAATTGTGACGACAACACCTCGGAGCTCAACTCCCCGGGACACTGCCACAACCCCTAAAGACAGGAGGCACCAAGAACAATGTTCTCGTCACAAAACCATCGGAACGATTCCAAGATACCCGCGTGATCCTAAATTTTTTTAGTGAAATTTGAGAAGAGAAGAGTCAAAACTCTACGTCAGGATGCCTTACCAGAGCGATGAGGAGACTGGGGAGTAAAAAGAATTCCTAAACTCTCCGATATATAATTCCTAAATGACTCAAAACATTTTTCTAGACTCAACTCGGCTGCTAAAAACGATCAAGCAATGGGGGCTCCTAAGGTCGGGGAAGGCTCTGATTACCAACTTGTAACGCCCTCGATGCGGCTATATCTCCCACGTGTCGAGGCACGACTTAGAGGCATAACCGCATTGAAAGCAATGTCGCAAGTTAGGCAATCTTCACAACATCCCATGTAATATAGATAATAAAAGGGGTGATACATAGTTGGCTTACACTCGCCACGTCAATCAAAGTACATAAATAGCATTACATCAATCCAAACACTCATGGCCCGACTACGGCGCCAAAATAAAAGATAACCCCAACATGCGACACGGTCCCGATCGCCCCAACTGGGCACCACTACTGATCATCAGGGAAAGACACATAGTAACGGCGTGAGTCCTCGTCGAACTCCCACTTGAGCTCAAGCGCGTCATCTGGAACGGAGTCATCAGGCCCTGCATCTGGTTTGGAAGTAATCTGTGAGCCACAGGGACTCAGCAATCTCGCACCCTCGCGATCAAGACTATTTAAGCTTATAGGTAAGGCAAGGTAAATATGTGGAGCTGCAGCAAGCGACTAGCATATATGGTGGCTAACCTGTTCGCAAAAGAGAGCGAGAAGAGAAGGCAAAGCGCGAACGAATAACTAGAGAACAACTTGCGACAAGCATTACTCCAACACCGTGTTCACTTCCCGGACTCCGCCGAGAAGAGACCATCACGGTAACTCACACAGTTGATTCATTTTAATTAAGTTAAGGTTCAAGTTATCTACAACCAGACTTTAACAAATTCCCATCTGCCCATAACCGCGGGCACGGCTTTTGAAAGTTCAAATCCCTGCAGGGGAGTCCCAACTTAGCCCATGACAAGCTCTCACGGCCAATGAAGGAATAGACCTCCTCCCGAGACATTCCGATCAGACTCGGTATCCCGGTTCTATAAGACATTTCGACAAGTTAAAACCAATCCAGCAACACCGCCCGAATGTGCCGACAAATCCCGATAGGAGCTGCACATATCTCATTCTCAGGGCACACTCAGATTGTCCTAGGTACGGGTAGGCCAGCCCAGAGTTGCCCCTGGTGGCCACCGGCAACTGACAGGTGGACCAACACTCAGAGGAGCACTGGCCCGGGGGGGTTTAAAATAAGATGACCCTCGGGCTCCGGAAACCCAAGGGAAAAAGAGGCTAGGTGGAAAATGGTAAAACCAAGGTTGGGCATTGCTGGAAAAGCTTTAATCAAGGCGAACTATCAAGGGGTTCCCATTATCACCCAACCGCGTAAGGAACGCAAAATCCGGGAACATAACACCGATATGACGGAAACTAGGGCGGCAAGAGTGGAACAAAACACTAGGCGAGAGGCCGAGCCTTCCACCCTTTACCAAGTATATAGATGCATTAAGATAACAAGCAATATAATGATATCCCAACAAGTAAATAATGTTCCAACAAGGAACGGTCTCCAATCTTCACCTGCAACTAGCAACGCTATAAGAGGGGCTGAGCAAAGCGGTAACATAGCCAATCAACGGTTTGCTAGGACATGGTGGGTTAGAGGTTTTACATGGCAAATAGGGAGGCATGATAAGCAAGTGGTAGGCATCGTAGCATAGGCATAGCAAAAGAGCGAGCATCTAGCAAAGCAAAGATAGTAGTGATTTCGAGGGTATGATCATCTTGCCTGCAAAGTTGTCAGAGTTGACTGGATCCTCGAAAGCAAACTCAACGGGCTCCTCGTTAGCGAACTCGTCTCCCGGCTCTACCCAAACAAGACAAACAAGCAACAAGGACACAATCAACCACGTGCAAACTCAAACAACATGATGCAAACATGGTATGCTATGCGGGATGCGATATGTGATGCATATGCAAGATTTGACAAGGAATGAATGAACCTAGCCTCAACTTGGAAATCCAAGTGTGCCACTGGAAAGGTGAGATGAAATCGCTTAAAAACGATATAAAAAACGCCGGAATCGGAGTCACGGTTTGGAAATGGCAAGCAATTCAAATATGGCACCGGTCTGCGATATACAGCAAGTAGCCATCTAAATGCAACAAGATGAACATGCTACAGCACCCAAACATGACAACAAAATACATGGCAGGGATCCATTCATGATGCTTAACAAAAGATGAACACTGAGCTACGGCCAATTCATCCATTAACAGGTTCAAACAAGCATGGCAAAAATGCATTTGGTAAACAGATTTCAGACTTAGTGAAATTAACACTTGTCTGGAATTTCAGATCAGGTAGCACACTTTGGAGCATGAAAACTATATGCTACAGGACCTGAACATGGCAAAGTAAAGCATGGCATGGAGCTACTCAAAGAGCTTAACAAAAGTCCCTTAGTGACCTTGAGCCAAAAGGGATCAGAAAATACATTTGCAAGCATGTGAACATGGCAAAAACATAATCAGATCACAGGCTTAGTGAAAAACTGGAGCATGCTAAATCAGATATCAAGTAGGCATGTTTACGAGCTCGATGCACTCACTACAGAGCAAGTCATGACCATCTAAGCATACAACCATCAAGAATACACATTATACAAGCTAGACATGGCAACAACAATAACATAGCATGCACGGATCAAGTATAACATCCTCGGCAAAATCGCTAACAAGTAGACAATCTGCCCAGATTCACGAAATAGCAAAAGTAGAGCTCGATTGACTCAAGCTAGGGTGCTCCATAATTGCAAACAAAGACATGGATGGATAGAGCACTACAAGATTAACAAAACATCCTTACTAATCATCCTCAAAAGAGGCACGGATCTCTAGGAAACAACATGAACATATGGCATATTGAAATAAACAGATCAAGGACTTAGTGAAAATGCTAAGTCCCTGAAATCAGCATTAACGAATGCACCACTTTGCAAGCTTGTGCTAGTCACCACACATATCACAAAAATACATGGATGGCACCTCTGGAAAGATGACAAAGCATATAACAAAACACATGTAGAGCTCAGGGGCATATAATGCTCACAATAATCATGGCAAAAATGAAAAATATCTAATTGGAGCAGCAGATCTGACAATTATCCCAAATAACACTCTTCCAACAGCATTTCGGGCACGAAGATGAACTCAAATGAAAATGATGCAATGAGATGAAATAATGTGATCTCTGAGACGAACATTTTGATATGCTATACGTGCAAAACGGATCTACGGATGCAGAGTTACGGCATGACGAACTTGGGCATTTGAATCAAAAATCTCGGGGACTTAGTAGATTTCGAGGGGGGGAGAAAGTCAACCTCCGTGAGTTTTCAGATCTGGGCGCGGTGAACGAGGATCCCCGGAGGAAGGCCGCGCGGTGGCCGGAGGAGAAGAGGGAGGTCGCCGGCGATGTCGAGGTCGCCGGATCCGGTCGCTCCTTGACCGGATCTGGCCGGAGGAGGGGGTACTCCGGCGAGCTCCTGCAGGGAGGCGCGGTGCGGGGCTCGGAGGAGGTGTGCAACTGCGGCGGCGGCGGGGAGCTCCAGGCACCGGCGGGGAGCAGGCCGCGGCGGGGCGGCGAGCTCCGGCAGTTGCGAGGCGGGCGACCGCGGGCGGGCGGCGGGCCGTGCGGCGGCGGCGGCGGAATGGGCCGCGGGGCCCGGTTCGGGCTCCGCGGGCCTCGGGCGTCGGCGGGTCGGCGGGATGACGTGGCGCAGCGTGGTTCATCGGCGGAGGCGGCGGACGTGTCCGGTTGCGGCCGGACGTGTCCGATGCACGAGAGGAGGATGGGTCTAGGGTTAGGGGGAGAGTGGAACCGCGAATTTCGGAGGGGGGGGTGTATATATAGGCATAGAGGGAGCTAGGAGAGTCCAAATGAGGTGCGGTTTTCGGCCACGCGATCGTGATCGAACGCTCTAGATGATGGAGAGGGTTTTGGTGGGTTTTGGGCCAAAATGGAGGGGTGTTGGGCTGCAACACACACGAGGCCTTCTCGGTCCCTCGGTTAACCGTTGGAGCATCAAACGAAGTCCAAATGGTACGAAACTTGACAGGCGGTCTACCGGTAGTAAACCAAGGCTGCTTGGCAAGTCTCGGTCCAATCCGGAAATGTTTAACCCCCACACAAGAAACAAAGGTAGAAATGACCACCAGAGGAGAACGGAGCGCCGGAATGCAAAACGGACAACGGGGAAAATGCTCGGATGCATGAGACGAACACGTATGCAAATGCAATGCACATGGTGACATGATATGAGATGCATGACAACGACAACAACACACAGAGGCAAAGACCCAAACCTGAGAATAAAATAAAATAACGCCGGAAACGACAAGAGTTGGATTACATATTAGGTAAATCATATCCGGGGTATTACAGTCCGTTTAGCCCATTTATTTCAATCCAGCCCATGATATTCATCCAACCAGCTACGGCATCACTCATTAAACATAATCAAACAAGCTTTCGCAACACAATTAATTTCCATTGAACATGTCCATTGTTTGGCCATTTCACAAATTTCTATCCAATTATTTCACTAAGTAAAGGCCTTCTAAAATGTGCCCAAGTACACATCCAACATCAGTTCACATGCCCTGAATAACAATTACATTAGATTACAAATATGGAACGCTGTACAGACCCTCTTAATCATCAAGTTCACCTCCGTAGCTCAAACTTCCTAAGCGCCTCTCACCACCAAGGAAACCTGTAAAAAACAATATGCTTCTGTTACAATATGCTCTCGAAACCTGTAACAAACTTCCTAATAGATACACTAAAGTATCAAGAACAGCAAGTGGACTCTATATTACAAAAATATATTTTGTGACGAATCTAATGAAACTAATTCTGTAGTGAAGATGTTGATATAGCTTCCTTTAAAATTTGTCAAATTCAGTTAATTCGGAATGGTAGAGAAAACAAGAATTAAATGAAATGTTCAAGGTGGAGATACTTCCGAAGTTACATTGCACTTAACGTAATTTACTAAACTATAACCACTACCACTGGATTTTCATAACAGATCCTACATGAAACAAATGCAAATTTTGATTATTATATTTAGAATTGGATAAGAGCAAATCCATCAAACATAGAACTTATATGATGGTCTATGGCAATCTGATCTCTACCAGTAATGCAAGAAATAACAAACCAGGCTGTGAGTAATTCTGAACAAAAGAGCTATACAGCCAACGATGGTCCGCAGAATATTTCAGGGAAGTATATCTAAACTATTATAAAATAATTATGACTGAATATGTACTGTAGTGTGAGAATGTAGTAGTGATTGCCGTCGTTGATGAAGGTCCTGAAATATGTCAACTAAGGAACACTATTTCAACAATACAGAAAGGTAAAAATGCTAGAACTTAAAGCGACATCCAGTAATACATAAAGTGGATAACTCCCTTTTCCCGATATATCAAGCAGCTACATTCCCTTTTATTAGGCAATAAGAAGAGATACAATTCTACTTTTCTCTTTCGACTCTGGAAAGACACAAAAATGCATAGCACATACGATTTTTCCCTAAGTTCTGGAATTTTACAATGCCTACAAACGAGAATAACAAAGTATATATGCTAAAACCAATGGCATCACTAACAAACATTATACATGATGCAGAGAAGTACAAATTTAATTTATTGCATGGCTTAAGTAATTACCCAAGTAATTCTTGCTAGATTTTTCAATATCTTTGCCTTTTCAAGTCCTTGTGGAGGAGTTAAGTACATTGCAATTATATCATTGCACATGAATTAGAGCACTATGAGTTTTGATCCATCGTACAAAATACTATCAGTTTAATTGTCACAAAAAATTAAGATTAGACACACCACATGGAACTTCAAGCGGCTTGTTTATCATTTTGCATCTTCGTCAAGTATTTTAGGTACCTATAGAACAAGACAGAGAGAAATAAATAATTGCATGTATGATGTATCTCAAGATTAAACTGTACAGCTACATGTGTGGGCAGTCGATAGCTACATGAAAGTTTATTATCCATTAACCAAAAAACATATAGGTTGAAAACTGCACAGCTAAAACAAGCCCATTAACTATAAACAATAAAAGTCATATTTATATGAAAAGAAAATGGCGGAAAGAAAACAGAAAGTACTCTCCTTATTCTTGAATTTGAAAGCTTTGTGACTTTAATAGTAATCATTTCAGTAAGTATAGGACCAGAATCATGGACTGAATTTTTAGTTAGAAGAACAAGCATTGAATTATGTGTATTTTCAGTCAAGCTTACTTCCAGAAAACATTATACTTCACAAATACAAACTGAGCCCTAGCCGAACATAAGGGCAAATAGATGTTTGAGTAAAGTGTATGCATAACATAAAAGGCATGTGCACGAAAGGGCAGTGCAGATAACATCACCAAGTAAAAAATGTTTCTGGTCCATGTGAGATATCCAAAATTATGCTGGCAAGGACAGTGGAGATATCATCACCAAGTAAAAAATGTTTTTAGCTGTACAAATACCATTAGATGCACTGACCGATGTGGGATCCATCACCATTATGTGCATGCAGAAACATTGGACACTGCAGTAAAATGTACCTACAGAATCTGTAGATACGAGTTTTTCTTCAGTTAGATATAAAATGGTATGAGTTTCTTAATTCTAAAAGCTGACAGGATAAATCTTGCAGGCAATTACTCTGAATTAGCAGTGTTCAACTACAAAGCTATGCTTGATATGCAACAAGAATAGAAATTTGCCTAGTACTTTTTGTTTCCAGTACAAATAAAGGAACAAAGCACAGACAATCTGTAACAAGCGAGTAACCCTCAATGGTGCTCGTGCCCTTGCTGTTCGTGTTAATGTCAAACAAGGCAGACACCTAGATGTTTTCCCTGTACCGGTTCAACATGGCCAACGAGGCCTGCAGCCATCCTCTAACAGGAACGACTAGATCCATCCATGGCCGGTGTTTTGCCCAAGTGTTTTGCTCGTCCCAGTGGTACTTTGTACTCCTCGGCAGAGCTCCAAAAAACCCTATATTACCAGAGATGAACAGAGGGGGGCTGTAGGGTACGGGACCGGTGCAGAGGTACGTACTGACTCTTTCCGGCCGGAGAAGGTGAACAGCGGGGCGTAGAGGAGGCTGCGCACCACGGATGGAGAAGACGACCGCGACAACGAGGGGACCGACGGTGGCGCAGCTGACGGACAATTGGACCGAGCCACAAGGGTCGCCGATGTACTCTGGATCTGTGGCGGTGTTGCCACCTCCTGTACCTCACCTCAGCTCGCCGCCAGATGGAGCTGGATCAATGCACGCCGCCAGCGACGACAGGGACGTACAAATCTGGCAGTTGGTCCCACGGCCACCGCTGCCGCCTCAAATCGACGGGTATGACTGGATTGCAATAGCTCGAGGGGCCGATCTGAATGGGGAGGGGCGTGGAGTGGGGTAGACGGGTAGGGGTCAGGGGCAGTATATATGTGGAGGGGCCCGACAGGGGGTGGTTCAGGGCCAGCGCCGCCGGCGCCGACATGGAGCGGCGAGGGGAGGAAGGTGAAGTGGCGGCGGCTATGGTTGGCACGGAACGGGCTCGTCTACCGTGCTGAAGGCACGACAGGGAGCTACAGTAGCCACGCAGTGGGAATCGCAGAAGGCACTGCAGGGCCCTATAGCACTATGTACTGTAGCGAATCTACTGTAGTAAATCTGTACTGTAGCGGGCACCCTGTAGCACCACACTGTTCATGAGTTCCTGTAGCGCGCAGTGGAAAATCACAGAGGCACTGCAGGCTACTGTAGCTCCCCTACCGTGCCTTCAGCACGGTAGACGAGCCGGTTCCGGTTGGCACAGGAGATTGGAGAAAGGTAACTAGGGTTAGGCTAGAGTGTGGACTCTGTAGTTAAATGGGCTGGCTCGACAATTTCGGCCCCCCCCCGCGCTGGTGACTTAAAATTTTTCGTCACGCACGCTTTTTCACAGTTTCGCTCTATTTTTTCTCCTACATACACATTGATTGCTTCCAAGTGACATGTGGGTCAAACAATGGGCACGCAAGACACATCAGCAGGAGCCACCCGTGACGGTCCAATCATGGATCAAGAAGTAAAAGGCTAGGCCCCGTTAGCCGATCCATGACAATTTCCATGACGGCCTCTCGATGTCCGTCATAAAGGCAGTACCGTTTTGTGGCTCATTCGCCGCTTGCTGATATGTGACGGTTTTCATGACAGTTTACAAGAACGTCATCACAAATCCGTCACAGTTTTCATGACAGTTTACAAGAACGTCAAAACATAGTGCTAAGGAAGAATTATCGTTGCTGACAAAGGCAAATGGTCGGTGAATCTGGAAAGCTATGCCCAATACAGCGCTCAAGAGATCCACTCTGGGTATATGAATCGTCCTCATACAAGCCGTGACTTTGAGGCCGGCTTAGTCAATCTTATGAAGGGACGTTTTGAGGTAAAATCCTCAATCTTATTTATATAAGTATATTTCTGTCAGCCGCCCAGTCTACTGGATGTGATAGAATTGAATATGTTGTAGACTGTAGATAGCCTTATATATAACAAGATCAAAACAAGTAGCCCCCAAGGACCGGCTTAAACTAGAAAGTTGAGCCGGGACTTCAAATAGTAGTGATCAATGTTGCATATGTAGCCCCCAAGGGCCGGCTTAATCAGCATGAATAAGCCGGGACTTGTCACCATAATTGTGATTAAAATCCAAGTATGTAGCCCCCATGAGTCGGCTATAATCATAACAATTTAGCCATGTCATCATAGAATTGTCTTCAAAAAAGAGAAATGTGCATTAGCCCCTAAGTGCCTAGTGAAATACTTGTATTGTGCTTGGGACTTCAAATAAAATGATTGTAATACTACCTATCATATGCATACTACAGGCAGAGCTAAATGCGAAGGAATCCCAACTCGCCGATCTTCAGCAAAATATAAAGTTTCAACAATCTGAAACTTCCAAGTCCAAATCGGAATCGACAACCGCCTTGGAAGAGATGCAAAAGTTGAAAAGGGAGTTCAAGGCTGACATGACAAGCTGGGAGCCTGAGAAGACAACTCTGTTGAAAAGAGCAGAGGAAGCGGAGTCTGCCCTTAAGCCGGTAGCCGATGAGCTTTCCGGTTTAAAGCATCAAATTAACACCATGACAGCTGCCATCTTTGGTAAGTAACATTCTACTTCAATCTCTCCGTAGCAATGTATATCAATCATTACTCGGTTTACCAACACTTTTTCATTGATGCATGCCCGAGAAGCTCCAACCTTGGTCAAGATATGTGTGTCAAACTCAAAGCCTCATATACTCTCGTGGAACAATTATACACTAGCGCTCAACGAGCCATCTTTGCTGCCTTACACAAAAAGTCACCACCTTCTCTTATCAAGGAAGTGCTGGAGAGGCTATCTGTGTTGTCGCAAAGAATCGAAGAGTTGAAGCGATCAACTGCCCGAGAAGGTGCCATCACCGCATTAAGCCGGGCAAAGGCGTGGCAAGCAGATCTTGATCCAGAAGACTTGGCCAATGGCTTCCCAAGCGTAAAAGAAGACGGATCTCCCTTCAGTGCTGAAAGGATCGAGATGGACCTATAGGGGGGGTGAATAGGTCCAAATACAAATTTTAATTGTTACTTAGCAATTTTTAGGCAATAATGCGGAATGTGAAAGTGAGCCTAACAATTGCAAGTGAGGTACTAAGTACTAAGCAGGTAACACAAGTAGTAACTAGGCAAATACAAAGTGATGAAGTAAGTGCTAAGAGACAAGTAACCACAAGTACAGAGTTAGGGTTAGGGATAACCGCAACTCCGGGAGACGAGGATGTATGCCGATGTTCACTTCCTTGGAGGGAAGCTACGTCACCGTTAGAGAGGTGGATGTTACCACGAAGGCACACCAACGCCACGAAGGCTCACCCTATTCTCCCTTTGAGACAACACCATGAAGGCGTTTCTCAACCACTAGTGGTAGACCTTGGGGTGGTCTCCAAACCCTCACAAACTTTTCGGGGGTAATCACAAAGCTCGATTCCTCTCTGAAAGACTCCTACCACCTAGGAGTCTCCAACCCCCAAGAGTAACAAGATCGATGGGGAAAAGCTCAAGACTTGCTCAAATCACAAATTCCTTTGGTGCAAAGATGGAGAAGGAGTGGATCTATCACTTTATTGGACAACTTCTCTCGAATGCTCTCAAATCCCTTGGGGATCTAAGATTTGGTGTGGAGGTGTAAGAGAGAGAGTGAGATGTGTTCTAGGGTTTTTCAAGAGTGAATGGTCAACCCTCTCCCATGGGGGAGAAGGGCTATATATAGTGTAAGCTCAAATATGGCCGTTGTAGTGCAAGTGAACGGGCAGGCCGGACATCTGGGCTAGGGGCCGGACATCTGGCCTGGCAAGCCACTTAAAGAGCAAGGTAGAAAACAGAGCAGGAAACAGAGGGGCCGGACATCCGGGGGTCAAGCCCGGACATCCGGCATAACAGGAAGGCCCGGACATCCGGTAGGTGGCCGGACATTCGGCGCACAGCCCAGCATAAAAACGCCCTCTGGACACCTATGTACGGATATCCGGCAAGGAGCCCGGACATCCGGCGAGCACTGGGAGCCCAAACATCCAGCGTAGAGGGCCGGACATCCGACAGCAACACTGCACAAAAGTGCATTCTGGAATGGCTAGGCCCGGATATCCGGCGAGAGGCCTGGATATCTAGGGAGCAGCCCAGACAGAAAGATTAGAAGTAAAGAGGGGATAAAAAGAACTATGGAAAGGAGTATTTTTTTGACTCGAGCAAGTCCGTTACGAACCCAATCGATCCCCTCTTAATAGTGCGGGATCCTATACTCAAGGAAACAAAATGTAACATCATTTTAACACTTCATCCTTGAGAGAACCCACTTTGTATGCTCTTGATCCACACACAATTTGACGAACCGGGGCCAACACCTGAGATTCACTTGACAACCATTGTTAGTCCCCTACATGTAGATTGTCATTAACATCAAAACATAATATAAGGGCATGATTGCACTTTCAAGTGCTGCTGACTTTCTCAACATAGTAAGGGGAATGCATCCATTAGCAAGCAAGCTGGCTGAAGAGACGAACCTGTCCTAGTATCAGGCGGGTTATGATGCTAAAAACAAGAAGATAAAGGCGCAGGTTCATGAAGCCCAGGACCTTATTCCGTCAATTCGTAAGCACATCTTTGCCCCTGATATTGACTCATCAACACTTATTGATGACGAGGCTATGTTCAAAGCTTTGACTGGGATCAATTGGGCCACATCTGACTTCCACCCAATGGATGATGAAGAAGAAGATGAACCAGTGCAAGATGACCCGGAAGCCTCGACCCGCCAAGACCAGGAGTCTTGATCCATGAGCCGGTTTAATTACCAGCCATAGCATTTGGTTGCCGTGTGTCTTAAAACACTTATTCTTTTGGGCCGTCCGATGCCTTGTAATAGGCTAGTTGGAAACAATGATTTACCATTCCATCGTGCATGTTGACTTGCATAACACTTTTTGAACCGCCGATATGATGTTGAAGATCTGGCACTTATGCTTTATAATATCATCAAATTATGCCGACCATAGTTATCATATTTCTTGCACATAAGCAGATAACATGTGCCCTGGCGGTTTTTATCCCAGGGCGGGTCACAATGCCCCATGTAAAATCCACTCGTGACTGCATAGTCCATAACCAGGGCGGGTTTATCAAAACCTTATATAATCATAACAAAATAAATATCATACCTGCGATATTTGTTCATAATGCCGGCTCACCACGCCACACGTAGTAAGGGTAACAGCCCAAAGACTCAGAGCGCAGCACCCTATGCAATTTATTCATACTGCCGGCTGATACGTCTCCGTCGTATCTATAATTTTTGATTGTTCCATGCCAATATTCTACAACTTTCATATAACTTTTGGCAACTTTTTATACTATTTTTGGGACTAACATATTGATCGAGTGCCCATGCCAGTTCCTGTTTGTTGCATGTTTTTTCTTTCATAGAATATCCATATCAAACAGAGTCCAAACGGGATAAAAACTGTCGGAGATTTTTCTGGAATATATATGATTTTTGGGAAGAAAAATCCACGCGAGACGGTGCCCGAGGTGGCCACGAGGCAGGGGGGCGCGCCCCCGACCCTCGTGGGCCACCAGTAAGGCGGTTGGTGACCTTCTTTCTCCGCAAGAAAGCTAATATCCGGATAGAGATCGTGTTAAAATTTCAGCCCAATCGGAGTTACGGATCTCCGGGAATATAAGAAACGGTGAAAGGGAAGAATCTGAGAACGCAGAAATAGAGAGAGACAGAGAGACAGATACAATCACGGAGGGGCTCTCGCCCCTCCCACGCCATGGAGGCCATGGACCAGAGGGGAAACCCTTCTCCCATATAGGGAGGAGGTCAAGGAAGAAGAAGAAGGAGGGGGGCTCTCTCCCCCTCGCTTCCGGTGGCACCAGAGTGCCACCGGGGGCCATCATCATCACCGCGATCTACATCAACACCTTCGCCATCTTCACCAACATCTCCATCACCTTCCCCCCTCTATCTACAGCGGTCCACTCTCCCGCAACCTACTGTACCCTCTACTTGAACATGGTGCTTTATGCTTCATATTATTATCCAATGATGTGTTGCCATCCTATGATGTCTGAGTAGATTTTCATTGTCCTATTGGTGGTTGATGAATTGCTATGATTGATTTAATTTGCTTGTGGTTATGTTGCTGTCCTTTGGTGCTCATCATATGATTTCATGTGTGGATCACACCATAGGGTTAGTTGTATGTTGATAGGACTATGTATTGGAGGGCAAGAGTGATAGAAGCTTCAACCTAGCATAGAAATTGATGCATACGGGATTGAAGGGGGACCAATATATCTTAATGCTATGGTTGGGTTTTACCTTAATGAATGTTAGTAGTTGCAGATGCTTGCTAATAGTTCTAATCATAAGTGCATAGAATTCCAAGTCAGGGATGACATGCTAGCAGTGGCCTCTCCCACATAATACATGCTATCGGTCTAGTAAAGTAGTCAATTGCTTAGGGGAAATTTCACAACTCCTACCACCACTTTTCCACACTCGCTATATTTACTTTATTGTTTCTTTATCTAAACAGCCCCTACTTTTTATTTACGTAATCTTTATTATCTTGCAAACCTATCCAACAACACCTACAAAGTACTTCTAGTTTCATACTTGTTCTAGGTAAAGCGAACGTCAAGCGTGCGTAGAGTTGTATCGATGGTCGATAGAACTTGAGGGAATATTTGTTCTGCCTTTAGCTCCTCGTTGGGTTAGACACTCTTACTTATCGAAAACTGTTGCGATCCCCTATACTTGTGGGTTATCAAGACCTTTTTCTGGCGCCGTTGCCAGGGAGCCATAGCGTGGGGTGAATATTCTCGTGTGTGCTTGTTTTATTTATCACTAAGTAATTTTTATTTGCTGTTCTTAGTTGTTTTCTATCTTTAGTTATGGGTAGGAAACGCAAAATACCAAAAACATTAGTTGTACCTACGAAACCAATGGTTGAAGAACCACTGAAAATCTATCACACTGCTGAAGCTTATTACTTGGATCATCTTCGATCCCTATGTGCTCGTGCTGAAACCCCAACTAGCTTAGTTGAGGGCAAATCTTTAGATGAGCATGCTTGTTATGTGCGACACCGTATATCCGAAGAAGGGAAAATTTTACTGGATCAAATTCATCGTTTGCAATGCTATGCTTGGAATTTATGTGAAATATATGATTTTACTTGTTGTTCTAAAAACCCTAAGAAACACCTTCCCTATCAATGTGAGTTTAGTGATAATGGAATCGTATCTTCGTATGCTAAGGGTGTTTATAATTACTATGATGTTCAACAAATTGAAGAATTTGTTGCTTTTAAGGGTGCTTACGAAATTGCTTCTTTGATTGAAAAGTATGAAGCTACGCTTTACAAATCTGAAAATTTTGCCATACTTAAATATTGCTATGATAATTATGCTTCTAATGCCTATGTTGAACCATATATTGAGTAGTACTCCGCTGTCCAAGAAGAGACTAATATTTTGTAGGAGTCTATGGAAGAAGAAATTGATGAAACTGTGAGCTCATTGGATGAAAAATATGATGAGGAGAGCGAAGAACAAAAGGAGGAAGAATAGATTAGCTACCCGTGCCCACCTTCTAATGAGATTAACTCTTCAACTCATACATTGTTTAATTTCCCTTCGTGCTTACCGAAGGATGATTGCTATGATGATTGTTATGATCCCGTTGATTCTCTTGAAATATCCCTTTTTGATGATGCTTGTGGCCAAGATGCCAATATGAATTATGCTTATGGAGATGAACTTGCTATAGTTTCTTATGTTAAAAATGAAATTGTTGCTATTGCACCCACGCATGATAGTCCTATTATCTTTTTGAATTCTCCCGACTACACTATATCGGAGAAGTTTGCACTTATTAAGGATTATATTGATGGGTTGCCTTTTACCATTGCACATGGTGATTTTGATGAATATAATATGCATGTGCTTGCTGCTCCTACTTGCAATTATTATGAGAGAGGGACTATATCTCCACCTCTCTATGTTTCCAATACGATAAAATTGCAAGAAACTGTTTATACTATGCATTGGCCTTTACTATGTGTGCATGAATTGTTCTTTTATGACATGCCGATGCATAGTAAGAGAGTTAGACTTCGTCATTAAATGATATATGTTACCTTGTGCTCACTACTAACTTACAAATCATTGTTAATTAAAATTGGCTTTGATATACCTTGGGATCCGGGTGGATCCATTACTTGAGCACTATATGCCTAGCTTAATGGATTTAAAGAAAGCGCTGCCAGGGAGACAACCCAGAAGTTTTAGAGAGTCATTTATTTATGTTGTGTGCTTTTATAAAGTTTAAATATAAAAATAATGTGCCAAGGTTTGCCTTTAGGATGTTTACATTTGCTTGATGGTTTGTATGGTGCAGGACAGAAACTTTGGCTGTAGTGCGCGATTTTAATTTTTTTACTAGAATGTCAAATGGTTATGATTATTTTTGCACTATATTCCTATACAAATTGTTTATGTTTCCTAATTTTGGTAGAATTTTTCAAGTATAAGAAGTATGGTGAATGTTCAGATTATTACAGACTGTTCTATTTTAGACAGATTCTGTTTTTGATGCATAATTTGCTTGTTTTGATGAAACTATCAATTTATATTAGTGGATTAAGCCACGAAAAAGTTATACTACAGTAGACGCAATGCAAAAACAAAATATGAATTGGTTTGCAACAGTACTTAGAGTAGTGCTTTGCTTTATTATACTAACGGATCTTACCAAGTTTTCTGTTGAAGTTTTGTGTGGATAAAGTGTTCGATGATCGAGAAGGTCTTGATGTGAGAAGAAGGAAGAGAGGCAAGAGCTCAAGATTGGGGATGCCCGAGGCACCCCAAGTAAACATTCAAGGAGACTCAACCGTCTAAGCTTGGGGGTGCCTCGGAAGGCATCCCCTCTTTCTTCAACAAGTATCGGTATGTTTTTGGATTCGTTTCGTTCATGCGATATGTGCAATCTTGGAGCGTCTTTTGCATTTAGTTTCCATTTTTCTTTTATGCACCATGCTGGTATGAGATAGTCTTTGGTTGATTTATAGAATGCTCTATGCACTTCACTTATATCTTTTGAGTATGGCTTTATAGAATGCTTCATGTGCTTCACTTATATCATTTGATGCTTGGATTGCCTATTTCTCTTTACATATACAACCGCCATTTGTAGAATGCTCTTTTGCTTCACATATATTTGTTAGAGCATGGGCGTATCTTTTGTAGAAAGAATTAAACTCTCTTGCTTCACTTATATCTATTTAGAGAGATGACAGGAATTGGTCATTCACATGGTTAGTCATAAAAGCCTACATAAAACTTGTAGATCACTGAATATGATATGTTTGATTCCTTGCAATAGTTTTGCGATATAAAGATGGTGATATTAGAGTCATGCTAGTGGGTGGTTGTGAATTGTTGAAATACTTGTGTTGAGGTTTGTGATTCCCGTAGCATGCACGTATGGTGAACCGTTATGTAACGAAGTTGGAGCATGAGGTATTTATTGATCGTCTTCCTTATGAGTGACGGTCGGGGCCGAGCGATGGTCTTTTCCTACCAATCTATCCCCCTAGGAGCATGCACGTAGTACTTTGTTTCGATGACTAATAGATTTTTGTAATAAGTATGTGAGTTCTTTATGACTAATGTTGAGTCCATGGATTATACGCACTCTCACCCTTCCACCGTTGCTAGCCTCTCTAGTACTGCGCAACTTTCACCGGTACCATAAACCCACCATATACCTTCCTCAAAACAGTCACCACACCTACCTATCATGGCATTTCCATAGCCATTCCGAGATATATTGCCATGCAACTTTCATCATCATCATATACATGACTTGAGCATTCATTGTCATATTGCTTTGCATGATCGTAAGATAGCTAGCATGATGTTTTCATGGCTTGTCCATTTTTTGATGTCATTGCTACGCTAGATCATTGCATCCGGTACACCACCGGAGGCACTCATATAGAGTCATATCCTTGTTCTAGATATCGAGTTGTAATATTGAGTTGTAAGTAAATAAAAGTGTGATGATCATAATTATTAGAACATTGTCCCATGTGAGGTTATCAAACTAAAAGTGGCCAAAGAAGCCCCCCAAAAGAGAGAGAGAGGCCAAAGAAGCCTACAAAAAAGAAAAAAAAGGGAAAAAAGAAACACAAAAAATGAGAGAAAAAGAGAGAAGGGGCAATGTTACTATCCTTTTACCACACTCGTGCTTCAAAGTAGCACCATGTTCTTCATATAGAGAGTCTCTTGAGTTATCACTTTCATATACTAGTGGGAATTTTCATTATAGAACTTGGCTTGTATATTCCAACGATGGGTGTCGGCGTCAAAACCGGCGGATCTCGGGTAGGGGGTCCCGAACTGTGCATCTAAGGCGGATGGAACAGGAGGCAGGGGACACGATGTTTTACCAAGGTTCAGGCCCTCTTGATGGAGGTAAAACCCTATGTCTTGCTTGATTTATTCTTGATGATATGAGTATTACAAGATTTGATCTACCACGAGATCAGAGAGGCTAAACCCTAGAAGCTAGCCTATGGTATGATTGTATGTTGTCCTACGGACTAAAACCCTCTGGTTTATATAGACACCAGAGGGGGCTAGGGTTACACAAAGTCGGTTACAAAGGAGGAGATATACATATCCGTATTGCCTAGCTTGCCTTTCACGCCAAGTAGAGTCCCATCCGGACACGAGACGAAGTCTTCAATCTTGTATCTTCATAGTCCATCAGTCCGGCCAAAGGGTATAGTCTGGCTGTCCGGATACCCCCTAATCTAGGACTCCCTCAGTAGCCCCCGAACCAGGCTTCAATGACGATGAGTCCGGCGCGCAGTGTTGTCTTCGTCATTGCAGGGCGGGTTCTTCTCCAAATTTCGAACATTTGTTAAGCAGTGTCCGGTCCCATAAATGTTGAACCTCTTAGCTTCCGTTCCCAAAGGGCTATCTTCCACGCGTCCAATGAATGCGAGGCGCCAGGGCGTTTTTACATTCGCGCCCCTAGCCAGATAAATAAATTGTCTATTAAAGGGATGGGGGTTCTTAGATCCAATCCATACCATCCTCCCCAGTGAGAATTCATCGGAGCGTGCTTCGGAAAGATCTACTCCAGCATGGCCGACCTCCGCAGCTCCTCCTCTCGCCCCCGTAGCCCTAAGCCCGACGATTGGGAGAGGTGTTCAGTCCCACACAGTCGATTAGTCGAACTGCAAACTAAAGGATTTCTCCCTCCGACGTACATGGTTCCTGTCCGAAGCGGGCTCGCCACCTACAATGGAGGGGAGCAAGCGGAGAGCTTCCCAAGCCCCTCTACGGGGGAGCGGGTATGCCTTGTACCTTATTTACTGAGGGGACTCGGATTTTCGATTCATCCGTTCCTCCGCGGGCTCCTGGAGTTTTATGGCCTCCAACTGCATAATTTCACCCCTGCTTCTATTTTACACATCACCTGATATGTTGCCCTCTGCGAGTTATTCCTGGGCTGCGAGGCTCATTTCGAGCTGTGGCAAAGGTTATTTTGCCTTGTCCCTCGCACACAGGAGGGGTCACTTTATCAAGTGGGCGGAGCTAAAATATGGCGCATCGCCAAAACCGGATACCTGTCCGGTACTCCGAAGAAGACGTCCGAAGACTGGCCTTCGGAATGGTTTTATATGGAGGACATCCCCCTTCCGGACCCTGTTCGGCGGGGTCTTCCTGAGTTCAGCAATGCTCCTATGAAGAAACGCCGAAGTTGGCGCCCACGGAGCCCCCAGGAGGAAGACAACGGGGAAGTCCTTTACTTGATGAACCGGATTAAAGCGCTGGCTCAATCAAGATTGACAGTAATTGAGGTTATGTCAATATATATAATGCGGGGAGTGCAACCACTTCAATATCGAGGGCACCCCTTGTGGTGTTTTAATGGGGAAGATGACGCCACCCGTTGCGGGCGTAAGGGTCCGAGCAATGCTGCCGCTTTGGCAAAAATTCTGTCCGAATTGTTCAGAGGAGAGGAATAGGAGTTCATCCGCATCAAGCCACGGGATGGATTCTCCATGTACAACCCGCCAAGCTGGGTGAGTTATATCTCCTTACTTCCATTCTTCCCGCATCCTTTGTCATAGGTACTCACCTTTCCATTTTGCGACAGGAACTGCGAAAAGCCATAAGGGAGGTCAGCAGCCCATCTCCACAGCCAGAGGACCCTGACCAGGCCCTCGGTCCCGGTCTCGAAGAAGAACCGAACATATTCGTGGAGCTAATAGACCGACAGTTCTATCAGTTAAGCTGCAATGACGCCATGGTGGCCATTACGGCCGACTATCCCGGACTGCTTCCTGCGTCGCAAGTATGAAAAATCCAAAATCCAACTCCAAAAACTAGGATCCCCATTTAGGCACTTCACCTACCATATGCATATGGTGTTTTTACAGGGAAGGCATTCGGGACGCCATACCAAACCCGCAGCAACTCGCCAACAAGAGGCACCGAGGCCTGGCCGGCCAAAAAGGAAGGCGGTCAGGATGGAGACATCGGCGCAAAGGTATAACAGAAACCCCGCTCAGTGGTTGTCGTCTTTCTCGAAATGTAATGACACCCGTGTTTCTCTAACAGAAAAAACGCTCGCCGGAATATGTCCGACGATGTTGCTAATCACGCTTCCACCAGTCGGGCGCCAGAACCAGACATAGAGGCGGAAGCCGATATGGGGCGGGCGCCGGGTAATCCCCCTATAGAGGATGCAGATATATTATCCGCCATAAATTCAGAAGTGGAAAGCGCCATGAATCATAGGCGCCGCCGGGCCGTACTCTGCGACGCTTGTTTCTCGCCAGAGGCATTTGATGCCTTCAATTCTGGAGAGGCTACCTCCATGCTGCTCAAGATGGTCTAGCCAGAGCCACGAATCGGTATGTAAAGGATGTATGGGTAAGTAAATCTGATGATTATATGGATCAGTAGCCCCTGAGACTTGAAACAGTTAGCAGAACTGACTTAAGGATCATTTTATTGTGCAGGTTCTTACAGAGAAGAATAGTCGACTGGCACAGGAGCTGGAGGAATGCAAGACCCAACTTCGGGCCGCTGTTGCCGCATTGAAGGAACCTAAAGAGGCCCCTCCTGGTAACATTTATTTCAAAGAATGACAGGTACCATGTAGCATGCGGCATAGCTGCAGATCTAATAATAGATGTTGCAGATGAATCCGGAGGAGCAGCATGCTGTTCGGCAGCTAAAGGCTGGCGAATGCGTGCTAACTAAAGTCAGGTAGGAGAAAAACAATCTCCAAGACGCCAATACCAATCTGAGCGTGGAACTGAAAGATGTTTGAGCCCATCTTACAGACTCCGAGAAGGAGAATAAGCGGCTTCGACGCGGCATTTTCAGTAAGTGCTTGAACGAATCCTTTTGGAGGAGTTCAGCAAAGAAGCCGGCTAACAGCGTTATGTCTGTAGGTATGCTGACGGGTCGTCCCGCAGAGGAAATGCCTGGGGTCAGCGGGTGATCTTCTATCTGAGCTCTCACAACTGCATGAACAAGTTCGGTAGGTGATGCAAGGTGTTGCCCAGGCCTTGTGGCCATCCGTCTCCCTGCTCGAAGGCGTTGTAGAGCTTACGGAGAAGCTCAAGGGAGCGCGACGGCGCTTTCGATTATGGAAGATATCGGCCTGCCATCAAGGTGCCAGGGAAGCCTGGGCCATGGTGAAGACGCGGTATACCAAGGCTGACCCAAATCACATGGCCGAGGTCAGACCTGTGGGGCCCGACGGAAAAGAGATCCCCGTTAGCTTAGTTTATGGGCAAGTAGAAATAGCCGCAAAGTATTCCCAACAGGATTGTAGGCTAGACCACCTGTTGGATGGTATAGAAGAGGAATTTAGTCAGTCTGCATGACTATGTAATGAAAGTGACATGTATAATGCCTTCTAGCCGGATTGTAGATCATTTGTCATGGCGGACCTTTTCGCTTCAACCTCGGGACCCGATAGTCCGGAGTGTATCCAAATACCCGCTCAGTTATATAAGAACCGGGGTATGCGTGGAGACCAGGTGTAGGGGTCATTAGTGCTTGAACAGACAAGTGCCCAACTAGTTATGTTATATTACATGGGTACTAAGAAACATCTTCCAGGGAGAATAGTTCCGTTAAAGGTTCCTTTCCCTGGGCACGCATGCCCTAAAATGCATGTCCGGACTGCGATAGGAAACACAGGAAAAACATCTGGGGCACATATGGAAAATAAATAAAAATCATCTTTTGTTCACCGACCGAATATTCCCTTAAGAACGCTAGCTTTCGGCTTCACCCAGTCTGAGGTACACATCCGGCTGACCCGGTAGTAACAATCGCAGAGGTGCTCCCCTTATGCCCTAGCCGAATTAACGGGAACGTAGGGCATACATACAAGAGCCGGGCAACCCAGCTTGGCCAAAACTTAAGTCATATCGATGCATATAATGGCGAAAAAAGGTACATGCGGAAGTATAACACATGTGTGGGGCATGAGGCCCAGATAAATAATTAAGCTTCTGTGAAAGAAGCCCCAAGGTAATATGAGCACGGCTAGCGCATTTATAATGTGCAAACGAGGCACAAGTTGGCCCTTGAAGGCCTAGAGAAAGAATAAAAGAAAGAAATAAAAACAAGACAGGTAATGTATATGCAAAAATGGGCAGAGGAAGGAGACTAACATAGAGTCCGGTGCTAGGCGTAGAATCTTCGGAGCCTGGCCGCGTTCCATGGGTTCGTCTCGAGTCGATAATTCAATGCACCCCGCAGACGGTATGCTCCACCGGTCAGAACTTGGTCGATAATGAAGGGACCTTCCCATTTGGGCTCGAGCTTGTTCTTTTTCTTATCCGGCAGGCGCAGGACTAGTTCACCAACGTTATAAGTTTTGGCCCGTACTTCCCTGCTTGGTTATCTGCGAGCCTGTTGCTGATAAAATGCGGAACGGGCTTTTGCCACGTCACGCTCCTCCTCTCGGGTGTCTAGACTGTCCTGTTGATCGAGCTCGGCTTCTCTTTCTTCGTACATGCGCACTCGAGGTGAGTCATGAATTATGTCACAGGGCAAGACTGCCTCTGTGCCATACACCATAAAGAAGGGTGTATATCCGGTACTGTGATTCGGCGTGGTCCGCAGCCCCTAGAGTACGGAGTCGAGCTCCTCTACCCAGTGCGTGTTAGACTCCGTTAAGGACCACACTAATCTGGGTTTAATGCCGCTCATTATAAGACCGTTTGCTCACTCAACTTGGCCATTGGTTTGTGGGTGATAGACTGAAGCATAATCGAGCTTGATGCCCATTTTGCTGCACCAGAGTTTTACCTCATCGGCCGTGAAGTTCGTGCCATTGTCAGTGATGATGTTGTGGGGGACGCCATAATGGTGTACGACCCCGGATATAAAGTCTATCACCGGTCCGGATTCGGCTATTTTAACAGGTTTGGCTTCTATCCATTTGGTGAATTTATCCATCATGACCAGTAAGTATTTTTTCTTGTGGGTTCCCCCTTTAAGGGGTCCAACCATGTCAAGCCCCCAGACCGCGAAGGGCCACGTAATGGGGATTGTTTGGAGGGCAGTGGGTGGCATGTGGCTTTGGTTTGCAAAAAGCTGGCAACCGGCGCAGCGTTGGACCAAGTCCTATGCGTCTGCCCGGGCCGTCGCCCAATAGAATCATGTATGGAAGGCCTTGCTTACAAGAGCCCAGGCTGCGGCGTGGTGGCCACCGAGTCCGGCATGAATTTCTGCCAAAAGGTTCCGCCCTTCCTCTTTGGAGATGCACCTTTGAAGGACTCCAGTAGTGCTTTTTTTATACAGTTCTCCCTCATGGACCCTATAGGCCTTAGATCGCCGCACTATGCAGCGTGCCTCATTTTGGTCCTCTAGAAGTTCCTGCCTAGTTAGGTAGGCCAGGAATGGTTCTTTGCACGGGGCTATGATGGCCATTATTATGTGGGCTGAAGGTGTTGTTTCAGTGGCAGAGCCTCCGATTATGTCAGAGTGTTCGGTACCGAGGGTTGTGGCCTGGTCTGGACTGACATTGCCGGTGTCCCCCTCCCATACCAGGGATGGCTTAAACAACCTTTCTAAGAAGATGTTGGGGGAGGGGACCGCATCGTGTTTTGCGCCGATGCTGGCGAGGATATCCGCCGCCTGATTGTTTTCCCGAGCCACATGGTGAAATTCGAGCCCTTCGAACCGAGCTGACATCTTTAGGACGGCGTTGCGATAGGCCGCCATCTTTGGATCCTTGGCATCAAAGTCTCCATTTATTTGGGGGTATTGCGAGGTTCGAGTCCCCACGCACCTCCAGGCGCTGAATGCCCATGGAAACTGCCATCCGAAGACCATGTAACGGGGCTTCGTATTCGGCTGCATTGTTGGAATCTGTATACAATATCTGTAGTACGTATTGAACTGTATCTCCGGTTGGGGACGTCAGGACCATGATAGCCCCCAGTCCAGCCAGCATTTTGGAGCCGTCGAAGTGCATAATCCAATTGGAGTACGCACCGTACTCTTTAGGGAGTTCGGATTCCGTCCATTCGGCGACAGAATCGGCCAATACTTGCGATCTAATGGCTCGCCGAGGTTTGTATGTTATGTCGAACGGGAGGAGCTCAATGGCCCATTTGGCAATCCGGCCCGTGGCATCGCGGTTGTTTATGATATCATTGAGTGGCACCTCCGAGGCTACCGTAATCGAACACTCTTGAAAGTAGTGTCTCAGTTTCCGGGATGCCATGAATACCGCATAGGCTATCTTTTGATAATATGTGTACCGTGATTTGCATGAAGTGAGGACAGTGGACACATAATATATCGGCTTTTTAAAAGGGAATTTATGTCCGCCTGCTTCTCGTTCGACGATGAGCACTGCGCTTACAACTTGATGAGTTGCCGCAATGTACAACAACATTGGTTCACCGATGTTTGGCGCAACCAAAATTGGGTTGGTTGCTAGTATGGCTTTTATTTCTTCCAATCCGGCTGTGGCAGCGTCCGTCCACTCGAAGTGTTCGGTGCGCCGAAGGAGGCGATAAAGGGGTAATGCCTTTTCTCCTAAGCGGGAGATAAAGCGGCTTAAAGCCGCTACACATCTAGTTAGTTTCTGGATTTGTTTAAGGTCCATTGGGGTAGCCAACTGTGACAGAGCTCGAATTTTGGCCGGATTAGCTTCAATTCCTCTACTGGAAACAACGAAGCCCGGGAGCTTTCTGGCTGGTACGCTGAAAATGCACTTTTCTGGATTGAGCTTAATGTCGTATGTTCGGAGGTTGTCGAATGTGAGCCTCAAGTCGTCTATTAGAGAGTCGACGTGTTTGGTTTTAACGACCACATCATCTACGTATGCCTCAACTGTTTTGCCGATTTGTTTCTCCAGACATGTCTGAATCATGCGCTGATATGTTGCGCCAGCGTTTTTGAGCCCAAAAGGCATTGTGTTGAAGCAGAAGGGGCCGTATGGTGTGATGAATGCCGTTGCGGCTTGGTCGGACTCCGCCATCTTGATTTGGTGGTAACCGGAGTATGCGTCGAGGAAACACAATGACTCGTGTCCTGCAGTAGCGTCGATAATTTGATCAATGCGGGGTAGGGGGAAGGGATCTTTTGGGAAAGCTTTATTGAGGTATTTGAAATCAACACAAAGGCGCCAGGATTTATCCTTCTTTGGTACCATCACCAGGTTTGCTAGCCAGTCCAGGTGTTTTATTTCTCTGATGAATCCGGCCTCCAATAACTTGGCTAGTTCCTCTCCCATGGCCTGTCTCTTAGGTTCGGAGAAACGCCGAAGAGCCTGCTTGACCGGCTTGAATCCCTTTAGGATATTGAGGCTATGCTCGGCCAGGCTGCGTGGGATTCCTGGCATGTCTGAGGGATGCGAGGCGAATATGTCCCAATTCTCGCGCAGGAATGCTCATAGTGCGGCGTCCACGATGGGGTTTAACTGTGCCCCGATGGAGGCTGTTTTTGTAGGGTCCGTTGGGTGGACTTGGAATTTGACTATTTCATCCGCTGGTTTGAAAGAGGTGGACTTGGATCTCTTGTCAAGTATCATGTCGTTCCTGTCCACTGTGGAGCGCAGCGCAGTTAATTCCTCGGCTGCAAAGGCTTCAGATAATGCCTCAAGGGCCAATGCGGCTGTTTTGTTTTCGGCGTGAAGTGCTGTGTCCGGATCACTAGCGAGAGTGATGATTCCTTTGGGCCCGGGCACTTTGAGCTTCATGTACTCGTAATGGGGTATGGCTTGGAAGACCGTGAACCCCTCCCGCCCTAAAAGGGCGTGGTATCCGCTACTGAACGGGGCCACTTGGAATGTAATTTCTTCGGACCTATAGTTCTACGGCGTGCCGAATACCACATCTAGTGTGATTTTCCCAGCACAGCGTGCTTCCCGACTAGGGATGATTCCTCTGAAGGTTGTGCTGCTTCGCTCAATGCGGTTCCAGTCTATTTCCATTTTGTGAAGAGTTTCCTCATAAATGAGGTTTAATCCACTACCGCCGTCCATGAGCACTTTGGTGAGTCGAAAGCCGTCCACGATTGGACTGAGGACCAGTGCCGCTGGTGCTCGGGCTATTCGGAATTTAGGTTTGTCGCTGGCATTGAAGGTAATAGCTGTATCGCTCCATGGATTTATTGCTGCTACGTGGCAGATTTCGGCAATGTTGTGGAGTGTTCGCTTGCGCCTATTGTTTGATGCGAAGGTCTCAATGACTGTTAATACCGTATTGTTATCACTGGGATGGTGCTTTGTGGCATCTGGGATGAGAAGGTCTTCGCCGCTTTTGGCCACCTGCCGGAGTATCCAACATGCTCTAAGGCTGTGTGTTGGTATTGTATCCGTTGTACTATGAATTTTGCAGGGTCCGTTGATCCATCCCTCCAATACGGTTCCACGCCCTGTAGAGGGTTTTTGCTTATTTGTAATTAACTCGGGTGTCTTATGATAGTGCACCCTTTTTCCTTGGACTGGGTGTATATATGGAGCCGGATTATCCCAAAATTTTGTTTCGGTTTTCCAGGCACTTTCCATCGCACAGTACTTTCGTACTATGGATGCCAAGTCGGCGAAGCATGATATGTCACGACGACTTATGGCATTAAGGATTCCCTTGTCCATGTAGTTATTGCAGAAAAGTGAGACTACGTCTTCCTCGTGGCAGTCCTTAACCTTGTTCATCACGAGGAATATGGCCCAATAATGATGTACTGTTTCATTGGGCTCTTGCCTGATGTGGGAAAGATCGTTTATGTCTGGGTGGGTGGGTGTTTTTGAGTCCGAACCCCTACCCAATCTGAGGCCCAGGGGCCGAGGAGTTTTCGATCTTGGATGTTCAGATTCCGGGGTGTTGCCCGATGAGTCTGGCCCGCTACCTGTCTCTAGGTTCAGGGTTTGGGTGATGTCCTCCCGTAAACGGGTATCCGGCTCGGAGAGCTCATGAATCCGGACATAGTTAGTCCTCAAGACAGAGGAAGAATTGCCGCATTGTTCCTCCACCACCGCAACATGATGGGTGACCGGTGGAGAATAAATCTCCCTTTGATCGGGTTTAAGCCCAATCCGATCATAGTCCATAGCGACTCCCAAGGCGGTGATGCGATCCAAGAGCTCGTTTAGGGAAGAGAGTTCCATTGGATCCATCTGCTCGGCGAATTCCAAGCCGACGTGGAGGCTGTTTTCGATGACCCGAGAAGTCATCGTCGGTGCAGCAGCCGAACAGGCGGTCATGACGAAACTGCCTAGCCGGAGAGTTTGGCCGACAGCCAGGGCTCCCCCAGCGGTAATGTTGTTTTTAACAACGAGATGAGGCATCCTTCCTTACGGTGACGTCACAGAGGAACTCTCAAGTAAAGCACCAACGTCGGTGTCAAAACCGGCGGATCTCGGGTAGGGGGTCCCGAACTATGCGTCTAAGGCGGATGGTAACAGGAGGCAGGGGACACGATGTTTTACCCAGGTTCGGGCCCTCTTGATGGAGGTAAAACCCTACATCCTGCTTGATTTATTCTTGATGATATGAGTATTACAAGAGTTGATCTACCATGAGATCGGAGAGGCTAAACCCTAGAAGCTAGGCTATGGTATGATTGTATGTTGTCCTACAGACTAAAACCCTCCACTTTATATAGACACCGGAGGGGGCTAGGGTTACACAAAGTCGGTTACAAAGGAGGAGATATACATATCCGTATTGCCTAGCTTGCCTTCCATGCCAAGTAGAGTCCCATCCGGACACGGGACGAAGTCTTCAATCTTGTATCTTCATAGTCCATCAGTCCGGCCAAAGGATATAGTCCGGCTGTCCGGATACCCCCTAATCCAGGACTCCCTCAATGGGCTTCCTCAAATGCCCTAGGTCTTCATGAGAAAGCAGGTTGGATGCACACCCACTTAGTTTCAGTTTGAGCTTTCATATACTTATAGCTCTAGTGCATCCATTGCATGGCAATCCCTACTCACTCACATTGATATCTATTGATGGGCATCTCCATAGCTCGTTGATACGCCTAGTTGATGTGAGACTATCTTCTCCTTTTTGTCTTCTCCACAACCACCATTCTATTCCACCTATAGTGCTATGTCCATGGCTCACGCTCATGTATTGCGTGAAAGTTGAAAAGGTTTGAGAACGTCAAAAATATGAAACAATTGCTTGGCTTGTCATCGGGGTTGTGCATGATGTGAGTATTTTGTGTGGTGAAGATGGAGCATAGCCAGACTATATGATTTTGTGGGGATAACTTTATTTGGCCTTGTTATTTTGAAGAGACATGATTGCTTTATTAGTGGGCTTGAAGTATTATTGTTTTTATGTCAAATGATAGACTATTGCTTTGAATCACTTGTGTCTTAATATTCATGCCATGATTAGATTACATGATCAAGATTATGTTAGGTAGCATTCCACATCAAAAATTATCCTTTTTATCATTTACCTACTCGAGGACGAGCAGGAATTAAGCTTGGGGATGCTGATACGTATCCATCGTATCTATAATTTTTGATTGTTCCATGCCAATATTCTACAACTTTCATATACCTTTTGGCAACTTTTCATACTATTTTTGGGACTAACATATTGATCCAGTGCCCAGTTCCAGTTCCTGTTTGTTGCATGTTTTTTTGTTTCGTAGAATATCCATATCAAATGGAGTCCAAACGGGATAAAAACTGACGGAGATTTTTTTATGGAATATATATGATTTTTGGGAAGAAAAATCCATGCGAGACGGTGCCCGAGGTGGCCATGAGGCAGGGGGCGCACCTGCCTCCCCTGGGCGCGCCCCTCACCCTCGTGGGCCACCCGTAAGGCGGTTGGTGGCCTTGTTTCGCCGCAAGAAAGCTAATATGCGGATAGAGACCATATTAAAATTTCAGTCCAATCGGAGTTACGGATCTCCGGGAATATAAGAAACGGTGAAAGGGAAGAATCTGAGAACATAGAAACAGAGAGAGATAGAGAGATAGATCCAATCTCGGAGGGGCTCTCGCCCCTCCCACGCCATGGAGGCCATGGACCAGAGGGGAAACCCTTCTCCCATCTAGGGAGGAGGTCAAGGAAGAAGAAGAAGGAGGGGGGCTCTCTCCCCCTCGCTTCCGGTGGCACCGGAGTGCCACCGGGGCCATCATCATCACCGCGATCTACATCAACACCTTCGCCATCTTCACCAACATCTCCATCACCTTCCCCCCTCTATCTACAGCGGTCCACTCTCCCGCAACCTACTGTACCCTCTACTTGAACATGGTGCTTTATGCTTCATATTATTATCCAATGATGTGTTGCCATCCTATGATGCCTGAGTAGATTTTCATTGTCCTATCGGTGGTTGATGAATTGCTATGATTGATTTAATTTGCTTGTGGTTATGTTGCTGTCCTTTGGTGCCCATCATATGATTGCGCGCGTGGATCACACCATAGGGTTAGTTGTATGTTGATAGGACTATGTATTCGAGGGCAAGAGTGACAGAAGCTTCAACCTAGCATAGAAATTGATGCATACATGATTGAAGGGGGACAAATATATCTTAATGCTATGGTTGGGTTTTACCTTAATGAATGTTAGTAGTTGCGGATGCTTGCTAATAGTTCCAATCATAAGTGCATAGAATTCCAAGTCAGGGATGACATGCTAGCAGTGGCCTCTCCCACATAATACTTGCTATCGGTCTAGTAAAGTAGTCAATTGCTTAGGGCAAATTTCGCAACTCCTACCACCACTTTTCCGCACTCAGTATATTTACTTTATTGTTTCTTTATCTAAACAGCCCCTAATTTTTATTTACGTAATCTTTATTATCTTGCAAACCTATCCAACAACACCTACAAAGTACTTCTAGTTTCATACTTGTTCTACGTAAAGCGAACGTCAAGCGTGCTTAGAGTTGTATCGGTGGTCGATAGAACTTGAGGGAATATTTGTTCTGCCTTTAGCTCCTCGTTGGGTTCAACACTCTTAATTATCGAAAACTGTTGTGATCCCCTATACTTGTGGGTTATCACCGGCTTACAACGCCATATGGAGCAAGGGTAACATCCCAAAAACTTGAATGCATAACTCCAAGTATTCAATCAACACACTGGCGGCTTAACGTCCAAAGCCAGGCCGGGTTATCAAAACTCCGGATAGATTCAAATATGAATCACAAGGATCAAGGCAACATGGCCCTAACCAATTTTTCAACCATATATCAATATGGCACAAAAAATGAACCCAATCAATTGTGCAAAACAAATATAAACTAGAAAAACAAGGCATTCATAGGATGCCAAGCCTCAATAAAGTGCTATTCAAGGGCCGCACAACCACTGAGTTAATCCTTAATTCAAACCTGTAAGCTGGGCCTCGCATGACCAATCGCCGTTTTAACTTTGACAAGTTCAGGGTCTTTATAAGATTGACTGTCAAGAGTACATCGGGTAATTCCAGGATTACCTGGGCGGAGTGGCAGACGTACCAGGCAGGATAACCCGGATTTTTGGTGAATACACATGGCGTTCAAGCTAATTACAAGGGACAACAAAGTGCTTGTTCATTCACAAGGAGCCGCCAAGTAATATTTCAATCAAGGCGCATAGGCCGGATCAGTAGGGTAGTCATAACTATGCTCAATGAGCAGGAAGCCCCCAAGTCATTTATAAACAAGGCATACAAGCCGGATCAAAAGGGTAGTCATAGCTATGCTCAATAAGCAGGAAGCCCCCAAGTGATCTTATGAAGTAACAATAAAGACTCAGATTCTCAAAAATGAAATGACAGAGGCCCTGAATTATCAGGGATGCCGGCTTTATTATACTAATCATAATATATACATTGATAGAAGTATGTACATCACAAGAGCCAGTGACTCAGGTGTAATAAGGCTGAAGATGAGCAATGTTCCATGGCCGACGAGTCTCCTCCTCAGATTTGCGTGCGTCCTTGTGCTGTCGAATATCAATGATGTAGTAAGATCCATAGTTCAGATTTTTGCTGACCACGAAGGGCCCTTCCCAAGGTGGGGATAGCTTGTGCATGTCAGATTGATCCTGGATGAGCCGGAGCACCAAATCCCCTTCTTGAAAGGTCCAGGTTTTAACCCGACGGCTATGATAACGATGCAGATCTTGCTGGTAAATCGATGAACGAGTCGCCGCAAGGTCACGCTCCTCATCCAGAAGGTCAAGAGAGTCCCGACGTGCTTTTTCATTATCAGCTTCAACATAAGCCGCCACACGGGGCGAATCGTGACGGATGTCACTTGGGAGAACCGCCTCTGCTACGTAAACCATGAATAAAGGCGTGTAACCCGTAGATCTGTTTGGGGTGGTATTGATACTCCAAAGCACTGAACATAACTCCTCAACCCAACAACCTGGCGTCCTCTACAAAGGGACCAAAAGCCGGGGTTTTATGCCTCTCAAGATTTCTTGATTAACTCTTTCAGGGGTGAGCCACTAATGACATATCAAGACGAATATGCTCTCGTTGACAAAATTCTTTCATAGCCTCTTTAGACAGATTAGTGCCATTATCAGTTATAATGTTGTGAGGGTAGCCAAAATAGAAAATCACCTTTTTGATGAATTGAACCACCGTCGCCGCGTCACACTTGCTGATCGGCTCTGCCTCAACCCACTTTGTAAGCTTGTCAACCGCCACCAAAAGGTGGGTCTTTTTGTCCTTGGATCTTTTAAAAGGTCCAACCATATCCAGCCCCCAGACTGCAAACGTCCAAGTAATTGGAATCATCCTCAATTCTTGAGCCAGAGAATGAGATCGTCTTGAATTTTTTTGACAACCATCACATTTACTGACTAAATCCTCTGCATCAGCATGAGCCGTCAGCCAATAAAAACCATGACGAAAAGCCTTAGCCACGAGAGACTTAGAGCCGGCATGATGGACGCAATCTCCTTCATGAATCCCGCGTAGAATCTCATGGCCTTCCTCAGGAGAAACACAATGTTGAAACACCCCTGTCACACTGCATCGGTGCAACTCTCCATTGACAATAGTCATTGACTTAGACCGCCGAGTTATCTGCCTGGCTAAAGTTTCATCTGCAGGTAACTCACCCCGGGTCATATAAGCCAAATATGGAACCGTCCAATCAGGAATGGCATGAAGAGCCGCCACCAATTGTGCCTTGATGACCCACAAGTGTAGGGGATCGCAATAGTTTTCGAGGGTAGAGTATTCAACCCAAATTTATTGATTCGACACAAGGGGAGCCAAAGAATATTCTCAACTATTAGCAGCTGAGTTGTCAATTCAACCACACCTGGAAACTTAATATCTGCAGCAAGGTATTTAGTAGCAAAGTAATATGATAGTAGTGGTAACGGTGGCAAAAGGTAACGGTAGCAAAGGTAATATTTTTGGGTTTTGTAGTGATTGTAACAGTAGCAGCGGAAAAGTAAATAAGCGAAGAACAATATATGAAAAGCTCGTAGGCAATGGGTCGGTGATAGAGAATTATGCCGGATGCGATCGATCATGTAGTAGTCATAACATAGGGTGACACAGAACTAACTCCAGTTCATCAATGTAATGTAGGCATGTAATCCGAATATAGTCATACGTGCTTATGGAAAAGAACTTGCATGACATCTTTTGTCCTACCCTCCCGTGGCAGCGGGGTCCTAGCAGAAACTAAGGGATATTAAGGCCTCCTTTTAATAGAGTACCGGACCAAAGCATTAACACATAGTGAATACATAAACTCCTCAAACTACGGTCATCACCGGTAAGTATCCCGATTATTGTCACTTCGGGGTTAACGGATCAGAATACATAATAGGTGACTGTAGACTTGAAAGATAGGATCAAGAACTCTCATATATTGATGAAAACATAATAGGTTCAGATCTGAAATCATGGCACTCGGGCCCTAGTGACAAGCATTAAGCATAGCAAAGTCATAGCAACATCAATCTCAGAATATAGTGGATACTAGGGATCAAACCCTAATAAAACTAACTCGATTACATGATAAATCTCATCCAACCATCACCGTCCAGCAAGCCTGCGATGGAATTACTCACGCACAGTGGTGAGCATCATGAAATTGGTGATGGAGGAAGGTTGATCATGACGATGGCGACGGATTCCCCTCTCCGGAGCCCCGTACGGACTCCAAATCAGCCCTCCCGAGAGAGTTTAGGGCTTGGCGGTGGCTCTGTATCGTAAAACGCGATGAATCATTCTCTCTGATTTTTTCTCCCCGAACATGAATATATGGAGTTGGAGTTGAGGTCGGTGGAGCGTCAGGGGGCCCACGAGGCAGGGCGCGCGCCCAGGGGGGCTGGCGCGCCCCCACGCTCGTGGACAGGTGGAGGCCCCCTAACATGGATTCTTCTTATAGTATTTTTTTATATATTCCAAAATAATTCTCCGTTGATTTTTAGGTTATTCCAAGAACTTTTATTTCTGCACAAAAATAACACCATGGCAATTCTGCTGAAAACAGCGTCAGTCCGGGTTAGTTCCATTCAAATCATGCAAGTTAGAGTCCAAAACAAGGGCAAAAGTGTTTGGAAAAGTAGATACGACGGAGACGTATCAACTCCCCCAAGCTTAAACCTTTGCTTGTCCTCAAGCAATTCAGTTGATAAACTGAAAGTGATAAAGAAAAACTTTTACAAACTCTATTTGCTCTTGTTGTTACAAAGATGTAAACCCAGCATTCAAGTTTTCAGCAAAGATTATGAACTAACCATATTCACAATAACATTTAGGTCTCATGGTTACTCATATCAATGGAATAATCAACTAGCGAGCAATAATAATAAATCTCGGATGACAACACGTTCTCAAAATAATCATGATATGATATGACAAGATGGTATCTCGCTAGCCCTTTCTGAGGCCGCAAAACGTAAATGCAGAGCACATTTAAAGACCAAGGACTGACTAGACATTGTAATTCATGGTAAAAGAGATCCAGTCAATTCATACTCAATGTAAACTAACAGTAATGGATGCAAATGACAGCGGTGCTCTCCAACTGGTGCTTTTTAATAAGAGGATGATGACTCAACATAAAAGTAATGGATATGCCCTTCGCAGAGGGAAGAAGGGATTTGTAGAGGTGTAAGAGCTCGGTTTTCAAATAGATATGAATAATATTTTGAGCGGTATACTTTCATTGTCAACATAACAACCGAGAGATCTCGATATCTTTCATGCTACACACATTATAGGCGGTTTGCAAATAGAATGGTAAAGTTTATACTCCCCCTCCACCAACAAGCATCAATCCATGGCTTGCTCGAAACAACAAGTGCCTCCAACTAACAAGAGTCCCGGGGGAGTTTTGTTTGCAGTTATTTTGATTTGATTTGCATAAAGCATGGGACTGGGCATCCCGGTGACCAGCCATTTTCTCGTGAGTGAGGAGTGGAGTCCACTCCTCTTGAGAATAACCCACCTAGCATGGAAGATACAGACAACCCTAGTTGATACATGATCATACAAAACAGAATGTTTATTTGAAGGTTTAGAGTTTGGCACATACAAATTTACTTGGAACGGCAGGTAGATACCGTATATAGGTAGATATGGTGGACTCATATGGAACAACTTTGGGGTTTATGGAATTGGATGCACAAGTAGTATTCCCTCTTTGTACAAGTGAAGGCTAGAAAAAGACTGGGAAGCGACCAGCTAGAGAGCGACAACAGTCATGAACATGCATTAAAATTAATCAACACCTAATGCAAGCATGAGTAGGATATAATGCACTGATAACCCACAAGTATAGGGGATCGCAACAGTTTTCGAGGGTAGAGTATTCAACCCAAATTTATAGATTCGACACAAGGGGAGCCAAAGAATATTCTCAAGTATTAGCAGCTGAGTTGTCAATTCAACCACACCTGGAAACATAATATCTGCAGCAAAGTGTTTAGTAGCAAAGTAATATGATAGTAGTGGTAACGGGTAGCAAAAGATAACAATAGCAAAAGTAGTGTTTTTGGTATTTTGTAGTGATGATAGCAATAGCAATGGAAAAGTAAATAAGCGAAGAACAATATATGGAAAGATCATAGGCAATGGATCGGTGATAGAGAATTATGCCGGATGCGGTTCATCATGTAACAGTCATAACCTAGGGTGACACAGAACTAGCTCCAATTCATCAATGTAATGTAGGCATGTATTCCGAATATAGTCATACGTGCTTGTGGAAAAGAACTTGCATGACATCTTTTGTCCTACCCTCCCGTGGCAGCGGGGTCCTAGCGGAAACTAAGGGATATTAAGGCCTCCTTTTAATAGAGTACCGGACCAAAGCATTAACACATAGTGAATACATAAACTCCTCAAACTACGGTCATCACCGGTAAGTATCCCGATTATTGTCACTTCGGGGTTAACGGATCAGAATACATAATAGGTGACTGTAGACTTGAAAGATAGGATCAAGAACTCTCATATATTGATGAAAACATAATAGGTTCAGATCTGAAATCATGGCACTCGGGCCCTAGTGACAAGCATTAAGCATAGCAAAGTCATAGCAACATCAATCTCAGAACATAGTGGTTACTAGGGATCAAACCCTAACAAAACTAACTCGATTACATGATAAATCTCATCCAACCCATCACCGTCCAGAAAGCCTACGATGGAATTACTCACGCACGGCGGTGAGCATCATGAAATTGGTGATGGAGGAAGGTTGATGATGACGATGGCGACGGATTCCCCTCTTCGGAGCCCCGAGCGGACTCCAAATCAGCCCTCCCGAGAGGTTTTAGGGCTTGGCGGCGGCTCCATATCGTAAAACGCGATAAATCCTTCTCTTTGATTTTTTTTCTCCCCGAAAGCAAATATATAGAGTTGGAGTTGAGGTCGGAGGAGCTCCAGGGGGCCCATGAGGTAGGGGGCGCGCCCTAGGGGGGCAGGCGCGCCCCCACCCTCGTGGCTAGGGTGTGGGCCCCCTAGTCTTCATCTTTTGCAAGGATTATTTATTATTTCCAAATAGACGTTCCGTGAAGTTTCAGGTCATTCCGAGAACTTCTTTTTCTGCACATAAATAACACCATGGCAATTCTGCCGAAAACAGCGTCAGTCCGGGTTAGTTCCATTCAATTAATGCAAGTTAGAGTCCAAAACAAGGGCAAAAGTGTTTGGAAAATTAGATACGACGGAGACGTATCAACTCCCCCAAGCTTAAACCTTTGCTTGTCCTCAAGCAATTTAGTTGACAAACTGAAAGTGATAAAGAAAAACTTTTACAAACTCTGTTTGCTCTTGTTGTTGTAAATATGTAAAGCCAGCATTCAACTTTTCAGCAAAGATTATGAACTAACCATATTCACAATAACGCTTAGGTCTCATGTTTACTCATATCAATGGCATAATCAACTAGTGAGCAATAATAATAAATCTCGGATGACAACACTTTCTCAAAACAACCATAATATGATATGACAAGATGGTATCTCGCTAGCCCTTTCTGAGACCGCAAAACATAAATGCAGAGCACCTTTAAAGATCAAGGACTGACTAGACATTTTAATTCATGGTAAAAGAGATCCAGTCAAGTCATACTCAATGTAAACTAATATTAATGAATGCAAATGACAGTGGTGCTCTCCAACTGGTGCTTTTTAATAAGAGGATGATGACTCAACATGAAAGTAAATAGATAGGCCCTTCGTAGAGGGAAGCAGGGGTTTGTAGAGGTTCCAGAGCTCAGTTTTGAAATAGAGGTGAATAATATTTTGAGCGGTATACTTTCATTGTCAACATAACAACCAAGAGATGGCAATATCTTCCATGCTACACACATTATAGGTGGTTCCCAAATAGAATGGTAAAGTTTATACTCCCCCTCCACCAACAAGCATCAATCCATGGCTTGCTCGAAACAACAAGTGCCTCCAACTAACAAGAGTCCCAGGGGGAGTTTTATTTGCAATTATTTTGATTTGATTTTCATAAAGCATGGGACTGGGCATCCCGGTGACCAGCCATTTTCTCGTGATTGAGGAGCGGAGTCCACTCCTCTTGAGAATAACCCGCCTAACATGGAAGATACGGACAACCCTAGTTGATACATGAGCTATTCAAGCATACAAAACAGGATATTTATTTGAAGGTTTAGAGTTTGGCACATACAAATTTACTTGGAACGGCAGGTAGATACCGTATATAGGTAGGTATGGTGGACTCATATGGAATAACTTCGGGGTTTATGGGATTGGATGCACAAGCAGTATTCCCGCTTAGTACAGGTGAAGGCTAGCAAAAGACTGGGAAGCGACTAGCTAGAGAGCGACAACAGTCATGAACATGCATTAAAATTAATCAACATCAAATGCAAGCATGAGTAGGATATAATGCACCATGAAAATAAATATCGTAGAGGCTATGTTGATTTTGTTTCAAGTACATGCGTGAATTTGTGCCAAGTCAAGACACTCGAATCGTTCAAAAGAGGATACCACCCTATCATACCACATGACAACCATTTTAATAGCATGTTGGCACACAAGTTAAACCATTATAAGCTCCTAGCTAATCAAGCATGGCACAAGAAACTATGATCTCTAGTTGTCATTGCAAACATGTTTATTCATAATAAGCTGAATCAGGAACGATGAACTAATCATATTTACAAAAACAAGAGAGGTCGAGTTCATACCAGATTTTCTCATCTCAATCAGTCCATCATATATCGTCATAATTGCCTTTCACTTGCACGACCGAACGATGTGAATGATAATAAGAGTGCACGTGCATTGGACTAAGCTGGAATCTGCAAGCATTCAATAAACAGGAGAAGACAAGGCAATATGGGCTCTTTTGTCAGATCAACAATGATACATATAAGAGCCACTTCAACAATTTAATTATGGTCTTCTCCTATCGACCCCCAAAGGAAAGAAAAGGAATAAAACTATTTACACGGGAAAGCTCCCAACAAGCAAAAGAAGAACAGGAAATATTTTCGGGTTTTCTTTTTAATTACTACTACAAGCATGGAAAGTAAACTAATTAAAAGCTACAACTATTTTTTTGGTTTTTCTTAAGGTTTTATTAAGCACACAAGAAGAAAGCATAAAAAGGGAAATAAACTAGCATGGATGATACAATGAAAAAGTATGAGCACCGACATCTAGCAATGAGTGTGTGAACATGAATGTAATGTCGTTGGGAAATACGTACTCCCCCAAGCTTAGGCTTTTGGCCTAAGTTGGTCTATGGCCACGGTTGGCCTGGCGGGTATCCATAGTATTAGTTGGGGTCGTACTGTGAAGAAGAAGACTCTGACTGCCACTGGTTGGCAATCATTTCCGGATCCCAATGGTAATTAGACTGTCGTGGAGGATCAACTTGTGGTTCCGACTCTGGCTCTATGGCTGATGTAGGGTTCTGGTAGGCGTGAATAGCCTCTAACGGAACAAGGTACTGGCCTACAGATAAATCAAACAAGGAAGGAATAGGCAGGGTAATAGTCTCAGGATGATGTTTATGAAAGAACAATTTGTATTTAAGCTCCCCTTCCCGATTCTTAACAATAAAATCATGTGCCACCATACTCTTATAATCTACATAAACAGTGGGCAGCAATTTTTCTTCCTTCTCATAATGCCTAATAGGTATGTTAAAATGTGCAGCTAGGCATGAAGCATAGATGCCTCAAAAGATGGGGCCCTTTGTACGGTTCAGACTTAACCGTTTAGCAATAATACCGCCCATACTAACAGAGTTATCACAGAATAAACCGTGGAACAAAATAATAATATCATGAACACTAAGGTTTCCACGGTTTCCGCGACCAATTAAGCAACGACTAGCAAATATTGCAAAGTAGCATAAAACCAGAAAATGTATGCTAGTGATTCGTGCATCGAAAACCTTCCTCGTTTCCCCTACAGTGATGGTATCAATAAACCCATCCACATCACCGCGATATGGTTCCTCAATCATGCCCTCGAAAGGGATCAAACAAACCCGACAAAAATCATAAAGTGATATCTCCTTATGCTCATCATATAAATAAAACTCCACCGTAGGTGGTGAGCTCCTAGCATGGAAATGAAAGTTTTGCACAAAGATATTGGTGAGTAAGAGATATTGTTCGTGTTGTTCATGGAGGAAGGCGGTGAGGCCTGCATTCTCAGCCAATTCATAAAAATCATCATAAATCCTGGTGCTCTCAAGAAATCATCGGAAGGCCATTCACACAGCTGAACCTCCATGGTGCGAGGCAGATTATATTTGGGCCTCTCTGCTTTTTAATTTTGCTTTTTCTTCGAGCTTCGGCTCGATGAGCCCCTCAAAAATCTCTTCATTATTTTCTAAAAAATTCTGAATTTTTTAGTAACTTCAAAGAAAAGTGAGCCAAACTCAACAATATTGATAGCAACAACTCCTACAAGTTCCTAGAGCCTATATCATGCATTAGAACTACTTGGGACCATATAAATTTGACATGCAAGCTCAAGAACAGGGTCACCTAGGTAGCACAAATTTGCAATGAATAAAGCACTAGAAGAAAAACTAATTGGACCAATGGAGGAGTCACATACCAAGGAACAATCTCCCCAAACAGTTTTGTGAGAGGTGCTTTGAGCAAGGAGATCAAAAATCGCAGCAAAATGAGCTAGAACTCGTGCTTGAGTTGGATATTCATGTTTGTGGGAGGAAGGAGTGTGTGGGTGCAAGAATAAGTGGAGGAGGTCCACCGTGGGCCCACAAGGCAGGGGGGCACGCCCTCCACCCTCGTGGCCAGGTGGATGCCCCTCCTGCTGTGTTCTCAGTGCCAAATATTCTCAAATATTCTAGAAAAAATCATATTTAAATTTCAGGGCATTTGGAGAACTTTTATTTTTGGGGTATTTTTATATTGCATGGATAATTCAGATAACAAACGAAAAATACTTATTTTTATTTTATTTAATATAAATAACATAAAGTAAAAGGAGGGTATAGAAGGTTGTGCCTTCTAGTTTCATCCATCTCATGCTCATCAAAAGGAATCCATTGACAAGGTTGAGCAGGTCTTGTTAACAAACTCATTCCGAATAACATGGAACCGGAGAAATTTCGAATAACACTATGTCACATCAACGGGGATATGCACATCCCCAATAATAAGAATATCATATTTCTTCTTGACAGTAGGAAGAGGAAATTCGAAACCTCCAAATATAATCGATGGAATATTTCTAATAGAGTTGATACTATGAACTTGAGGTTGTTTCCTCGGAAAGTGTACCGTATGCTCATTACTATTAACATGAAAAGTGACATTGCCTTTAGTGTAATCAATAACAACCCCTGCAATATTCAAAAAGGGTCTTCCAGGAATAATAGACATACTATCGTCCTCGGGAATATCAAGAATAACAAAATCCGTTAAAATAGTAACGTTTGCAGCTACAACAGGCACATCCTCACAAATACCGACATGTATAGCAGTTGATTTATCAGCCATTTGCAAAGATATTTCAGTAGGTGTCAACTTATTCAAATCAAGACTACGATATAAAGAGAGAGGCATAACACTAACACCGGCTCCAAGATCACATAAAGCAGTTTTAACATAGTTTCTTTTAATGGAGCATGGTAT
The DNA here is from genome assembly GCF_018294505.1 of Triticum aestivum. NCBI lineage: Eukaryota > Viridiplantae > Streptophyta > Magnoliopsida > Poales > Poaceae > Triticum > Triticum aestivum. The sequence continues at coordinate 523,387,443 of NC_057800.1, forward strand.
AGTGGGTACTCCTGGGTCTCCTAGTTTCTTAGGTATTCCACCTTTAAAAGTATAATTAGCAATCATGGTGGAAATTTCAGCTTCCGGTATCTTTCTTTTATTAGTAACAATATCTTTCATATACCTAGCATAAGGATTCATTTTAAGCATATCAGTTAATCGCATACGCAAAAAGATAGGTCTAATCATTTCAGCAAAACGCTCAAAATCCTCATCATCCTTTTTCTTGGATGGTTTGGGAGGAAAAGGCATGGGTTTCTGAACCCATGGTTCTCTTTCTTTACCATGTTTCCTAGCAACAAAGTCTTTCTTATCATAACGTTGATTCTTTGATTGTGGGTTATCAAGATCAACAACAGGTTCAATTTCTATATCATTATCATTGCTAGGTTGAGCATCAACATGAACATTATCATTAACATTATCACTAGTTTCAGGTTCATTACTAGATTGTGTTTCAGCATTAGAAATAGAAATATCATTTGGATTCTCAGGTGTATCAATAACAGGTTCACTAGAAGCATGCAAAGTCCTATCATTTTTCTTTTTCTTCCTTTTAGAAGGACTAGGTGCATCTATATTATTTCTCTGAGAATCTTGGTCAGTTCTCTTAGGGTGGCCTTCAGGATACAGAGGTTCTTGAGTCATTCTACCAGTTCTAGTAGCCACTCTAACAACAAAATCATTATTCTTACTATTCAATTCATTGAGCAAATCATTTTGAGCCTTAAGTACTTGTTCTACTTGAGTGGTAACCATAGAAGCATGTTTACTAATAAGTTTAAGTTCACCTTAGACAGTAGCCATATAATCACCCAAGTGTTCAAGCATATTTGAATTGTATTTCAATTGTCTACCAAAATAAGCATTAAATTCTTCTTTCTTAACCATAAATTTATCAAACTCATCTAAGCATGGGCTAGCAAACTTAGTAAATGGGATTTCAACTTTATCATATCTATAGAGAGAATTTACCTTTACTACCTGTGTCGGGTTATCAAGATCATGTATTTCTTCAATAGGTAATGGATTAAGATCATGTGTTTCTTCAACAGGCGGTAAATTAAGACCGTGTATTTCTTCAATAGGAGGTAAATTCTTAACATATTCAGCTTTAATACCTTTTTCTTTCATAGATTTCTTTGCCTCTTGCATATCTTCAGGACTGAGAAATAGAACACCTCTTTTCTTCGGAATAGGCTCAGGAACTGGCTCAGTAAGTGCCAATTATTTTCATTTGTCAACATATTATTCAATAGAATTTCAGCTTCATCCGGTGTTCTTTCCCTGAAAACAGAACCGGCACAACTATCTAGGTAATCTCTGGAAGCATCGGTTAGTCCATTATAAAACATATCAAGTATTTCATTTTTCCTAAGAGGATGATCAGGCAAAGCATTAAGTAACTTGAGAAGCCTCCCCCAAGCCATTGGGAAACTCTCTTCTTCAATTTGCACAAAATTATATATATCTCTCAAAGCAGCTTGTTTCTTATGAGCAGGGAAATATTTAGCAGAGAAGTAATAAATCATATCCTGGGGACTACGCACACAACCAGGATCAAGATAATTAAATCATATCTTAGCATCACCCTTTAATGAGAATGGAAATATTTGAAGGATATAAAAGTAGCGAGTTCTCTCATCATTAGTGAACAGGATGGCTATATCATTTAATTTAGTAAGATGCGCCACAACAGTTTCAGATTCATAGCCATGAAAAGGATCAGATTCAACCAAAGTAATTATATCAGGATCAACAGAGAATTCATAATCCTTATCAGTAACATAGATAGGTGAAGTAGCAAAAGCAGGGTCAGGTTTCATTCTAGCATTAAGAGATTGCTGCTTCCATTTAGCTAATAACCTCTTGAGCTCGTATCTATCTTTGCAAGCTAAAATAGCTAGAGCAGCTTCTTTTTCAAAAACATAACCCTCGGGAATAATAGGTGATTCATATTTATTAGGGGAAGAGTCTTCATCATCACTTTCATCAATATTATCAGTTTCAATATTTTCATTCTCTCTAACCCTAGCAAGTTGTTCATCAAGAAATTCACCAAGTGGCACAGTAGTATCAAGAATAGAAGTAGTTTCATCATAAGTATCATGCATAGCAGAAGTGGCCTCATCAATAACATGCGACATATCAGAACGAATAGCAGAAGCAGGTTTAATTAGGTGTCACAAGCTTACTCAAAACAGAAGGTGAATCAAGTGCAGAGCTAGATGGCAGTTCCTTACCTCCCCTCGTAGTTGAGGGATAAATCTTGGTTTTTGGATCTCTCAAGTTCTTCATAATAATAAGCAGATATAAATCCCAAGTGACTCAAAGAATAGAGCTATGCTCCCCGGCAACGGCGCCAGAAAATAGTCTTGATAACCCACAAGTATAGGGGATCGCAACAGTTTTGGAGGGTAGAGTATTCAACCCAAATTGATTGATTCGACACAAGGGGAGCCAAAGAATATTCTCAAATATTAGCAGTTGAGTTGTCAATTCAACCACACTTCGAAACTTAATATCTGAAGCAAAGTGTTTAGTAGCAAAGTAATATGATAGTAGTGGTAACGATATCAAAAGGTAACAGTAGCAAAAGTAGTGTTTTTAGTATTTTGTAGTGATGATAGCAATAGCAACAGAAAAGTAAATAAGCGAAAAACAATATATGGAAAACTCATAGGCAATGGATCGGTGATAGAGAATTATGCCGGATGCGGTTCATCATGTAACAGTCATAACCTAGGGTGACACAGAACTAGCTCCAATTCATCAATGTAATGTAGGCATGTATTCCGAATATAGTCATACTGTAGCAACCCGACCCAAATGAATCAAGTCTCTGTGCTTAATTGTCATCTCTGGATCGGTATGCTGACACACAAAGTACTAGAGGATTTATAACAGAGGTAAATCACATGTATAAAATAACGTAAATACTATTACCTCAATCCATATAGCGGAAGTAACAAAGGTTGTGGATTCCCATGAACACCAACGGCAAAGTTGAGTGTAGAAATCGTAACCCTAACGTAGCACTTACTCGTCGCAAGATAATCCTGCAACATGAGATGTTGCAGCCACAAAGGTTCAGTACATTGAATGTATTGGCAAATTCACACCATAGAGAAATGATGTATAATGGCTATCACTACATGCATATATGGCTGGTGGAAAAGCTCTATGGTTATAAGGTTTTTTTGCGGAAAGCGAATTTTTCCCTACTGCAAGGAATACAATCTATTTAACTACAAAGTTGGTTCAAAAATATTGAGAGCGTAGACACCCTCTCAATCCCATTAAAAGTAATCATTAACAACCCAACAAATTATTTAAGTAATGTGATGAGATCAATATGATAATCCAAGAACCAGATATTCAAGATGTCCATAACCGGGGACACGGCTAACCATGATTAGTTTATACACTCTGTAGAGGTTTGCGCACTTTTCCCCACAAGACTCGATCTCCTCCATTGGGATTCTCGCACTACATGGTGTTTGAGAAGTGGATGACCGAGACATAGTCGTTTCAGAACCGCTAGCACCTTACGATCGGGTAGACAGTACCAACCTACATCCCCTACATCTGCTAGTCTACCTCTGTAAGAGTTCGCACGACTTAGTCAATTATGCTAGAGCCCATAGTAGCTTGTGGCTGCACACGGAAGTTTCTAGTATGAATAATCTCATGATCCCTTTGAGCCTGGGTGGCGGTCCATAAAAAAACAGGCAATCACTAGAATACCCAGGTGCCTAGACAGGCAATCGCTAGAGTACCCAGGTGCCTCAATCCACCCAGATGTGTGTTAAAGTTGCCACCTTAAGTAAACCATTAATTAACAATCTCACATCTGTCATGAATACTCTCAAAACCCAATCCATGTCTACGAGCATAGCATGGCAATATAAGCATAACGTAATAGTAACTCCCAAGGTTTGAATGCAGGGCAATAGGTTCCTACCTCATCAACTACTTCTCAAAACCCACATGTTATCAATCCTACTCATGCAATGTTTGAGGGTGAAACTAATGCATAAAACTTGGTATGAAAGGGATATGATCAAAGTGTGAACTTTCCTGCAATGTTGGTGAAGATGATTCGCACTCAAAACCCTTGATAGTTCTACTCGTCACACTTCGGTCAATCTATCGCAAGCAAACAATAGTAACCACACATAAGCACTCACTCAAAAGATCAGAAAGATCAAAGAAAACAATTTGGAAAGCTTCAAAACCAAGAAAATACCTCTTGCAACATAAAACTATTTCTAACAGTACCCAAATTATGTGAATTTGGCCTTATCAGAAAGTTTAGGTCAAGAGCTTTAATTTGCAAAAAGAATCAACTCAAACGGAGCTACGAAACTCAAGTTATGATCAAACGAAGTTTGAATACAAATCTGTTTGGATTCAAATTTTAATCTTTCAAAAACATGTTTAAGTTGTTCTACTGGATAGAGGAGATCATAACGAAGACGTGAGCGTTGGTTTCGTTGGTTTTGGACAAACGAGTGGAAAATTACGAAGGTTTGAAGATCAGGGGCTAAACGGTAAAGAAACTAATTACGGATAGGTCCCTGACTAAAACTAACAGAAAAAGAAAAGACTAAGTAATGAACGTTCACTAACTAGTTCTAAACAGAGAAGATTCTTTGAATAGATCTAACTAACTAAAAAAACTAAATTGGGTTTTTGAAACAAAACCGAGAAAAAAAACCAGGAAACCGATCGGGGTTATACCGGTTCGGCCGGTTCAGTGGTTCGGCGAGAAAAACCAACGACCGGCGACGACGGTTGGCAGTGGCAGCGGGGCTCCGATGAGATCTCGCGGGGCAAGCGGCAGTTGCGGTGAGGCGAGGCAACAACGGCGGTGTGCAGCGCGAGGTGTGCGGCAGCAGGCGACGACGAGCGGCGGCTTGCGGCGGCGGCGGCGAGGTGATGCGCGGACGGCGATGCAGCGGCGAGGCGGCGGCGCAGATCCGGTGGGATGCGGCGGCGAGATTCGCGAGGCGGCGGCGGGCGTGATGCAAGGAGCGGCGCGGGGCGGGGCGGCGGCTTTATAGGGCGGGTCGGCCTCGGTGCGTGGAGAAGGGGCAAGGGAGAGGCAGCAAGGAGGCGGTGTCCGTGAAGGACACGGCGGTGGCGCGCTGGGCTGGGCCTGGCTGAGGAGCTGGACCGGCCTAGTCGGCGGGGATTCTATTTTTTTAAATAAAGATTTTCCAGACAACAAACATAAATAAAACAAAATAAATAATAATTTTATATAAGCATATAATATATCAAAATTTTCAGAAAAACACTTTCTACAAGTTGAACATTTTTGCAAGATCAACTAAAATACTCACAAATTCAAATAAATCAAAGAGTGCTACTGCCCTACTAAAATCCAATAAAAATCATTTTAAAAATACCAAAATGATTTCAAAATTATTTATCTCCAATTTTCTAATGTAGGGAATCATGTTACCCTATTTTCCATATATTTTATTTTTGGAGAAAAATAATTTGAATAAAATCCAAATAACTCCAAATTGAAAAATAATTCCAAAAGGACTTTGAATTAAATCCTTTAAAACTCCCAACTCATATTTCATATGTTTTGAAGAAGTCATTTTATCTTCTCTCATGAAAATCATTGAGTTGCTTAAAGTTTTAGAACTGGAAATATTCTCAAATGAAATTCAAATATTTTCAACACCCCTTGTCATTTAAATAAATGGAAGAAGTCATGTCATCTTCTCTCCAGGGTTTTGTGATGAAAAGTATTTGAATTCACGTAGAGCATAAATGCAAAATTGAAAGTTTGGGAAAGTCCTTTTATTCCCTCTCATTTTACTTACAAAACGTTTCGAATTCACTCACTTTCAGTCAATCAATCACACAACAAACAAGCAAACAATCAAATCTATCTATTTATTATAACATTCCAAAATTAGAATTTTGGGATGTTACACATGCGTGCTTATGGAAAAGAACTTGCATAACATCTTTTGTCCTACCCTCCCGTGGCAGCGGGGTCCTAGTGGAAACTAAGGGATATTAAGGCCTCCTTTTAATAGAGTACCGGACCAAAGCATTAACACATAGTGAATACATGAACTCCTCAAACTACGGTCATCACCGGTAAGTATCCCGATTATTGTCACTTCGGGGTTAACGGATCATAACACATAATAGGTGACTATTGACTTGCAAGATAGGATTAAGAACTCTCATATATTGATGAAAACATAATAGGTTCAGATCTGAAATCATGGCACTCGGGCCCTAGTGACAAGCATTAAGCATAGCAAAGTCACAGCAACATCAATCTCAGAACATAGTGGATACTAGGGATCAAACCCTAACAAAACTAACTCGATTACATGATAAATCTCATCCAACCCATCACCGTCCAGCAAGCCTATGATGGAATTACTCACGCACGGCGGTGAGCATCATGAAATTGGTGATGGAGGCAGGTTGATGATCACGATGGCGACGGATTCCCCTCTCCAGATCCCCGAACAGACTCCAGATCCGCCCTCCCGAGAGGTTTTAGGGCTTGGCGGTGGCTCCGTATCGTAAAACGCGATGAATCCTTCTCTTTGACTTTTTTCTCCCCGAAAGCAAATATATAGAGTTGGAGTTGAGGTCGGAGGAGCTCGAGGGGGCCCACGAGGTAGGGGGGCGCGCCCCCACCCTCGTGGCTAGGGTGTGGCCCCCTGGTCTTCATCTTTTGCAAGGATTTTTTATTATTTCCAAATAGACGTTCTGTGAAGTTCCAGGTCATTCCGAGAACTTTTGTTTCTGCACATAAATAACACCATGGCAATTCTGCTGAAAACAGCGTCAGTCCGGGTTAGTTCCATTCAAATCATGCAAGTTAGAGTCCAAAACAAGGGCAAAAGTGTTTGGAAAAGTAGATACGACGGAGACGTATCATGCACCATGAACATAAATATCGTAGAGGCTATGTTGATTTTTTTCAACTACATGCGTGAACATGTGCCAAGTCAAGCCACTCGAATCATTCAAAAGAGGATACCACCCTATCATACGACATCACAACCATTTTAATAGTATGTTGGCACGCAAGGTAAACCATTATAAGCTCCTAGCTAATTAAGCATGGAATAAGCAACTACAATCTCTAATTGTCATTGCAAACATGTTTATTCATAATAGGCTGTATCAGGAACGATGAACGAATCATATTTACAAAAACAAGAGAGGTCGAGTTCATATCAGCTTTTCTCATCTCAATAAGTTCATCATATAATCATCATTATTGCCTTTCACTTGCATGACCAAATAGTGTGGAAAATAATAATAGTGCACGTGCATTGGACTAAGCTGGAATCTGCAAGCATTCAATTCAAGAGAGAAGATAAGGTAATATGGGCTCTTTGTTAGATCAACAATAATGCATATGAGAGCCACTCAACATTTTCATTAAGGTCTTCTCCTCTCGGCCCCTAAAGAACAAGAAAAGAAATAAAACTATTTACACGGGAAAGCTCCCAACAAGCAAAAATAAGAACAAGAAATCTTTTTGAGTTTTCTAAGGTTTATCAAACACACAAGAAGAAAGCATAAAAGGGAAGTAAACTGGCATGGATATTACAATGAAAAAGTATGAGCACTGACAACTAGCATGAGTGTGTGAACAGGAATGTAATGTCGGTGAGAAATACGTACTCCCCCAAGCTTAGGCTTTTGGCCTAAGTTGGTCCATGGCCACGGCTGGCCTGGCGGATATCCAAAGTAATAGTTGGGGTCGTACTGAGAAGAATCCCCCTGGTGCCATTGGTTGGCGATCTCTTCTGGATTCCACTAATAAACAGACTGCCAGTGAGGATCAAATTGTGGTTCCGGCTCTGGCTCTGTAGCTGGTGTGGGGTTTCGGTAGGCGTGAATGGCCTCCGACGGAATAAGGTACTTGCCTGCAGATAATTCAAATAAGGAAGGAGCAGGCAAAGTAATAGTCTCAGGGTGATTTTTATCAAATATCAGCTTGTACTTAAGCATCTTTTCCTTATTCTTAACGATAAAACCATGTGCTACCATACTCTTATAGTCTATAAAAACAGGAGGCAGCAACTTCTCTTCCTTCTCATAATGGCTAATAGGTATGTTAAAGTGTGAACCAAGGCGCGAGGCGAAGATGCCTCCAAGGACGGGGCCCTTAGTACGGTTAAGATTTAACCGCTTTGCAACAATAGCACCCATACTAAATGTGTCATCACGGAACAAGGCATGGCAAAAAATAACAATATCAGGGGCACTAAGGTTGCCACAGTTTCCGCGACGAATTAAGCATCTACTAGCAAATATTGCGAAGTAACGTATAGCAGGAAAAATGTATGCTAGTAATTCTTGCATCGGAAACTTTCCTCATTTCCCCTACAACAATTGTATCAATAAACCCTTCCACATCGTCATGATGTGGTTCCTCTACGCTGCCCTCAAAAGGTATCAAACAAACCCGACAAAAATCACGAAGTGACATCTCCTTATGCTCATCATATAAATAAAATTCCACCATAGGTGGTGAGCTCCTAGCATGGAAATGAAAGTTTTGCACAAAGATATTGGTGAGTAAGATATACTGTTCGCGTTGGTCGTGGAGGAAGGCGGTGCGGCCTGCATTCTCAGCCAATTCATAGAGATCATCATAAATCTCGGCTGCTCTCAAGAAATCATCACAAGGCCATTCACACGGCCGAACCTCCGTGGTGCGAGGGAGATTATACTTGGGCTTCTTGTTCTCTTCACTTTGTTTATCCTTTGAGCTTCGGCTCGATGAGCCCCTCAAAAACCTCTTCATCTTTTTCTGAAAATTTCTGAAATTTTTAGTAACTTCAAAATAAAAGTGAACCAAACTCAACAAAATTGATAGCAACTACTCCTACAAGTGCCTAGAGGGTATATCATGCATTAAAACTACTTTTGACCATATAAATTTGACATGCAAGCTCAAGAATAGGGTCACCTAAGCAGCAAAAATGCAATTAATAAAGCACTAGAACAAAAACTAATTGGACCATTGGAGGAGTCACATACCAAAGAACAATCCCCAAAGCAGTTTTGTGAATGGAGCTTTGAGCAAGGAGATCGAAAATGGCAGCAAGATGAGCTTGGACTCGGGTTTGAGCTGGCTAGTGATTTTTTTGGGAGGAAGAAGGAGTGTGTGGTAGCTGGAATAAGTGGAGGGGAGCCACCATGGGACCACGAGGCAGGGGGGCACGCCCAGGGGGGTAGGGCGCGCCCTCCACCCTCGTGGCCAGGTGCTTGCTCCCCTTGCTGTGTTCTCAGTGCCAGATATTCTCAAGTATTCTAGAAAAAATCATATTTAATTTTCAGGGCATTTGGAGAACTTTTATTTTCGAGGTATTTTTTATTGCATAATTTAGAAAACAGACAGAAAATACTATTTTTGCTTTAATTCATGTAAATAACAGAGAGTAAAAAGAGAGTACAGAGAGTTGTGTTTTCTAAATTCATCCATCCCGTGCTCATCAAAAGGAATCCACTAACAAGGTTGATCAGGTCTTGTTAACAAAATCATTTCGAATAACATGAAACCGGAGAATTTTCGAATAACACTAGGTTACCTCAACGGGGATATGCATATCCCCAACAATAAGAATATCATATTTCTTTTTGACAGTAGAAAGAGGAAATACAAAACCTCCAATAGTAATTGTTGAAAATTTTCCAATAGAATTGATATTGTGGACTTGAGGTTGTTTCCTCGGAAAGTGTATTGTATGCTCATTACCATTAACATGAAAAGTGACATTGCCCTTGGTGCAATAAATAATAGCCCTTGCAGTATTCAAAAAGGGTCTTCCAAGAATAATAGACATACTATCGTCCTCGGGAATATCAAGAATAACAAAGTCCATTAAAATAGTAACGTTTGCAACCACAACAGACACATCCTCACAAATATCGACATGTATAGCAGTTGATTTATCAGCCATTTGCAAAGATATTTCAGCAGGTGTCAACTTATTCAAATCAAGTCTACTATATAGAGAGAGAGGCATAACACTAACACCGGCTCTAAGATCACATAAAGCAGTTTTAACATAGTTTCTTTTAATGGAGCATGGTATAGCTGGTACTCCTGGATCTCCAATTTTCTTTGGTATTCCACCCTTAAAAGTATAATTAGCAAGCATGGTGGAAATTTCAGCTTCCGGTATCTTTCTTTTATTAGTAACAATTTCCTTCATATATTTAGCATAAGGATTCATTTTAAGCATGTCAGTCAAACGCATACGCAAAAAGATAGGTCTAATCATTTCAGCAATGCGCTCAAAATCCTCCTCATCATTTTTCTTGGATGGTTTAGGAGGAAAAGGCATGGGTTTCTGAACCCATGGTTCTCTTTCTTTACCGTGCTTCCTAGCAACAAAGTCTCTCTTATCATAACGTTGATTCTTTGATTGTGGGTTATCAAGATCAACAGCAGGTTCAGTCTCTACATCATTGTCATTACTAGGTTTAGCATCAATATGAACATCATCATTAACATTATCACTAGGTTCATGTTCATTACCAGCTTGTGTTTCAGCATCAGAAATAGAAATATCGTTGGGATTCTCAGGTGTGTCAACAACAGGTTCACTAGAAGCATGCAAAGTCCTATCATTTTTCTTTTTCTTCTTCTTAGAAGAACTAGGTGCATCAACATTAGTTCTCTGAGAATCTTGCTCAGTTCTCTTAGGATGGCCCTCAGGATACAAAGGTTCCTGAGTCATTTTACCACCTCTAGTCATAACTCTAACAACATTATCATTCTTATTGTTTAATTCATTGAGGAAATCATTCTGAGCTTTAAGTACTTGTTCTACTTGAGTGGTTACCATAGAAGCATGTTTACTAATAAGTTTAAGTTCACCTTTAACACTAGCCATATAATCACTCAAGTGTTCAATCATATAAACATTATGTTTCAATTGTCTACCAACATAAGCATTAAAATCTTCTTGCTTAACCATAAAGTTATCAAATTCATCCAAGCATTGGCTAGCAAACTTAGTAGGAGGGGTTTCAGCTTTATCATGTCTATAGAGAGAATTTACCTTTACTACCTGTGTCGGGTTATCAAGACCATGTGTTTCTTCAATAGGTGATGAATTAAGACCATGTATTTCTTCAACAGGAGGTAAATTCTTAACATCTTCAGCTTTTATACCTTTTTCAGATTTCTTTGCCTCTTGCATATCTTCAGGACTGAGAAATAGAATACCCCTTTTCTTCGGAGTTGGCTTAGGAGTTGGTTCAGAAAGTGTCCAATTATTTTCATTAGTCAACATATTATTCAATAGAATTTCAGCTTCATCAACAGTTCTTTCCCTGAAAACACAACCAGCACAACTATCCAGGTAATCTCTAGAAGCATGAGTTAGTCCATTATAAAAGATATCAAGTATTTCATTTTTCTTGAGAGGATGATCATGCAAAGCATTAAGTAATTGGAGAAGCCTCCCCAAGCTTGTGGGAGACTCTCTTCTTCAATTTGCACAAAATTATATATTTCCCTTATAGCAGCTTGTTTCTTATGAGCGGGGAAATATTTAGCAGAGAAGTAGTAAATCATATCCCCGGGACTACGCACACAACCGGGATCAAGAGAATTAAACCATATCTTAGCATCACCCTTTAATGGGAACAGAGATAATTTAAGGATATAATAATAGTGAGTTTTCTCATCATTAGTAAACAGGGTAGCTATATCATTTAATTTAGTAAGATGTGCCACAACAGTTTCAGATTCATAGCGATAAAAAGGATGAGATTCAACCAAAGTAATTTACTCAGGATCAATAGCGAAATCATAATCCTTATCAGTAATAAAGATAGGTGAAGTAGCATAAGTAGGATCATATTTCATTCTAGCATTCAGAGATTTTTCTTTCTGCTTAGCTAATAATTTCTTAAGATCACTTCTATCATTGCAAGCAAGAAAGTCTGTAGCAGTTTCCTCATCCATAACATAACCTTCAGGAACAACAGGTAATTCATATCTAGGGGGAGAATCTTCATCAACACTTTCATCAATATTATCAGTTTCAATAATTTCATTCTCACTAGCTCTAGAAAGTTGTTCATCAAGAAATTCACCAAGTGGCACAGTAGTATCAAGCATAGAAGTAGTTTCATCATAAGTATCATGCATAGAAGAAGTGGCATCATCAATAACATGCGACATATCAGAATTAATAGCAGACGCGGGTTTAGGTGTCGCAAGCTTACTCAAAACAGAAGGTGAATCAAGTGCAGAGCTAGATGGCAGTTCCTTACCTCCCCTCGTAGTTGAGGGAAAAATCTTGGTTCTTTGATCTTTCAAGTTCTTCATAATTATAAGCAAATATAAATCCCAAGTGACTCAAAGAATAGAGCTATGCTCCCCGGCAACGGCGCCAGAAAATAGTCTTGATAACCCACAAGTGTAGGGGATCGCAACAGTTTTTGAGGGTAGAGTATTCAACCCAAATTTATTGATTCGACACAATGGGAGCCAAAGAATATTCTCAATTACAACTGAGTTGTCAATTCAACCACACCTGGAAACTTAATATTTGCAGCAAGGTATTTAATAGCAAAGTAATATGATAGTAGTGGTGACGGTGGCAAAAGGTAATGGTAGAAAAATTAATATTTTTGGTTTTTGTAGTGATTGTAACAGTAGCAGCGGAAAAGTAAATAAGCGAAGAACAATATATGAAAAGCTCGTAGGCAATGGATCGGTGATAGAGAATTATGCCAGATGTGATCGATCATGTAACAGTCATAACATAGGGTGACACAGAACTAGCTCCAGTTCATTAATGTAATGTAGGCATGTATTCCGAATATATTCGTACGTGCTTATGGAAAAGAACTTGCATGAAATCTTTTGTCCTACCCTCCCGTGGCAGCGGGGTCCTATTGGAAACTAAGGGTTATTAAGGCCTCCTTTTAATAGAGTACCGGACCAAAGCATTAACACATAGTGAATACATGAACTCCTCAAACTACGGTCATCACCGGGAGTGGTCCCAATTATTGTTACTTCGGGGTTGCCGGATCATAACACATCGTAGGTGATTATAGCACTACAAAAAAGACACATCCGTGACATTTTGGGCTGAATGAAATTTTTTTCTGTCATACATATGACACTTCTATGACGATAATTGTGACAAAACCCGGTATCATCATAGACGTGGTGGGCTCCTACTTCTATGACAAAAAATCATGACAGAAAATGGGCTTTTCGTCCTGGGCGGGACGGAGACGCAGCTGCATGACATTCTTTGGGCTGTCCATGACGGAAAAAACCATGGTAGAAGCGAGGGGGAGGAAAATTTCGGGGAGTTCTCGGTTACGGTGAGAGGTCAGGGGCCGAGCGATGTGTGTTTCTCTCGTACACGTACGCGCATGTGTGCGAGGCGTTGGCTCTAACTGAACCTGAGCGAGGCGTTGGGCTCTAACTGAACCCGAGCGATTACACTGCAGGCTACGCGTTACTGAACCGGAGCGATCGATCGATGGCTATTAACTGAACCTGATCGAGCGATTCCTTCGCTACTGCTGCTAACTGAAGCCGATCGATGCTGCCTCTGGGATGAACAGTGAGCATTGCGGGGGTTGGGGGGGTGGGGTTGGATGGATAGTGAGCGGTGGCGTTGCCTTTGGATGAACAGGACCCCGTGGTGTGGTGGAGGGCTGGATGAACAGTAGACGGTGGAGGGGTGCCCGTGGAGGGGTGGTTGAACAGGAGCCCGTGGTGTGGAGGGCTGGATGAACAGTAGACGATGGAGGGGTCCCCGTGGAGGGGTGGTTGAACAGTAGCCGGTGGAGTAGTGCGCGGTGGAGGCTGGAGGAGGTCGACGGTAGAGATGAACAGTATCCCGTGGAGTCCCGTTTTGTGGTACGCCACACCCCTCCCAATGAACAGGACCCCCGTTTCGACCGTAGGAGGTCCGTTTCGTCCGTTTTGCGGTACGCCACACCCCTCCCGATGAACAGGACCCCCGTTTCGACCGTAGGAGGTCCGTTTCCTCCGTTTTGCGGTACGCCAGACCCCTCCCGATCAACAGGACCCCGTTCCGAATGTAGGAGGTCTGTTTCCTTCGTTGTGCGGTACGCCAGGCCTCGTTTCCATTGCCTGTTCCGTCCAAGCCCTCCCAATGAACTTGACCACGCATTCCATTCCAACCCAGCCGGTTGGCTCCCACGTGTTTCGTTGCCTCCCGATGAACACGACGCATTCCGTTGCCTCCCCATGAACACGACGACGACGCTGTTTCTCCATTCTGACCCAGCCATGTCAACGAGCCCTGGCCGTACATATGCGCGAGTAGGCGTTCGAGACCCCGCTCGTATGTACACATACATGGCCGTATTTTCTTTCTTGCACCCTGGCCGCTGTACGTACATGTACATGCTACGTGCGTGCCTCTACTACGACACGTGCGCGCCTCTACATCCACCAGTATATATGTACGTACACGTTCGCGACCAGAATGACAATGCTATGTACGCTTCGACCAGGGGGAGTATTCATTTTTTGTGTGCGTAATAAGGAGGCACTTCCTTGCGTGCGAAGATATAGCTGGTGGGTCCGAGCTGTCAGCGGCGGTAACGTTTTTTTCGTGAAATACAGAGGCCCTTTTGGTGGGTCCCTGATGTCAGGTGGAGGAATCATTATTTTGCGCGTAATAAGGAGGCATTCCCTTGCATGCGGCCATGGACCCAGCTGTCGGCCTCTCCACGTATAGTCCACTTCAGATGCATGTCGATCATTGACCATGTTGACCAGCTCGCGCCGAGAGCACCAGGGCGGTGGACGACGGCGAGGCCTAGGAAGGGAATGACACGGAGGCAGGGAAGACTCGAAAGTTGTTTCCCACGCGGAGGGGAGTACGACTCTACGAGGGTTTACTGGTTCGTCTGCCATCATCGGAGAATAACAGCAGATGTGGGTGAGTAGAGGGATGGCTAGGCCAGCGATGGGAGTACGATGGGGCGGTGAGGCCTGCGTGGTAGCACAGCCGACCGCGGGGATGTGGGAGCAGGCAGTCCCGTCGGCGCTTGTTTGAGCGGCTGGAGTAGGAAGAGCAGAGATTGAAGAAGCACGACGGCCGTTCGATGGACATCCAATAGTCACTGCTTGTGCGTCAACCTTTTTTTAGGAAAGCCTCAAATATGTGGAAAACATCATACAACCCATCTGCCATTATTTCTAATAATTTACAGCCCATTTGCCGATTCTTAAGGTTTTTTTGGAGCCCATATTCTTTTTGTTAGCATTAAAGCCCATATTGTGGCCACGGTTATTTTTTTTATGAAATTTTGCATATTTCGGTGCGGTCCGAACTGTTTTTAATCCCGAAATTTCGACTCACATTCAAACTGATTTTAAAAATAAATATATATCAATATAAAATCCAACAAATTCTCCACGCATAAAAATTAAAGTAATTTAAAATCTCGAAATGAAAAAAAGATATTTGAAACTAATTGCCGGTTTGATGAGTTTTAAAAATGTACAACCCATTTCTCATTACTGATGGGCCATTTTCTCGGCCATCCGAATGAAAGCTCTCCTCGTCTTGAAAGATTTGCAGCCCAACAGGTGTGACAAAGCGACTTACTTGGCAAATCACAAAAAAACTGGGCTGTGGCCGTGGACCCAGCTGTCAGCCTCTCCACATACAGTACTCTTCCGATGGAAGTCGTTCTTTGACCATGTTGACCACGCCACGCGGAGAGCACCACGGCGGTGGACGATGGCGTGGCCTAGGAAGGGGACGACGCAGAGCCAGGGAAGACGCGACAGTGGAAGCCCGCACGGAGAGGAGTACGAGGGTTCACTGGTTCGGCTACGGTGTGAGGCTGCCGTTGCCGCAGGGCCTGGCCAGTGGTGGGAATAGTAGGGGGCGGTGAGGCCTCCGCGGCAGCACAGCCGACCACGAGAGGCAGGAGCATGTGGCACGACCGGCGCTGCTTTGGGCGGCTGGAGCAAGAAGACCAGAGGTTGAAGAAGCACTACGGCCGTTGGATGGACATCGTACGGTCACTGGAGCTAGAATCTTTCATATTGACTAAGTTGACAAAGCCCTCCGTCCCCGTCAACTTAGTAGGCCCACAAGTCAGCCTCCCATAATGGTGGGTCCCAGCTAGCAGGGGGTAATCATTTTTTGTGCGTAATAAGGAGGCACTTCCTTGCGTGCGAAGATATAGTTGGTGGGTCCGACATGTCAGCGGGGGAAACATTTTTTTTCGTGAAATACAAAGGCCCTTCCGGTGGGTCCCAGATGCCAGGTGGAGGAATCATTATTTTGCGCGTACAGTCCACGGCCGATGGATGTTGTTCGTTGACCACATTGACCAGGCCGTGCCAAGAGCACCATTGCGGTGGACGACAGCGAGGCCTAGGAAGGGAACGACACGGAGCCAGGGAAGACTCGGCAATGGTTGCCCACGCGGTGGGGAGTACGAGGGTTTACTGGTCCGGCTGCCGTCGCCGGAAAAATAACAGGAGGTGTGGGTGAGTAGAGGAATGGCATGACCAGCAATGAAGTAGGGTGGGGCGGTGCGGCCTGTGCGGCAGCACAGCCGGCCACGGGAGGCGGGAGCAGGCAATCCCACCGGAGCTGGTTTGGGCGGCTTTAGCAAGAAGATTAGATATTGAAGAAGCAGCACGGCCGTTGGATTAACATCCAACGGTCACTGCTGCTAGAATCGTTTGTGGACTAAGTTGACAAAGCTAAAGTACACGTCAACCTAGTAGACCCACAAGTCAGCCTCCAAATCTGTCGCAAATAGCATATAGCCCGAAATTTCTAGCCAGATTCAAATTAATTTTAAATCTAGATATACCTTAATTTAAATTCAATGAAATTTTACCCGCACAAAAACAATGAAATTTAAAATATCAAAATCCGAAAGAAAACAATATTTTGGAACTAATTGCCTGTTTGTTGTATTTTTTCATTTTACAGCCCATTTATTATTACTTATAGCCCATTTATTATTACTTATAGCCCATTTTCTTGGCAAAATGCATCCCTCCTCGTCTTGAAAGATTTCCGGCCCAGCAGGGCGTAGAAAAGCAAGTAGGCCTATGTTGGTTATTCTGCAAAAAAAGTTGGCTAGCCATTTTCAGAAAGAAAAAAAAAACAAACTGGGCTGGTCATGTGCTAAACATATGAAATAAAAGCCTGGGCTAGACGGGCCACGGGTCCCGCACAACCCAGTTGATACCCTTCTCCGTCCCAAAAAAACAAAATTACTGCGCGTGCTACTGGGTCCCTACTGTCATTCTCACCATGTACAGTCATCTTCTTATTCCTCTCGGTTGTTGACCATGTTGACAACACTGGAGGGCGGCGCCACGGCGAGCGAACCAAGGTGGAGGACAATGGTGAGGCCTCGGACGGGAACAAACAGAAGCCGGGGAAGATCACAGCCAGCCGTGGGAGGCGGGAGCAGGCGGTCCCGCCGGCGCTGGTTTGGTTTTGGCGGCTCGAGGAAGAAGAGACTGAAGAAATGCGACAGACTTTGAATGTCAATCCAATGGTCAAGGTTGGCACAATCGTTTGTTGACTAAGCGGACACCAAGTAGCATACTTTTTTATATATAGAAAGAAAATCAAAGACTTGGGAAGGCGTACAAAACTAGCTAGTGTACCAGTAAAGAGACGTTGCCGAGTTTTAGAAAAAAGAAAGACGTGCTCCTGTAGCTGGTTCGAATCCAAACCTAGACTATGACTATATATGGTGCTATGCTACTCTGCAAGTAATGAAACTGACATATCCAACGTTCGCTTCTCCTCTTCTCTACTCACTCTGCCTAGCATCAGAAGCTCTGGCCGTAGCAACCATGTCCGCTGGCTGCTCGTCCACCTGCTCTTCAGCAGGCAACAACCAGATATGCGCCAAGTCGCCACCCGTACCATCGCCTGTGGGTCTCATCACATCCCCACCGGCACGCACACCACAGCCGATTGCTCATCGCAACCCGCTGCCATTGGTGTGGTGCCACTGCTGCAAATCACGCAGAGTCATCCGTCGCGTCTCAACCACAATCCGCAACCCTGGCCAGGTCTTGTACAAATGCCCGAATCATGGGGTAATAATATGTTTAAGTGTTGTTCTGCTGCTTTCAGTTGCTGCTTTTTTTATAGTTTGGTTGATGATCTTCCAATTTGATTCGTGCAGAAAAGGAAAGATTCATGTGATTTGTATTTCTGGGAAGTTGCTGATGTGGGGGAATGCAACTACGCTGATTATTTGGTTAGCCGAGGAATTCCAATACCAGCAGGTTGGGGTGTTGGACAAGTAACTAAAGGAACGACAAAAGAGGAAGATGCAGAGCAGAAGGTTAAAGATGCAGTTCCTCTGATCATGGCCAAGCAACAGCTTCTGAACGACCTTGACAGCAATGAGGAGATGAAAGAGCCTGTGAAGATAATGGGAAAAATCGATGTGCTCTATAGGACGATTGTCTCTTTATTTGCAGTGTATGTAGCACTCGTGATGTATTCAGTGGCTACGACATGAGCACTTTGCTGAAACTAGTAATGAATGAAACCTGTGTAGCAGGCTGGGCGTAGTGTCGTGAACATCTAATGATTTCTATTAATGGAAATCAGGGGGTATCCCCTTTTGCTCATATAAATAAATAAATAGCAGAGGCCCTGTCGGGTCAGCTTTGTTCTCATTCGAAGACGTCGAGCAAATTGCAGTCCAACAACAAACTATGTCATCAAATTCAAGTTTCATAGCCAAATATGAGTACAACTAAACAACAATGTCATCATGTTTTAGTTGTCATACAATCACCAAAGACAAATCAGCATACATAACAAGTGATGTTCTCACAACAAAATACTAAACAACATGTTCATCAGGTTTCAGTTGTCATAGCAAACACAATTTCACATAGTAGATAAAAAAATGTCTTCTGACAGGCAAATATGACAAAACCAATGTAATTATCATCCGCAAACATCTTCGCCATGTGTATCAGTCTGAATCGTAATTCCCCACGGTGTCATCTTCTTCTTCGTCCTCAACGTCCATGAACGTTGGCTTCTTCTAGATCAACTCTTGTATGTCCACAGCACGACGGGCAATCTTTTCACCGGCGTCATTGATGTGATGGTTCTCAAAGATATTAGGAACATCTGTGTTATCTTGTACATCAGGAGCAGTGTAAGCATCATCTTGTTGTG
Source organism: Triticum aestivum (assembly GCF_018294505.1). Lineage (NCBI taxonomy): Eukaryota > Viridiplantae > Streptophyta > Magnoliopsida > Poales > Poaceae > Triticum > Triticum aestivum. Next base: position 523,406,666 of record NC_057800.1, read on the forward strand.
CAACTTCATTAAACGAATTCCTCTGCTCAAACCTTTGCAATACTCTCTAGTCATTGCTACGTGCAAATGTGTCTTCCAAGAAAAATATATGTGTTGCTTGATTTGCCAAAATAAAAGGCTCGTTGGTCTGGTACGCCGCCTTGACATTGATGGATTTTAAATAATCATCAGCTCTGGGTTTTGCGATCCTGGAAAACATGTTATACCAATGACAGCACAACAGAACCACACACCGATGATCCTCGAAACTGGAGATATACTGCAACTGAACAATGTCTGTTATGTTAGCAAACATTTCAGTTGTCTCTTTGTCATACGTATCCGTGCTTATGATGGCACTATTTTGTGTCTTCCTGCCTTCGTCTCGTGCAAGGGTGTTGTAGCGCACATCTCCAACAACGCAAGATTCATAATGTCCTACCCGAGTATCAGGACCCATTGCTAGTGAGTAAAGGGCATCATCAACTACATGCCCATCCTCCCACATCTTCTTAACCTATGGTTAGAAAATAGACAAGCTAATCATCTTATGTACTCAATATATTAAAAAAACTGACTGTGCACTTCAAAAGCTTACATGGTTCTTGAACCATTTCGCAAATCCTGCCATAACCAGTTTGTCAATGTTTCTTGGATTTTGCGGCAGTAACTCCTCTTTGTAGATGTTGCACAACATAGTGATCGCGTCAAACATCTAAATATATAAGAATGTGCTGCAAGTTTAGTAGATTATGATGTATAAGCTACAGTACTGCACTTACTTGATATAAGGTAGTATCCCAGGATAGTTATTCAACACATACCAAACCATTTTGTCCAAATCGTTAGGTTTGTCCTCTTGTCGACTCTTCCCTGTAACTCGAATAGAATAATTGAAAACATTGAGCCCGGGATTGTCTTCACCCACCTCTTTGCTAAGCTGATCAGCTGTTTCAATGTATTTTGAGTAGAATGTCAACGCTTCTGTAGCAATGTAGGCCTTTGCAATGGAACCCTCGGGTCTAGCTTTGTTCCTAACATAGCCCTTGAAAGTAACTAGCTGCCTTTTAATAGGGTACATCTAGCCATACTGTACTGGACCTCTAAGTAGTGCCTCATCAGGTAGATGAACAACCAAATGCACCATCACATCAAAGAAGGCTGGAGGATATATCTTCTCAAGGTCGCATAGGATAGTTGGTATCTTGTCTCTAAGACGCTCCAAAGCATATATCCTGATATTCCTACTACAGAGTTCCCTAAAGAATTGTCCCAACTCTGCAACTGCTGTATATAGTCAGGGCGGCCCAATCCTCTAAGGATAACAGGTAAAACCCATTGAAGTAGGACGTGGCAGTCATGAGTTTTCAACCCTTGTACCTTGTTTCCATCTGCACTGACTCTCCTTTTAGGGTTGGAAGCAAATCCATGTGGGAATCTCATACGTGACAGGACCTCGCAGAATTCTTTTCTTTTTACCTTGTCCAAGACGTACACAGCTGGTGCCATATCCCGTGGTTTACCTTCATCTTGCACCTGCAAATCCTTTCTGATACCCACGTGTCTCAAATCAATCCTAGATTTTAAGGTATCTTTCGTCTTGCCTTTAATATTAAGAAGTGTGCCGATAATGCTGTCACATATATTTTCCTCGATGTGCATCACATCAAGATTATGCCGCAGATCCAAATCTTTCCAATACTCCAAGTCCCACAAAGTGGACCTGCGGGTAAACAATAATCTCTCTTCTACCCTGCCACACTTCCTTTTCCCACTACCATTACCAGGATGGTTTCCCGGTGTAATATGCCTGACCTTCTCTAATTCCACTTGCAACTCATCGGCGGTGAGCCTCTTTGGCGCATCACGGTTTTCATGCTTTGCATTGAACACATGTCTTCGGTATTTTCTAGGATGCGTCTTGTCCTTGGCAAGGAAACGGCGGTGTCCAATGTAACAGATCTTGCTAAGTATTGCGAATGATAGCGGATTCCTGTCACAGCGAACACATGCATTGTAACCATGTGTCATTCGCCCTGACATAGTGCCCAAAGCCGGATAATCATGGATGCACCAAATTATAACGACACGCAGAAAGAAATCAGCTGGTGTGGCTACTATATAGGTCTCGAGTGAGAACACCCTTCCATAGCTGTTGAAGTTCCTCCACAAGAGGCTCCATGAACAAATCAAAATCCTTTCCAGGACTTTTTGGACCTGGGATGAGCAAGGGCATCATATAGTTTGATTCTTTGGTGCAGACATTTGGAGGCATGTTGTAAGGGATAACAAGCACTGGCCACATGCTATATGTGGCGCTCTGGTGGCCAAATGGGTTAAATCCATCTGAAGCTAAGCCAAGTCTAATGTTTCTCGGGTCAGCAACAAACTCTTTGTGTTTATCATTGAAGCTTTTCCACTCACTACCATGAGATGGATGGCTCATTACATTCTGATCTCTATACTCTAGGTTCCTAGAATGCCACAGTATATCCTCTCTTGTTTCAGCATCATGAAACAACCTCTGCAGTCTTGGTGTAATTGGAAAATGTCTCAGAACATTATGAGGAATCCTCTTCACAGCATCGCCATCTTTCCATCTTGATGATTTGCATTTCGGGCATTCACTTAAGTTGGCATAATCCTTCTGGAACAGAACACAATTATTCTTACAAACATGGATCATATCATATCCAATTCCAACTGCATGAAGGAAATTCTTCATTTTACTGTAGGTGTGTGGCAGCTCAGACGCATCTGGGAAAGATTTGCGGAAAGCAGCCAACATCGCATCGAATGATTTGTTGGTCATCCGCTCAGATGTCTTCACCTGAAGAAAGGTGACCATAGCTGAGAATACTGACAGCTTATTTCCTGGGGTGACAACAATGTTGCATTGTTCCAACATGCGGGCCAACCGTTTTTCTTCTGCAGGTGAAAGTTCACGGAATGCACGAGCATTCCGTAGCATTGTTTCAATGTTGGTCAAACTCATTGGCTCCGCCACCACCACCACCTCCTCCTCTTCCACCTGAGCATCAGGCAGATCAAGATGGTGATCTGCTGCTTCCACGTAGTCAATAACATTGACGTTCACAGCTTCACCATGATGAACCCACATAGTATATGTGACCGACATCCCATACAAGTGTAGACGATTTTGCACAGTTGATTGGGGTCTTGTAACTGAATTCATACAACTGGTACACGGGCAGAGCACATCTGATTTCGGACCACCGTACTCAGCTCTGATAAAGTTCAGGAAGTTTTCAACCCCCTTGACATATGCAGCGGAGAATCTTCGAGCAGAAGTTATCCAAGTCTTGTCCATCTGTTAGACATACAAATTAGTTCTTCTACTAGATATTACAGGAAAAACATATATGCTTTTTTATGAAGTCCAGAAAAAATACCTAAGTCGATGTCTAAAGCTATGGCAAGATATTTGGACGAGCAGATCTAAGTAACGAAATATATGTAAAGCTAATTCAGCAAACAGATTTGAGTGCCAAATTATGGCAGGCTGTTTCAGTAGTCAATGAGGCCGAGCACACAGCCATCGAACTATTGAAGGCCATCACAGCAACAAAGATCGAGTATAAAACGGTGTAGAGCTATTTCACCTAACAGATTGGCTACTAGACCATGGCAATCTACGTCACAATAAATATATGGCAGGATATTTTAGCAACTAATCGGCCTTGGCATGCCATCTCAGCTAAGCAGATTGAGTGCAGAACAGGGCAAGGAAGCTTCTTAAGCAGAGCATATTGAAAGTAAACTACTTCGGCAAACAGTGAGATTAACAACGTCTATCAGCTAACATTCAGCGCTACACCGACATGAACGGGGCCTCAGTCTAGAATGCGCGTACCATGGGAGAAGCTGACCGCCGTGCGTCTCCACACGAACGTCGCCAGCTGTGGCGGTGCTGACCGCCGTGCGCCTCCAGAAGAACGTAGCCAGAGGTGGCGGCGCGACTAGAGGACGGCAGTCTACGAGAGCGTACTGTGGGAGCAAGAGGATCGCCGAACCGCGGCACCGACGTATCGACGCGGCAGGGAGGGCGGCTTTGGCAGAGCAAATGGAGTGGAGGGGGACAGGGGGGAGGGGGGTTTGGGGAATATTATTGGCTAGTTGGGCGAAGGGCGGTTGAATCGGATTTGGGGGGAATTTTTGGGTGGGGGGGGGAGGATTTTCGCGCGGTGGGCGGGGGGAGTTTGGCGCATGGTCGGTTTCTCCAAGTGCAGTCCCATGTGTCAATGAAGAGGCTAGCCGAACCGCGTTCCGTTTGCGTGAGCCGTGTGCAGGACCGAACGTGTGTGGGGTGCAATGCGACCACGACCGGAGTGTTGTGAGTGTACCGCCTTTTTCCTTTTAAACTAGGTGCTTCGCCCCCTCAATTTTTTTTGTTGCTTCACTCGATCCATCGATACTACTACTAGTAATCCGGTAATCCCGACTAAAATGGCGCGACCGGGTATTTTCCCGCGCGATATGCTGGGAGGTTGGCTTAGTTGGGTTTTTTAGGATGTGTAATGCTACACCTACGTAATCCCAGTTACGTAATAACGTAATGTGAAACGTGTGAGCTGTTGATTGTAGATTGGGGGAGGGAGGGGCCCACCACCATGAAAATAAAGGGAGGAGAGAGAGACAATTTACGTTAACCCTTTCGTAGGTTCCTGTAGATGTAGAAAGATGTGAAATGCGTGAATGTGTAGTGGACGTACTATTGGAGTGCCTAAGATAATTTGTGTATGTATAGACCCTATGTGTTTATTTTACTTCGCATGTTAGATTTGTCTCAGTTCAATAAAAAGCAGAGTTGGTGATGATGGTGTTCCTGTGATCCTGCAATATAGGCCGTCCGATCTATATCTAATGGATAGGAAGGAAACTATGACAATTTACCCGCACTCCTCTCCACATTTGCAGATAAGGCTTTCCCTCGTTCATCCTTTTCTCCCACAAGATCTTGATCTTCCGTGCAACGCACGGGCATCTTGCTAGTACTCCTACAATATGTATATTATTGTGAAAGTTCATATACACTGGCCGAGATTAATGCAAACACGGCAGATTTTCATTACATTTCGAACTTTTATATGACAGAAAAATAAAAGAAACCCGACCCTAAACCTATTCTACGGTGGCGACCGACGTCCTCCATCTACGATCTCTATGTACGGGGGCGGGGTTGAAGACCCGTGAAGTGAAGGTGCGGTCTCTGGCGAGGAAGAGTAGAACACGGGATACGGACCGACCAGTTGGCACACCATGCCCTGCCACCTCCCATGCCCTACTCATCCTCGGAGGAGTCCCCGATCTCGGCGGTGCCGGACGTTGGACGACGTCAAGTAGGACGCGTGGCTGACCATGCTCCCGTCGTCGGCCGCCAGCGTGGCCACCGCTTGTGCGGTCGCGTCTGCGTCCGGCTATGCCGATATTGCGTCGCGAGAGGCAACTTGAGCGAGGGCGGCGACCTCGAGCTTCATCCCCGAAGACAAGCTCTCCCGCAGAGCGTTCGCACTTGCGGTCATGGCAGATGTGGTGCCAGGTAGGAGGACGATGCGCTATGGTGTGGAGGTTAGCTGGGCGTTGCCGCTTTAAGTAGCGCATTCCGGTGAGGCCAAGCGTCCGGGTGTGTCATTAAGTCGCCGGATTTGGTTCCTCGGGCACCGAGCCTCTTAACTACGACATACGAACGGACAACATGAATGTGGGCAGCTGGCGCCGGCTGGGAACACACCGTGCGACAGCGCGAGGGACGAAGGTTTTGGTGTGCCAGGGTAGTCAGCTACGGTCGTGGCAACGTTGGATATGCCCTTTGCTCACATGTGATCCCCGCATGTCATTGAAAAAGCAAGACGACCCGGCATGGTCTCAGGTCCAGAGGATGCAGTTGGCCGCGCTACACCACTCCGCGGATGCGTCGTGGCGCCCCGTGCATCCTCGACGAGCCGGGTGTTGGGGTGTGTTTGGATTGTGGCCAAAGTGCACCTTACCAAAATTTTGGTCATGACCCAAATATTGGTCTTTGTTTGGATGGTTGCCATTTTTTTGGCATGCCAATGAACTCTAGCCAACTCTAGTTCATTTTTCTTGCCAATGTCGGCCAAATCATGGGCAACCAATACCTCAACCAAAATTTTGGTCATGACCCAAAGATTGGTCTTTGTTTGGATGGTTGCCATTTCTTTGGCATGCCAATGAACTCTAGCGAACTCTAGTTCATTTCTCTTGCCAATGTCGGCCAAATCATGGGCAACCAATACCTCAACCAAAATTTTGGCTACCCGATGCTTTGATGGGGAAACCTTGGGCACAAACCAAACATACCGTTGGTCGTGCCACAACACTAACGTCACCCTTGGCACACTGAAACCGACCGTGTCTAGATACGATATGAGCATGTCGCTCACCGCGGTCGCCGTGTCCAAAGGCGGTGCTGGAGCTGCGCCCCGTTGTTGGCCCCAACGACCCACATGAACGGTTGTTGGTGGTGAGGAGGTCGTGGGCCAGCTCCTCCATTGGACTAGTCCGCCCCACATGTCGGTTTCCCTATTTTCCCGGCCATATTCGAGCGTTAGTGCTCCGCGTTGCGCATTAGGCCTTTCACTATGTAGGCCAAGCGAGACAACTTATTGTTTATTTGAGCCATTCAAGTATAATCATGTGGCATTTGCTTATTTCTCATTCCTCTCCAACCCTCTTCTCCATCGATCATGTCGCCCTCCAGTCGAGTCCATCCTCCCGCATGCCTCGTTTGAACATTCCGCTGAGTATCATTCACATGTACCCACCCTAGTCCTCTTTCAATAGATCTCTGGACCCCGAGATGAAATCGAGAGGGAACGATTGGGGGCACGTGATACCTAAGGCGGATTCAAAATTTTGAACCGGTGATCATAGCATCCGCAAATCATATATAAAGTATATTCAATGTTCGTTTCATTTTTGAACGTACAATATACTCCCTCCTATCCTTTCTAGTTTACATATAAGTTTTATGTGTAGTCAAAGTATCTCTACTTTGATCAAAAAGGTATCAACATTCAACAACGCCCACTCAATATTGTTAGATTCGTACGTACTCCTAGATTTGTACTCGAGATGGTTCCCAATTTGACTATTGACAAGATTAATAGTACATGAGATGTATAATGTGAAAATTATATCATTGGAAAATTCTTTCGCATACAAATTTGACTGCATGCTTTGCGTAAGTTGCATGTCATATATTATTACTCTAACATTTGGTCAAAGTTAGCCTCGAAAAACACACTAGACCCTGTATACTTTGTGTAAGTTGCATGTCATATATTATTACTCTAACATTTGTGTAAGTTGCATGTCATATATTATTACTCTAACATTTGGTCAAAGTAGTATAGTGGAAGTGGATCCTCTGACGTAGGTATCGCTGCCTTACCCTCCCTTTCGGTCACTTACTGGCGGACCCCATGCTTGCTAGGCCCCGCATGTCAGTTACTCAATGGGTTCGGCCACGTCACGGGATCCTCATCCGTAGTATACTCCCTCTGTTTTTATTTACTCCGCATAAAACGGAGGGAGTGGTGGTATAATAAATGACGCGGGCGGGGGAGGGGGAGGGATGTCGGTTTGCTCTCAACTGCGGTCCCACAAGCGAGCGAAAATGCAAGACGAAGCGTGTTCCATTCGGTGAGCGACATGGAGGGTCCAACATGCTGGGCTGCAACGCGAATGCGACAAGAGCGATGTACAGTCAAAACTGATTGACTGGTCATCACCGGAACCACTATTCACAATAGAACCTTCGCTGCTCGGCCTACGCCAGCCACTGCCCTAAAACCACACCAAATCTCCAGCCCATTCCCCCACCTTTCGATCCCCTAGGCCGCATCAAGCGTCCCTAGTTCGCCGGAAAGCCATGGTGCACCGCAAGATCACTTACTACAAGATGCTGACGCCGGAGCGCCGTGCAGAAATCGCGGCGGCGGTCGGCGCCACAGACCTCCGTTCCCAAGCTCGCTTTGCGGCGGGCCAATCCCCGAGTTCTCTAGAGCCAAGCTACAAGGAGGAGGAAGCCGATCCAATGTTCATGGCGGAGGTCGCGGCGCAGAAGGCCCCCGATGGGTATGAGACGATGGACGTTGACTTCGTGCCGGCATCCGAGTCCCCCATGGTGCAGGCGGACCAGTGGTTCAACATGGCTCAACTCGACGCGGAGCGCGTGCATGCCGCTGCCATCGAGGCTCTCCTGGAGGCGGAACCGGATGTCATGGATGTGAACCGGGCAGCGGAGGCTCAACTTGAGGCGAAGCGCGCGGATGCCGCTGGCATCGAGGCCCTCCTGTAGGCAGAACCAGACGTCCTGGACTTGAACCGGGCGGCAGAGGCTCGACTCGACGCAGAGCGCGTGGATGCCGCTCTTATCGACGCCCTCCTGCAGGCGGAACCGGACGTCCTAGACTTGAACCGGGCGGCGGAGGGTCGACTCGACGTGGAGCGCGTGGATGCCGCTGCCATCGAGGCCCTCCTGCAGGCGGAACCGGACGTTGTCGACTTGAACCGGGCTGTGCTCTCGTCTGTGCAGAGTGCCCGCATGCTCCGCTTGAACGAGTAGCTGGAGGCTGAGGACAACCACAGTGCGGAGACACACGTCAGCAGCGACGGCTGGTTCGCGCTGGCAGCCAAAGACGATGAGGCCGTCTCTTTCCGCGAGTAGTGACAATTTTTCTTTATGTTGTTGTTTTTATGGATCTTTTTTTGTGTAAAAACATATATTTGTTATGCAAGTCGCCTGACTTGGGTCAGTCTACCATTTCAGGCGGTTGGATGAATATCCTACGTCTCCTAACCCTTCTTTCCTTCTTCCTCACCTCTTCTTCTTCCCCAACAGACCACCGCACGGGCCATACGGATAGTCCCCAACATGCGATTGGATACACATACTCTATGAACGAAAATTATGTGTCAGCGATAGGATGGCTGAGTTTGGTTTGTTCACATGCGACAACACATGTCAGTGAGGGTGCGTTCCCTTGGTTGGGTTTGCGGCGTGCAGGAGCGACTGTGTGAGGGTGCGATGCGACCGCGGCGTGCAGGAGCGACCGTGTGAGGGTGCGGTGCGCCCGCGACAGCCGTGCGCAAGTGTACCTCCTTCTCATTTTGAAAAATTTAGGCAACCTTGGCAAAAATGTGTGGCGAAGTTTGGCAATGCAAGGCCTAGACTCAAACAGGATAACTACATACTCCCTCCGTTCGGAATTACTTGTCTCGTAAATGGATGTATCTAGAACTAAAATACGTCTAGATAGATCCATTTATGCGACAAGTAATTCCTAACGGAGGGAGTACGTACTAGGAGTACTAGTGTTAAAAAAGAAAGGCGGGGTATTCCTTCGCAGGATTTAATCGATACAAATCCTCGTTTCACGTGTCAATTAATGCGTATTTTTTCTCCAAAGACCAAAGAGCTAACCATCTCACTCCTCATCGCTTGATTAATGTAGTGCCATACAAACCAACCTTCTCACTTTCGCATGCATGCATGTCGTCTCTCTCTCTCCCCTATCCATCTCTCTGCACGCATGCGCCTCTCGCTCTCTCTCCTGTTTCTGCATGCGAGCAACTCTCTCTGCCTTGGGAAGATGTGAAGCACATGGGAAAGAGAGATGGGATTACTACAGGCACGCATGCGGTGGAAAGGGATGGAGGGCCCAGTTGGAAAGAGCAGCGAAAAAATGCCAATGCGCAAAGCATTGCGGGGAAAATGAAATTTTCTTAGACGCAGACAAAAAAGGACCGGAGGGAGTACTACTAGGAGTACTAGTGCGGTGAGATGGTTTCTCGAAGAAGATGATGGAGAAGCGGAGTCAGCGAAGAGTGAAATGATGGTTGCTTCGTCCGTGCTTGTAGCGACCCGACCTCAGACAGTCAAGTCTCTGTGCTTCAGTGTCACCCCTGGATCGGTAATGCTGACACACACAGTACTCGAAGGATTTATAACAGAGTAGCAATCACACACTTATTACATCGAATGTCTCAAGAGAGAACTTATTACAATAATATGGCTTAAGGCCATCTAATGCGATAACAACGGAAGGCTTGGAAGATAAAGTGAGTCCATCAAATCCAACGGCATAGCTGAGCTGCACGGCAACGACCTAACGAACCTCAATCCTCGTCTGAAAAGTCTACAACATAATACGGTGCAGCCCGGAAACGGGTCAGCACATGGAATATGCTGGCAATATAACACAGTAGAGCAAGAACAGAATAATACTATCACTACATGCATATTTGGCTGGTGGAAAGCTCTATGGTGTCGGCATTCTGGGAACGGGGGTCCCCAGACTTGCCTACCTGCGGGCCGTGGCGTGGCTCAAAAGGGGGCCCAGCATGGCCCATCTTCATCAACACAGACCCAAGACCCTCGCGAGGGGCCAAGCCTCGCGGGGCAGATGACACGGAGCTTCCTCAGGCACGGCCTCATCAGGCTGGCTCGCGAGGAGGTGGAGAGATCAAGGCGGGGTACCTCACGAGGTGCTCGTGACACAAGCCATGACGACCAAAGGCGCCAGGCGGGCGCCAGCCGCGCAGTGTCCTCCTTTCCTCTTTGGTGCAAAGGGAGCAAGCGCATGCGAGAGCATCAAGCAAAGGCACCCGTTTTGGTGCAATGAGACCAAGACCAGTCCAACGGCAGGGAGGAAGTCATTGTGGAGCCCAAGCCAGCGTCACCACCAGAGCCTTTGGCAGGCGAGGACCAACTTTAGTCAGGATAAGTGTACCAGATGTTCCCCTTCAAAATGGCCAATTGTTGGCGCCCTTCCCGCTCAATATTTGGGAAGAGGCCCAGGGCCTTTGCCTATAAATAGGACAAGCAACCCACAGGGTAGAGATAGGAGAGATCGGAGATCGTATCGAAATCAGAGAGAGAATCGAGAAGAGAGAGAGAGAGAGAGAGAAGGGTGACTGAACTCCTCCTAGCAGTTCATCCCCCCAGCCAAGAACAGACCTTCGCGAGGCTGTTCTTCCTTGTATTTCTCTTCATCATCAGCCCAAGAGGCAATCCACCACACCACACACTGGAGTAGGGTATTACACCACAACAGTGGCCCGAACCAGTATAAACCCTGTGTCTCTTGTGCTGTTCTTTCCATAGCTTAGATCTTAGCGAGGCGGAGGGGTGCAGGTAGGTAGAAGGCGAAATCTCCGCGCGCACCCCAGTGTTTGAACCTCAAGGGTCTGCCGGAACCCGAAATCCAACATTTGGCGCGCCAGGTAGGGGTGCGCCGGAATTCGTCTTCCACCACCCTGTTCTCCTCCGACCATCGCGTCCATGTCTGACGCTTGTCGGGCCTGCACCGAGCGCCGGGCCGCTCTCGCTTCCCGCGTCGCCTAGACGGCTCCTGTCGGCGGGCGTACTCGCCGTTCCCCCATCACCTGCCGTCAACGCCGCCACCGGCCCGGCGGGGGACGAGCAGCAAGTGTCGTCTCAGCATCGGTCCGTGCGGCCAGACGGCCGTACCGCTACTCCCTCGCTCATCCCAGCTGGTTCTTCATCCCGCGCGCTTCGCGCACCCATGGAGGCTCGAGCTGCGCTCATCGCGGCAAACGAGCTCCTGCGCTACCGTCTCGTCGATGACGTCTACGAAGAATGGATCGACCGCGTCGCCAAGCTCGTCCGCGCCGCAGGGGGTTCTCCTGCGCCGTCCATTCCGCTGCACCGCACCCCGCCCCGCGCGGGCGACGAAGCTCCTGGGGCGCCCCAGCCTCCTCCTCCTCAAGAAGGTGCCATGGCTCCAAGGCGCGTGGCCCCTGGGCGGAACCCGCTCCGTCGGGTGCCAGCGCGGCAAGAGCAGAGCTGCCAAGAAGTCCCTCGCCCGCAAGAAGCTGCCCGGGCGCTCCCTGCTCCAGCACGTCGCGACCATGTTCCTGCTCCCGCATGTCAAGACCCCGCGCTGGTCCCAGCTGCAACGCGTGGGGACATGCAAGACCAAGCTCTCCGTCACCCAAGGCCTCCCATGGCCACAGCAGGCTGCCGTGCCTTCACCACCGAGCTACGCAGCGTCACGTGGCCCAGCAAGTTCAAGCCAGACCTGCCTCCTCGTTACGACGGCACGGCCGACCCTGCGAAGTTCCTCCAGCTCTACGAGCTGGGCATCGAAGCTGCCAACGGAGACGAGAAGGTCATGGTGAACTGGTTTCCCATGGCGCTCAAGGACGGGGCCCGCACCTGGCTCCTGAACCTGGCTCCAGGCACGATCTCCTCTTGGGACGAGATGCGCACCCGCTTCATCGCCAACTTCCAAGGTACTTGCGACCGGCCACTCGCCGTGAGCGACATGCGCTGCATCAAGCAACAACCTGGAGAGACCCTGCAGAAGTACATCCAGCGTTTCAACAACGCACGCCTCAAGATTCCCAAGGTGACCGAGGAGGCCATCATCTCAGCCTTCTCCGACGGCGTGCGTGACGTCAAGATGAAGGAGGAGCTGGCGATGCATGAAGACCTATGCACTTCCTTGGAGTTGTTCAAGTTGGCAACCAAGTGCGCCAGGGCTGAAGAAGGGCGTCTCTCCCTCCTCGAGCTGCCTACCGCGGACCCAGAAGAGAAGAAGCCCAAGGCCAAGGATGTGAAGCGCAAGGGGGCTGCCATGCTCGCGGCAGAACCAGACACCAAGCGGGGCAGAGATCAGCCCGAATCTTCCAAGGGAAGTCGGTACTGTGTGTACCACGACCTCCACACCCACAACACCAACAAATGTCAAGAGCTCCGAGCCGTGCGAGAAGGAAGGATCGGCCATCGCCCCGACCGTGGTGACCAGGGCTACGGTCGAGGAGGAGGAAGGAACGCAGGGCGCTGAGAAGACCACTGCCCGCGCCAAGGGTGGCGCGATCGACCTCGCGAGGATCGCTGGCAAGACCCGCCTCGCGAGGGAGACTAGAGGGATCAGCCTCGCGAGGATCGCCTGCCAGGCAACGCAGGCCTCCCTCCGCTGCCGCCGCAGCCAAGGAGAAACGAGGACCGCCATCAGGATGAGGGGGCTGGGGGCTTCAAGGAGCCGCGTGCAATCGCCTGCATCCTGGGCGGGGCTCCAGCCCCAGCCTCTCAACGCATCTACAAGCAGTTCGCCCGCGAAGTGAATGCAGTCCTCCCCAAGCTCGAAGCCACACGCCCTCTTAGGTGCGCCATCATGTTCAGCTCAGCAGATCAGTTCAAGTGTGCGGCCACAACCAGAGTCCTCCCGATGCTTTGTTCCCCAATCATCAGCAACGTGGTGGTCACCAGGACCCTCATCGATGGCGGGGCAGGGCTCAACGTCCTGTCCGTGGAAACATTCAACAATCTCCAAGTGCCCTACAACCAGCTTCAGCCAACCAAGCCTTTCTACGGAGTCACCGACGGCTCCATGGTCCCGATTGGGCAGGTCCGCCTCCCTGTCACCTTCGGGGCACGCGACAACTACCGCACCGAGCTCATCGACTTCGACGTCGCTCACATTCGCCTGCCGTACAACGCCATCCTTGGGTACCCAGCGCTGGCCAAGTTCATGGCCATAACTCACCACGGCTACAACGTCCTCAAGATGCCAGGAAGTGGCGGAGTCATCACGGTGCCCTGTGAAGAGAAGGACGCGGTGTGTTCCCTGGAACGAGCCTTTCAGGCCGCATCGCTGGAAGACCCGGATCGCGGAAGCAGGAGGCTTCCCGAGACCGCCCCCAAGAAGAAGAAGACATCGTCCGGCCCGGCCCCTCAGGAGGCAGGCCCCTCAGGGCCCGCGCCTGCCCAGGGGGAACCTCCTTCCATCGCATAGGAAAGCGCGTCCGGTGCCCTCCTCAGGCAGGGCTCGGGGGCTCTCCCCTGTAGGGCCACCGACCTGGCTAAGGTCACAAGGGAGGCGCTTGGGCACCACATGGAGGCGTGTTTCGAAGCACGTTTCCCTCAAGGAGTAAGGCAAGGAGGGCCAGACCCTCAGGAGTTCGTCAGCAAGGCCATTCAGGAGCTACAGGAGTCAAGATTCATGAGAGGCGGCCGCCGCCTACCAGCTGTGGCTCCCTATCCAGGCGAGGATGGTGAGCTGCACGTTTGCATCGACATACCAGGGCTTAATCGAGTCGCCTCTCTAGAGCGCCTCTGGCCCTCGCGAGTGGGGCGCTGCGAAGGTCCACCCCACAGCTACGTTCGCATGCCTTACGGCTTGCCGAACGCGGCTACCACGTACCAGCGCCTCATGTGGGGCATCATGGAGGCTCAAGAGGCCAGGCGTTCCGCAGCCCTGGCGGAGATGGAGATGGTTCGCGAGGAGCCACCAGAGCCTCCGGAGCCTCCCGAGGCCCCTGGGCCTGGGGGCTCGTGAGGATCGGCTTCGGCAGCCCACCGAGTCTGCTACGCCAACACTCCTTCGTCCTCAACATCATCAGGTGACATCTTTCAAGTTTCATTTCCAGCTGGGAGCGCCCCCTAGGGCTGCATTATTCCCAGGCCGCGTGGGTCCGTCCCTGCGACATGTATCCCTTTTATTTTATGTTGTTAGCTTACCTTATTGGGGGCGCCCCTCGGGCTACATCATCCCCCAAGTCGCTCGGGCCAGACCCATCGGCATGTATCCCCTTTTGCGTTTATTTCCGGCTATGCGTTCGACCCACCATGCTTGATTATTTGATGCCTGTCCACTGCACCTCTTCTTCTCCATGCCGACCACTTGCACGTTAAAGGGGGGTACCTGAGCATCGCGACTCAGGGCTCTTGCTGGCTCTCCAGCCCTCACCCTCTGGCCTTGTCCACGGCATCGCGACCTGGCATACCAGCGACGGCTGAGACCAGCTCGAGGGCCGGGACCCGAGGACGTAGAGTGCCGGCATCTAACCAAATTTGCAGGGACACATCACAAGATAAGGCCCAGTGCCAGGCGCAACCCGCCTAGAGGTAGGGCCCCGTGAGTCCCGCGCTGGCTCACGGGTGCCCAGATACACCTCGCCAGGTCCTACCGTGCCAGCCACGTGCCAGGGCGGGGTTGTACACGCCCCGGGGGCTCCTCCCGGAGGGGATCCCCCTCCCACGTACCAGTGGAAGCACCATGCTTCGCGCTGGCTGACGACACCGCCGAGGAGTGGCTATGCCCGTACACATACGGAAGCGCTATGCTCTGCACTTGTGATAAACAACTGAGGGCAGCCCCTGGGCCGCATCAACCTCAGGGAGCCCAGAGCTCAGTGTCTAGCCTCATCATAACACCTCCCCTCGGGAGTGCCACGCGAGGGGGCTGGGCATGGGGGCTACGCCTGGGTCACGCCCAGACGCACGCCACCCAGCCAGGCCCCCCCCAGGCCTGGTTCATCGCGCGTCTCTCCCCAAGCGGAGCCAAGGTATGAAGGCCGTTTGAGCGTCAAGGGGGACTCCTGAGCATCGCGACTCAGGAGCCTAACTGGTCATGTAGCCCCTCACTCCTTAGTTTCGAAAGGCTAACGGCGGTTGAGGTATGCGCGCGGCCGGGCTCTGCAGACGTAGAATGGTAGATCCACCCACATCACACCCCCCTACTTGCTGTTCATGCGCCAAGGGGGAATCCTAAGCATCGCGACTCAGGAGCCTAACTTGTCACGTAGCCCCTCACTCCTTGGTCCCATCCTGGTTTCTGGTCGGGGCTAACAGCGGCTGAGGTATGCGCGGGGCCGGGCTCTGCCGGCGTAGAACGTAAGCAAGTAGGAAGGAAAAGCGTAAATTTCAAGGAATCCAAAAGCAAATATTACACTCCACATTGTTATCTCAATGCCAAACGCAAGTTTAAACGCCTCCCCGAGGCATGATACATGTGCAGGAATTAAAGGCAGGACAGGAGCCACAATGGAGTCACTTGTCGGCGGTGGAGCAACGCGGAGTGGGTTCGCCTCATGGAGCAGCAGGGTCGGCAGCGCCTTGCTTCGGCTTGGTGCTGAAGGCCCGGAACTTCCCCAGCAGAGCCTCCGCGCGACCCTTCACGGCCTCGGCAGCGGCAGCGACACTCGCCGCTTACTGGCTCCAGCAGGCTGTCGAGGTCGACGCCGGGATCGCGAGGGTAGATGTGGGTGAGGACCCGCGTCAGCGCTGCAGAAGACAGGACACGCGCCTCGGGCTCGGCCGTGGGGCCAAGGCCAAGGTCGACATCTTCAAGAGCGCGAACCAGGAAGGGAAGCAGCTTGGCAGGGCCGTCCTCGGCGCCAGCCAGCGGGCTCTCCAGGCCGCTGTCGTAAAGCGTCCTTAGCGAGGAGCGAGCCTTCGCCTCCATCTCCGTGAAGGCCACGCGGTCATCGGCAAGAACCTGGGCCTTGTCGTCCAGCTCGACCTTCCTCGCCCCAACTCCTGCTCCAGTGCGCCTAGGCGGTCACGGCGCCTCCTGAGCTTGACCTCCCTCTCCTTGACGGCCGCCTCGCGAGCCTTCACGCCTTCTTCCTGCTCCTGGTGAAGGCGGGCCTCTTTCACGAGCTGGTCCCGCAGGCCTTGCAACTCGTCCTCCAGCGCCTTGCAGCGACCACGGACGTCGACCACCTCCCCCAGGGCTGCGTCATGAGCAGCCTTCACCTCAAGGATGGCCTGCCTCTCCTTATCGCAAGGCGTCGAGGCCTGGACCAGCACCGCCCGAATCGAAGCGTCGGAGCGAATCCATCCTGAAGCCAGCTCCAAGCGCCCGACCACCAAGCGAGGGTCGGCGCCAAGAAGATCCTGCCGCAACCGGTCCAGCTCAGCAGCAGCACGATCCAGAACGGCAGGAGGAGTCGGAGAAACAGCAGTCGGTGGAGTAGGAGGAGAAGGCGGTAGCGCGACCACAACATCCTGAGGCGGAGCCTGCTGCGCCCCAACGGCTGTAGTGGCGGCAACAGGCAAAGGCACCTCGGGAGTCACTTGGGCCATGGGGGCTGAGCTCGCCCCAGCCGGCTCAGCCAGGCCTCGCGAGGACGACTGGGCAGGAGAAGCCCGTGCGTCGCGGTTACCTTCCTTCGCGGGTAGAGGCGCTGCCCCGGATGGAACCTCAGGAGCTCCCTTCGGCTTCTTTGCTGCGGGCGCCAGCCTATCCAAAAGATGTGGACGTCAAGCCTCAGCAGCAGAACAAGAAATAAAGACAAGAATCAAGCGCTTACGGGTCATCGCCAGTGAGCTCAGCCAGCCTCCGGCCAAATTTGATGCCTGAAAGCCGGCTGGAAGGGTCAACCTTGGGAAGCTCGGGAGCGGAAGGCGTGTCTGCGGTCCGCCTCGAGGCCGGGGCAGACCCGCGGGAGATCAGCCTGGTCCTGTCCTTCTTCGGGTTCGGGGGAAAGCTCCCGCCGCCCTGCTCATCATCATCCTTGTCGTCATCGCTCGGAGAGAGGCGGAGAGCGCGGGACCTACGCCGGGGGAGGGGAGCCCTCGACTCTCCGTCAGTCACCTCGGAGTCAGGCCCTTTTTCGCGCTCCACTCCTTCCTCCTCTTTGCTGGAGTCATCGGAGGACACGCCCACCGATTCCCCGAGAGTTTCCATGGGCACCGGCCCGTCCCCTTTGAAGACGGGCATGGACTCCACTACCTGCTCCCAGTCATCGCGGAGGAACAAGGGCGTAGGAGCACCCTCCAACCTCGCCACATCGCCCCCGACCAGAGATTGGAGGACCGCAGCCAGATCTTCGTCGGCCAAGGCCACGGGGCTCGGATGGGGCCTCCACATCGGAAGTGAGTACTGCCGAAGCGGAGCCAGCTGGTGCTCCAGGAATTCCCTCAGCAGCGACGCGCGGGTCAGCTTCGCTGCCGCCATGTTGGCCGGCCTCAGATCCGCGTCCATCTTCTCCAACACCAGCTTCGCGCGGGGGTCCGTGAGCTCTGCTCGACCCCAATCGCTGGAGATCGTGGGTTGCTCCGTGGGCAAGATCAGCCGAGGGTGGATGCGCCCAGCATCTGCCAAGACCCACTAGCTCCTGAAGCCCTCAATCCTTTTCCCGGGGTTCAAAATGGCAATGGCGCCACCGTACGCGATGAAGCTCGTGCACACGGAAGCAGGACCGCGAGAGGTCCGGAGGTAGAAGTAGTGGCGCAGCAAGGCCACTGAGGGCTGCACTCCAACGTGAGCCTCGCAGTAATAGGCGAAGATTGCCAGGAGAAGGACGAAGTTGGGGTGGAGATGCAAAGCCTATAGCTTATAATGGCGGAGGACAGAGAAGAAGCACTCCGAGAAGGGAGGCACCAGGCCAGCAGCAATGGCGCTTACAAAGAACGGATAGAAGGTGCTCCCTTGGCCCTCAGGGGTGGCGGAGCCGGCCTTGAACACCTTCGCCCCGTCGACGCCCTGCACCGCCGCCATCCGGCGCAACCAGGCAAGGCTCTCCTCAGACACGTTCGACGAGTCCAGGGCAGACGAGTACCAAGCTCCGGCCGGGAACTGACGAGGTGCCATGGCTTCCTAGGTCATGCGGTCGAAGTAGATCTGGAAATTTTGGAGGAAGGAAGGAGAGGCGCAAGAAAGGGGATCTGAGCAGCAACCGGAGAAAGCAAAAAAGCAAAGCCTAGGCAGATGCCGCTCCCTTATCAACTCGCGCGGTTGCTGAGGCGCCCACATCCAGTCAACCGCCACGCGGCGCCCAAGGCCAAAGGCTGTTAGGGCCCGCGGCGCTTTGCTCTTGCCCTTTCGCCTCCCTGGACGGCCAAGTCCGGGCACGCCTTGGGCCCGGGGGCTACTGTCGGCGTTCTGGGAACGGGGGTCCCCAGACTTGCCTGCCTGTGGCCCGCAGCGTGGCTCAAAAGGGGGCCTAGCGCGGCCCATCTTCATCAACACAGACCCAAGACCCTCGCGAGGGGCCAAGCCTCGCGGGGCGGATGACACGGAGCTTCCTCAGGCACAGCCTCATCAGGCTGGCTCGCGAGGAGGTGGAGAGATCAAGGCGGGGTACCTCATGAGGTGCCCGTGACGCAAGCCATGACGACCAAAAGCGCCAGGCGGGTGCCAGCCATGCAGTGTCCTCCTTTCCTCTTTGGTGCAAAGGGAGCAAGCGCAGGCGAGAGCATCAAGCAAAGGCACCCGTTTCGATGCAACGAGACCAAGACCAGTCCAACGGCAGGGAGGAAGCCATTGTGGAGCCCAAGCCAGCGTCACCACCAGAGCCTTTGGCAGGCGAGGACCAACTTTAGTCAGGATAAGTGTACCAGATGTTCCCCTTCAAAATGACCAATTGTTGGCGCCCTTCCCGCTCAATATTTGGGAAGAGGCCCAGGGCCTTTGCCTATAAATAGGACTAGCCGCCCACAGGGTAGAGATAGGAGAGATCAGAGATCGGATCGAAATCAGAGAGAGAATCGAGAAGAGAGAGAGAGAGAGAGAAGGGTGACTGAACTCCTCCTAGCAGTTCATCCCCCCAGCCAAGAACAGACCCTCGCGAGGCTGTTCTTCCTTGTATTGCTCGTCATCATCAGCCCAAGAGGCAATCCACCACACCACGCACTGGAGTAGGGTATTACACCACAACGGTGACCCGAACCAGTATAAACCTTGTGTCTCTTGTGCTGTTCTTTCCATAGCTTAGATCTTAGCGAGGCGGAGGGGTGCAGGTAGGTAGAAGGAAAAATCTCCGCGCGCACCCCAGTGTTCGAACCTCAAGGGTCTGCCGGAACCCAAAATCCGACATATGGTTATAGTTTTTGCGAAAAGCAAATTTTTCCCTACAACAAAGGAATAGATTTTAATTTAACTATCATGGTAGTTGAAACATTATTGAGAAGGTTCCTTCAACTCAATCCAAATTAAAGTGGTTAACAACCCAATAGTATTAATTAAGAGTGATGAGATACTTAAGATACTCCAAGTACTAGATACTCAAGATTGTCCATAACCGGGGACACGGCTAACCGTGATTAGTTTTTACACTCTGTAGAGGTTTGCACAATTTTCCCCACAAGACTCGATGGCCTCCGTTGGATTTCTTGCACTACAAGGTGTTTGAGAAACGGATGACCGAGACACAATCTTTCAGAAACATTAACTCTCCACTCCGGACAGACCATACCAAACCTACATCCCACTACCTACTGATCTGCCTCTTCAAGAGCTTCACGTAACTTACTCAACTATGCTAGAGCCCATAATAGCTTGTGGCTGCACATGGAAGTTTCTAGCATGAATCATCTCAGTTCCCTTTGAGCCTGGGTGGCGGTCCATTGGAAGATCACACGGTTACTCCGGGATTTCCAAAAAAAAATAGACAACACTGGGTAATCCAGGTGCCTCAATCCACCCAGATGTTTGATTAAGTTGCCACCTTAAGTTGAACCATTAATTAACAAACTCACATCTGTCATGGATTTCACTCAAACCCAAACCACGTCTACGAGCATAGCATAGCAATATAAGCAAGCGTAGAAGTAACTCCCAGGGTTTGAATATAACAGGGCAATAGGTTCTACCTCAACAACTACTTCCCAACCCACATGTTAATGACATCCTAATCATGCAATGTTTGAGGGGGTGAAACTAATGCATAAAAACTGGGTATGAGAAGAGTATGATCAATGTGTTACTTGCCTTGCTGATGATCCGCGTAACCTAGGGACTCGTAGTAGCACGCTTCGCACTCCGGGTGTTCTATCACAAACAAACAATAACATACATAAGCAACAAGCAAAGATGCGCAAGCAAAACTTCAAATAAAAGATATTGACTAGAAAGTTCAACTTAAGAACTCCGGTTAACGAAAAGAATCAAATCAAACGGAGCAATGAAACTCAAATGGCGAAAAAACAAGATTCGTTTACTAATCTCGACCTAGGTCAAATTTTACAGTAGCAAAAACTTGTTCAAGTTGATTCAATAGAAAGAGGGTCTCGAGACGAAGATCTAGGCGGTTGAATCGCCTGATTTCGACTAACGAGCGAAAAGAAAAACAGAAACTAAGATCGGATCAGAAATCGCGATCGAGAGAATCGCAGATAAATCCGATCAAAGAAACCTGACGAACAGACTAACGAAGGAGCGTTCGTTAGCTGTAACTAACGGGCGAAGAACCGTTCGCTAAACGAACGTACGGACGAACGTCCGCTAAACAAGAAAACCGAAAAACCGGCGATCCAAAAAAAAACGAATCTAGGGTTTTCTAAAAAAACCAAACGGTTCAAAAAAAACCCTACAGCGATGGATTCCGGCGCAGTACCTCCGGCGAGAGGCTCCGGTAAGGCGGGGGCTGCGGGGCAGCGGCTCGCGGGGCGACGGCGGGAAGCGGCGGCGGCGACGTGAGGCGCGGGGGGTATATAAAGGGGCGGGGCGGATTCTTGGAGGAGGGGGCAAGGCGCGGCGGAGGTGGAGTCCGACTCGGACTCTGGTCCGAGCGGCGGCAGCGGCGGCGCGCACGCGCAGGAGGCAGTGGCGGTGGCGGCAGGCGGCAGCGTGGCTCAGCTGGGCCTTAGGCCAAGTCGGGCGCGGACCTTTTTTTTGCCGATGGAAATAAAATCCTAGAAAAATAAATAAAAATCTAAAAATGCCAAATAATTTTTCACCGTCTAAATAAAATATTTAGAACAAGATGAACATTTTCTTGCCCCTAAAATGCAATTTTCAAAAACGTGCAATTTTTGTAATGCAAACAAA
The DNA here is from genome assembly GCF_018294505.1 of Triticum aestivum. NCBI lineage: Eukaryota > Viridiplantae > Streptophyta > Magnoliopsida > Poales > Poaceae > Triticum > Triticum aestivum. Next base: position 523,428,214 of record NC_057800.1, read on the forward strand.
GTTGCAATAAAATCCAAATAGAACAAATATTTGATTTTAATATTTTTCCTCCAATATTTCAATTATCTTGGAGAAGTCATATTATTTCCTCTCATATATTTTAATATGAAATATTTTCGGAGAGAAAAATAATTAAAACCGAAATCCTCGTTTCAAAATTTGATAAAATCAAATTTGAAAACCAGGGAAATCCCCAACTCTCTCCGAGGGTCCTTGAGTTGCTTAGGATTTTGAGGATCGAGAGACGAAATGCAAATAAAATATGATATGCAAGAATGATCTATGTATAACATTCCAAATTGAAAATTTGGGATGTTACAAACCTACCCCCCTAAGATGAATCTCGCCCTCGAGATTCGGGTTGGCTAGAAAATAGGTGCGGGTGGTCTTTGCGGAGATCATCCTGTCGTTCCTAGGTGGCTTCATCCTCGGTATGGTAGCTCCACTAAACTTTGCAAAACTTGATAACCTTACTGCGAGTGACTCTGCTGGCAAACTCTAGAATCTTAACTAGCTTCTCCTCGTAAGTCAAATCACTGTCCAATTGAATCGCCTCCAAGGGTACTGTATCCCTTAACGATATATCAGCCATCTCAGCATGACACTTCTTCAGCTGTAAAACGTGGAACACATCGTGAACTCCTGACAATCCCTTGGGTAATTCCAACTTGTAGGCAACTTCTCCCATCCGTTCCAAAACACGATAAGGTCCTACAAACCTCGGAGCTAATTTTCCTTTAACTCCAAAACATTTCACTCCTCGCAAGGGCGATACTCACAGATATGCTCTATCTCCAATTTCATAAGTTACCTCCTTGCGTTTTGAGTCTGCATAACTCTTTTGCCTGGACTGAGCAATCTTCAGTCTATCGCGAATCAATTTAACCTTCTCCTCAGACTCCTTAATCAAGTCTGGTCCAAACAACTGTCAGTCTCCTACCTCATCCCACATCAACGGTGTTCTGCACCTTCGTCCATACAGGGCTTCAAACGGTGCCATCTTCAAACTGGCTTGGTAGCTATTGTTGTATGAGAACTCCGCATAAGGCAAATTGTCATCCCAACTAGATCCATAATCTAGCGCACAGGATCTCAACATGTCCTCCAGAATTTGGTTGACTCTCTCGGTCTGTCCATCTGTCTGCGGGTGAAATGCTGTACTGAACTCCAATCTCGTCCCCAAAGTCTGGTGTAACTGATGCCAAAACTTTGAAGTAAACTGTGTTCCTCTATCTGATACGATGGTCCTCGGAACTCCATGCAGACATACGATCCGTGACATGTATATCTTTGCCAACTTTGCACTAGTATAAGTGGTTTTCACTGGGATGAAGTGAGCCACTTTGGTCAAGCGATCAACTACTACCCATATGGAATCATATCCTGCTTTGGTCCTCGGCAATCTGGTGATAAAGTCCATGCCCAGTTTATCCCACTTCCATTCGGGTATCGGCACAGGCTGTAACAGTCCTGCCGGCTTCTGATGCTCTGCTTTCACTCTCTGACATACATCAAATACGGCTACGTACTCAGCAATATCCTTCTTCATACCAGTCCACCAGAAATGTTCCTTCACATCCAGATACATCTTGATGTTTCCAGGGTGTATCGAGTAGGGTGAGTCATGAGCCTCTTGAAGTATCAACTTCCTGATCTCCTGGTTATTGGGCACATAAACTCGGTCTTCAAACCATAAGGTATCGTTCTCATCCTCACGAAAACCTTTAGCCTTTCCTTTGCCCATCTTCTCCTTTATCTCGGCAATCTCCTTGTCATCCTTCTAAGCTTCCCGAATCTTGTCCAGCAACATCGACTGGACCTCCATTGTTGCAACAAATCCTCTAGGAACTATCTCTAACCGAAGTTCCATGATGTCCTCTGCTAACTCCTTCGGCAGTCCCTTACTTTCAAGGATATTAGCATAACTCTTCCGGCTCAAAGCGTCTGCTACGACATTGGCCTTTCCTGGATGATAGTGTAGCTTCATATCATAATCCTTTATAAGCTCCAACCATCTCCTATGTCTAAGGTTCAGTTCCTTCTGGGTGAAAATGTACTTCAAACTCTTATGATCCGTGTACACATCACAACGGTTTCCTATGATATAATGTCTCCAGGTCTTCAATGCATGCACTATGGCTGCTAACTCCAAATCATGCACGGCATAGTTCAACTCATGAGGTTTTAGTTGTCGTGAGGCATACGAAACAACTCTTCCATCCTGCATAAGAGCACATCCAATCCCTAAGCGAGAGGCATCGCAATACACTTGGAACTCCTTATGTATATCTGGAAGTGTTAGCACTAGCGCTGTAGTTAAATGTTTCTTCAACTCCTGGAAACTTGCCTTGCAATCATCTGTCCATTTAAACTTAGTATCCTTCTTCAATAGTTCAGTCATTGGCTTCGCAATCTTGGAAAAGTTCTCAATGAATCTCCGATAGTACCCTGCGAGTCCAAGAAAGCTGCGGATCTCGCTAACTGAGGTGGGTGCCAACCATTTAGTGACTGGCTGAACCTTGCTGGGGTCTACTGCTATACCTTCTCCTGATATAACATGTCCAAGGAATCCGACTTCCTTCAACCAAAATTCGCATTTGCTGAACTTGGCATACAACTAGTGTTCCCTGAGTTTGTCGAGAACTAATCGCAAATGCTCTTTGTGCTCCTCTTCATTCTTCGAGTATACCATAATATCATCAATAAACACCACAACAAACTTGTCCAAATATTCCATGAACACCTTGTTCATCATGCTCATGAAATAAGCAGGGGCATTAGTCAGTCCAAATGACATGATCGTGTACTCGTATAATCCATACCGCATTGTGAATGCTGTCTTTGGGATATCCTTCTCTCGTATCTTCAACTGATGGTACCCCGATCGCAAATCGATCTTCGAGAACACTTTATCTCCTTGTAACTGATCGAACAGATCATTGATCATCGGCAGTGGGTACTTGTTCTTAATCGTCACTTCATTCAAGGCTCGATAATCAACAACCATCCTTAGGGATTTATCCTTCTTCTCCACCAAAAGCATAGGGGCTCCCCAGGGTGATGAACTTCTTCGAATGTATCCTTTATCCAATAACTCCTTGATATGTTTCTTAATTTCCTCCAGATCATTCGCGGGCATCTGATAGGGTCTCTTGGATATTGGCCCGGTACCTGGCAATAGCTCTATCAGAAACTCAATGTCTCTATCCGGTGGCATACCTGGTAACTCCTCTAGAAAAACATCTGGGTAATCCTTCACTACAGGCACTTCCTCCTGAACAACTCCCGTGAGGGTATTCACTTGGCTCCTCCTAGGCACATGCCTAGGTACATACTTAATCCTTTTTCCCTCCGGGGTGGTGAGATAAATCGATTTACTAGCACAGTCAATGCTTCCTCCATACTTTGACTTCCAGTCCATACCTAATATCACATCCAATCCTTGTTACTCCAAGATAATTAGGTCGGACGGAAAGACATGGGTGCCAATGGTTAGGGATATCTGGTCACTCCATCGACTAGCCATATATTCTGCTCTAGGTGAGCTTACTAACGGAGGGGTCCTAAGGGTTTGAGTTGGTAGTTTAAACTTATCCACGAATGCCCTTGATATGTATGAATGCGATGCACCAGTATCGAAAAGAACAAGAGCGGTAAATGACTTAACCAAAAACTTACCTATTACCGCGTCCGGCTGCTCTTCAACCTCCTCCACGTTAACATGGTTCACTTGTCCTTTGTTGAATGGATTAGGCTTCTTCCCAGTGCTCCCATTTCCGTTTCCATTGTTTCCTTCAGGGCACTCCGTGGCGTAGTGTCCAGTCTTCCCGCACTTGAAACAGGTAACGTGACTTAAGTCCCTTTTGGCAGGTGCGGCTGGATTGGGGCGGTTTTGATTATTGTTGGCTCCGTTCCCATTCCCATTCTTAGAACCATTGTGGTTATGCGATCCTCCTCCAGTGTGGTTGTGACCTCCATGGTTATGAACAAGTTCTCCCGAGTTCGGGGTTAGGCATGGCTTCTGTTGAGCTCCTGGGTTATACTTTCCTTGTCCGTACTTCCTCTTACGGCTCTCAATCTACTCCTGCTTCCCTTCAATCATAAGAGCCTTATCTACCAACTCTTGGTAGTTGTTGAAGGTTGCTACCATCAACTGCATGCTCATCTCATCATTCAGCCCTTCCATAAACTTCTCCTGCTTCGTGACATGTGTGGCCACATCATCAGGGGCATAACGTGATAACTTGCTAAAATCATCCATGTACTGAGCCACAGTACGGTTCCCCTGGCGTAGGTTGCGGAACTCCCGCTTCTTCATTTGCATAGCTCCAGTTGAGACATGGGCTGTGCGGAAAGCTTGCTGAAACAGGTCCCATGTGATATTGTCTATAGGAAAGGTGGCTGTGTAATTCTCCCACCATGAGGCTGCAGGTCCATCCAATTGGTGTGCGGCAAAGCGCACTCTTTCAGCATCTGTGCAACATGCGGTGATCAACTCCCTTCCAATACGACGTAGCCAATCATCAGCAACTATAGGCTTGGTGCTACTGGAAAACACCGGCGACTGTAACCTTAGAAAACGGGCTAGGTTGTCCACTGGCGGCGGGTTGTTGTTGTTTTTGTTGTTATTGTTGTTGTTGTTGTTGTTGCCCTGGTTCTGAACTAGCAATTGCATCAAAGTATTCTGCTGCTGGATCAACTGGGTGAGCTCCGGTGGGAAAGCAAAACCGGGGTCACGTCTCGGAGGCATCTGATGGGTTTAGATGGAAGATATCAGAATAGAAAAGGGGTCTAATGAGAAAACACTACCCATATGCACATGAGACAAACACAAACATTTCACTCAATCAATCAAGCAAGGGCATACAACGGTCTAGGATTATCGCAAAGTGCTCATCTACTACTAATTACATGGGGAAATACTACTAATATATGGTGGTCATCTAGAAATTTTGATCGGTGGAGGACTCCATGATATCTGCTCCAGCTTCATCTTCAAAGTCATCATCACTAGGATCGGAATCGGTGTCGTCGATGATGATGTAGTCCTCACGGCGAATCTCCTTGGGTTCTTCGTCTTGTTCTACTGGTGCTGGTCCTCCCATGAATACTCCGATCTTCTTAACCAAGTCATCATTCTTCTCTAGTAGTGTCTTGATTTCCTCCTCATATCCATTGCGTGTAAACTTGAGTTCTTCCTCCAGCTCGATGATCCTAGTCTTCGCCTTCTTCAAGTCCATCATGTCCGTGCACATCTGGTTCTCCTGGCGTCGAATGTGCTGGTTTAACTCCTGGATGAAAGCTGCAATGGATCTATCCTTCTTGGTGCTGATCACTTCCCATTGCTCGTCTCGATGCCCACATATCTAGTAGATAGTGTCCTTAAGTTCCCTGTGGTAGACTTCTCCAATGTGTCCCATGGTAATGTGGGCTGCCATGCTCTTTCCTAAACTCCAGGTTGGTGCTTCGAAAGAAAATTCTATGGGTTTAGAAGTTGGCGAGAACGTCCTTCCTGGAACTTGTACTTGAATCATCCAGCGCTCCTCTTCAGGTAAAATGGTGTTGTATGTCCCGGTGAAGCTTGGTATTCCAATGTTCAAGTACCTAGTGACTTTCTTCAAGTGGCGTCCAAATGGTGTGTCTTCATCCGGTTGTGTAAACTTGTTCTTCATCTCCGCCATCCTAAAGAGTAGAAAATGGAGAGGAGTCAGAAATGAGTAGAGAAGTGTGGCCTATGGTTTGTCTTACTGGTCGTGTCCTACACACAACATGTACTCTGATACCATCTTGTAGCGACCCGACCTCAGATGGTCAAGTCTCTGTGCTTCAGTGTCATCCTTGGATCGGTAATGCTGACACACACAATACTCGAAGGATTTATAACAGAGTAGCAATCACACACTTATTACATCGAATGTCTCAAGAGAGAACTTATTACAATAATATGGCTTAAGGCAATCTAATGCGATAATAGCAGAAGGCTTGGAAGATAAAGTGAGTCCACAACTCCAACGACATAGCTGAGCTGCACGACAACGACCTAACGAACCTCAATCCTCGTCTGAAAAGTCTACAACATAATACGTTGCAACCCGGAAATGGGTCAGCACATGGAATATGCTGGCAATATAACACAGTAGAGCAAGAACAGAATAATACTATCACTACATGCATATTTGGCTGGTGGAAAGCTCTATGGTTATAGTTTTTGCGAAAAGCAAAATTTGCCCTACAACAATGGAATATATTTTAATTTAACTATCATGGTAGTTGAAACATTATTGAGAAGGTTCCTCCAACTCAATCCCAATTAAAGTGGTTAACAACTCAACAATAATAATTAAGAGTGATGAGATACTTAAGATACTCCAAGTACTAGATACTCAAGATTGTCCATAACCGGGGACATGGCTAACCATGATTAGTTTTTACACTCTGCAGAGGTTTGCGCACTTTTCCCCACAAGACTCGATCACCTCCGTTGGATTTCTCGCACTACAAGGTGTTTGAGAAATGGATGACCGAGACACAGTCTTTCAGAAACATTAACTCTCTACTCCGAACAGACCATACCAAACCTACATCCCACTACGTGCTGATCTGCCTCTTCAAGAGCTTCACGTAACTTACTCAACTATGCTAGAGCCCATAATAGCTTGTGGCTGCACACAGAAGTTTCTAGCATGAATCATCTCAATTCCCTTTGAGCCTGGGTGGCGGTCCATAGGAAGATCACACGGTTACTCCGGGATTTCCAAAAAAACAGACAACACCGGGTACTCCAGGTGCCTCAATCCACCCAGATGTTTGATTAAGTTGCCACCTTAAGTTGAACCATTAATTAACAAACTCACATCTGTCATGGATTTCACTCAAACCCAAACCATGTCTACGGGCATAGCATAGCAATATAAGCAAGCGTAGAAGTAACTCCCAGGGTTTGAATATAACAGGGCAATAGGTTCTACCTCAACAACTACTTCCCAACCCACATGTTAATGACATCCTAATCATGCAATGTTTGAGGGGGTGAAACTAATGCATAAAAACTGGGTATGAGAAGAGTATGATCAATGTGTTACTTGCCTTGCTGACGATCCGCATAACCTAGGGACTCGTTGTAGCACGCTTCGCACTCCGGGTGTTCTATCGCAAACAAACAATGACATACATAAGCAACAAGCAAAGATGCGCAAGCAAAACTTCAAATAAAATAGATTGACTAGAAAGTTCAACTTAAGAACTCCAGTTAACGAAAAGAATCAAATGAAACGGAGCAATGAAACTCAAACGGCGAAAGAAACAAGATCCGTTTACTAATCTCGACCTAGGTCAAATTTTACAGTAGCAAAAACTTGTTCAAGTTGATTAAACAGAAAGAGGGTCTCGATACGAAGATCTAGGGGCTTGAATCGCCTGATTCCGACTAATGAGCGAAAAGAAAAACAGAAACTAAGATCGGATCAGAAATCGCGATCGAGAAAATCGCAGATACATCTGATCAAACAAACCTGACGAACAGACTAACGAACAAGCGTTCGTTAGCTGTAACTAACGGGCAAAGAACCATTCGCTAAACGAACGTATGGACGAACGTCTGCTAAACAGGAAAACCGAAAAACCGGCGATCCGAAAAAAACGAATCTAGGGTTCTCTAAAAAAACCGAATGGTTAAAAAAAACCGGCGGCGACGGATTCTGGCGCGGTACCTCCGGCGATAGGCTCCGGCGAGGCGGGGGCTGCGGGGCGACGGCGGCAAGCGGCGGCGGCGGTGCGAGGCGCGACAAGCGGCGACGGCTGCGGGGCGGCGGGGTTGGCGGCGGTGGTGTGGTGTTGGGGCTCGGGGGGCGTATATAAAGGGGCGGGGCGGCTTCTTGGAGGAGGGGGCAAGGCGCGGCGGAGGCGGAGTCCGACTCGGACTCCGGTCTGAGCGGCGGCGGCGGCGCGCGCACGCAGGAAGCAGCGGCGGCAAGCGGCAGCCTGGCTCGGCTGGGCCTTAGGCCCAGTCGGGCGTGAAACATTATATATATATATAATTTTCGCCGACGGAAATAAAATCCTAGAAAAATAAATAAAAATCTAAAAATGCCAAAATAAATTGTCACCGTCTAAATAAAATATTTAGAACGAGCTGAACATTTTCTTGGCCCTAAAATGTCATTTTGAAAAACGTGCAATTTTTCTAATGCAAACAAAATTGCAATAAAATCCAAATAGGACAAATATTTGATTTTAATAGTTTTCCTCCAATATTTCAGTTATCTTGGAGAAGTCATATTATCTCCTCTCATTTATTTTAATATGAAATATTTTTGGAGAGAAAAATAATTAAAACCAAAATCCTCGTTTCAAAATTTGATAAAATCAAATTTGAAAACCGGGGAAATCCCCAACTCCCTCTGAGGGTCCTTGAGTTGCTTAGGATTTCGAGGATCGCGAGACGAAATGCAAATAAAATATGATATGCAAGAATGATCTATGTATAACATTCCAAATTGAAAATTTGGGATGTTACAGTGCTTTTGTGATTTGACGTCTCACTGCTTTGTGATTTGTGATAGAAGGGACAGTGGAGTAGACTCTGTGCTCTATACTGTACTACATGCGTCCAAGCATGGGAGAAAGAGGAGAGACATTGCAATTTTCTATTCCTTCAATCAATCAATCAGGGAGCTTCGGTTCCATCTTTTTGGCTTTGGCAACACCGTCCACAATGGTTCCCACGATGCCAAAAGCTATTTTCACATTTGGCTACACATTGTGGATGCCCTTAACTGTACCACTAGGTTTTTCTCCTGTGTGCTATCTATACAAATCTCAATTATATTGATCTAAAAAATTATAGAATCAAGATTAGTAAAAAGGAGGTGATTTTGCCACGCGGATGGCGGGGAGGTTTCTTATTTGAGCAATGCTACATCCATGTAATGGTTTACGTAAAGTTACGAACTGATGTGATGTGGGACTATTTGATTGGATTAAAGGAGAGGATTAGGCCCACCCCACCTGAAAATCAGGGGGGCATATATAGATTAGATGGAAAGTATACGTAGTAGCTACGTAGCCCTTTGTAAGTCTAGGATTAGGCTTCTTATTTTAGGAGGACGTTGTCCTCGCGGTTTGCTAACATGTGTTCCCATGTGTCAGTGCTTTACCAAGCCGATCCGTGTCCCACATGAGGCAGAACAACGGCAGAAACAACACGTGGTTAAGTTGAGGAAGATGAGGGAGAAGCGGATTCAGCAACGAGTGAAATGATGGTTGCTTCGTCCCTCCAACTTAACTGCGGGAAAGGTGCAACTTTGTGATTTGACGCCTCATTTCTCATTACTACGCCGGCGCCATGACTGGGGTGCTTCGCCCCGGCTGCTCTGCACTGTATTCCGGTATGGCACGTGGACCCGGTAGCTTGATGTCCCACATGTCGGCGAAAGGGACTAGAAGATTTATGAAAGCGAGCACTCCACTCTTACGACGGAGGAGTACACGACACGGCGGCCCAGTGAACTGTCACTTGTACTGTATAGTACTATAGTTTTGCTGTTTCGCATGATCCATCGATACAAACCCGATTAAACAGGAAAGAGCAGGATTTTTCCTGCACGGTAGATGATACTGGCCATACATTTCAAAGGCAATTTTAATGTATGCAAACTGAATAGTTATAAGTAACAATATGATATCTAGTAAAACTAAAAACACATATGATTTATTGTGTTAGAGTGTAGTAGTAGTGCTGTATTGCATAGTTGTTAGATGTAACATGCGAGAACATGTAGAGATGTAGTTTTGGAGGGCCTACAGAGAGAAAAGTGTAATACCATCACCGAACTTCAGAATAAGCTGATTACGGTCACTATATATGTTTTGCGGTGATTATACGGTCACTTGCTCACAGTTCAACATCGGATTGCACTCTGTTGACCAACCAAATAGTCTGCGTGGCGCCATGTTGACTAGTTAAATTGACCATGTTCCTTGTGGGTCCCACCTGTCAGTTCGCATAGGCAAAAGGTCATATAAACACAAATTTACGTAGGTGCGACAAGGCTCCAACCCGTGCGCGGGAATCACTTGGTTGTGTATGTCTCTGTCAGGGCCTGATGTGTGCGCATGCACATGTACGTTGAGCACTTGAGCGTGAGAGTGTGTGTTGGTCGTGTGGTGTACTGGTGTGTGCATGCATGTGTGCGTGCGTGCGTGTGAGTGTTGCATGTGTGCGTGGCTGTGTGTGTACACGTGAGTGTTGCGTGCGTGCGTGGGTGCATGTGTTGCATGGATGCAGTTCGTGTGCATGCGTGCATGTGTGTATAATCACCACACCAGCTCCTGTGTGTTAAAACATACGACTCAGCATACCAATACAAGGCCACCTTGTCCGCTGTGCCCGCGGTCATGACTTCGAACCACCGTCCAAATTTTTTTTGTCGTTTGTTTTCATTCTTACTAGCAAGATGCCTATGCGTTGCACGTAACATCAAGATGCATTTGTATGAGTTGTTTATCTTGTGAGAGAAAAGGATGAATGAGGGAAGGCCTTATTTGCAAATGTGGAGAGGTGTGTGGGTACCTTTTTGCAAAATTGCCATAGTTTCTTTCCTATCCGTCAGATATAAATCGGACGGCCTATATTTCAAGATGGCAGACACACCATCATCACCAACTCTGTTTTTTATAAGAGTGTATTTTATGTATTTTATAAGAGTGTAGATGTAGAGTAGATACAAGTCGACAGGTGGGCACGATGGTAGTGAGATAATGTGATGCAACACTAGAGGTGCCACGTGGAGCGTTTAACTGGTCAACTAGTCATGTCATGAGCAAATACAGAGTTGTATGGTGAGCCCGTGACTGTATAATAACCACTAAACGTAAATGGTGACCGTAATGAGTGGATTCTCAAGTCCAATGTATGTATCGTGCTTTCGCTTCAAATACAATGATCGTCATTGCATATATCGCGAGAGAAAGATGAAACATGCGTGAATTTTCTGGGGGCTTAGTTTTAGGGGAACTGGAGATAGTTTTGTGTGCATACGTGAAAGGGGCATACAGGGGGGTATGCGATGGAGAGAGAGATGCTCTTCATTTCTCTTTATTATGACTAACTTTGTATATAGTATAAAAATATACAAATTCACAATGTGGAATAAATATCATTGTGGGCACCATGCAATGCAAATTAGCGTTCGTACTCCTCCATATAACTTTGTAATGTTTTATATATGTAGTAACTCTAAAATAATTTTTTGGCCACACTTTATTCAAAAGGAATGTTGTATGCGAAATAAACGTGAAGAGAGGGCTTTTTAGATCAATGGGGTACGTGATGCAACATGTGTGAATGTGTAGTTGATGCATTTGGCGGGGCCTAGAGAGGTATGTGTGTGTATTACGTATTCGAGAGAGGCATGGATAGAGGGGCCGACGGGGGGGGGGGCGTGGGAGAGATAGCACGAGAAATGAGAGTGTTCTAGAGAGAGAGATAGACGAATATGACGTCACGACAAGAGATTCCATTCCCTTGAGTGTGTATCTGCAAGGGGGGAGGGAACAGAGGCACCAAGAGAAATTTTCTGTGTGTGTGGTGTTTGCGTTGGTATGTTGGGTGTGAGAAGATAATGAGACATGGGGGCAGAGGGTGTGTCACCGGGTGAGGTCCGGTGGGTCGAGGTGAGGCCCTTCGTTCGGTTCCGTCCTGCGCCACATTGGTCGGCCCGTGACGCATTTAGGAAGACCCATGGATGACTAGTCGTACAAGACAAAGATAGCAGAATTGTGAAGGACTCTGGGTCCACTAACAATGCCGGCTAGGATTTGTAACCCTAGGTTCTCGGACTAAGGTAACCCCTTTATCTCTGATATTACTATCCATCCAAACTTTAAGGGGTATCCTACAGAATGCTCTGCTAGAATCACACTCGTCGATTAGGAAGAGAGGTGTGAGACAATGCGTGAGAGACATGCGTAAATAGAATGTGCGTACATGAGACACGTAGGCAGGTCCATGTATATAGAAAGGGTCGATGAGGATTGTGCGTGTGTATGTTTGCGGGAGGAAGAGTGCTTGTGATAAAGGTTAGTGGAAACAGTTGTAAATGGTTACGAGCGGGAGGGAGGCTTATATCTAGAGCATGTGTGCGAGAAAGACACCTGGGGAGAGAGTGTGTGAGCATGTGTGAGAGACCACCGATGGAGAGTGAAACTACACATAAAAGACTGCTCTACACATTGATTAAAGATATAAATTGTATCCAAATATTAGGATGGGATCATGATATTTGCAATTCGCATAAGGAGCGGTCATTGATCCATCAGACATCTAGATTCTATCGAATTTGAGCATGTCTATGTTATTATTCGACACAATTGATCCACATAATTAGTATTTTGAACTCCAGACAATGCACCACTTTAGCAATCGAATATAAACGTGAGTACAGTTCATGTTGTATGTGTAAAGCACATTATACATACGAAAGTTACACAATGGACATTATAAATAGCTACCTATGAACTAGCATACATTTGAATTCAACTTAAGGTGGTTTAACAAATCGAATTCAACATGAAGTCCATTCAATTATTTGAATTTGATATCATGGCATTTATAAACCATACCTAAATTATGGGGGCACCAATCTTTGCTTTGATTTTGTACATAATAGCATATGTAGTCGTGTACAAAATAGATTCAAATTTAGCTCCTCCATTCCAAAATAATCGTAGTTATAGCATTTTCAAGTGTCAAAATTTCAAAAAGAAGCAGATAATTTAATGAGGTTTTCAAGCATACAAGGTCAAATATAACGTTGCCTATTTAGGTCAATCCTAATAGTTCAAGAGTACTCTAAATGTGAATGCTTGTGTTTCAAAATTTCGAATGAAGCGCCAAAAGAGCCTCTACTCGCCCGAAACCGAGTGACACCAATGTTTGGTAGTACAAGGAAATTACTTTTCAAATAACTCTGACCCGTGAAACCTACCGGCCCGACGTCCAAAGGTCTAAACTGGGGTAGGTTTGTAGCTTCATCTAGACGCCACGCAACCCCATCCGAAAAACATTCATACACAATGGCCGCCTAAGCACACATGCGCGCGGCCGAAATCGCTCCCGCCCACTATTTGGGACACCTGGGATTACCATCCTACCCCCGACACGCAGTAGGTCCAAATTTAACAGGGGGGAAAAGTTTGTACTTTCCTCAAATTTCAAACAAGCGCGTCCCATCTTCTGTTCAAAAAAGCCAAAAACAAGCGCATCCCAGACCGAAACATGGTTCCCCCCACCCGTCTGATTCCCCATTCGTACTCCGTGGGAGCCAAAACTACCTCTCCACCAGCCGTGAAACCCCGTCGTCCTCCGTCTGCCACCCCATCCCACCCATCAACCGCCGCCCTCCTCCATCACGCTGGAGCCGATACCCCGACGTCGTCGTCCACCGCAACGCCCTCCACGACTAGTAGTTGAAGCCGAGGCCGAGCCGTCCGTACCCGAGCCAGTTCAACCACGCCGTCCTGCGCCTCACCGCTGTCGCTCCAACTTCGCCACCCTCCACCACACCAGAGCTGTTCCTGTTATGCCGTCCTTCGCCGCCTCGGATCTTCTTCCCCTCCGCCGACATACGGCCACGGCAACACAGTCAACAAGTTGGCCATGGGTTCGTCCTAGCCTGCACCCTCCAGAACATCGGTTTCCCCGGTAAAAAGAAGAAGATCGGCGCGACATGTGGAGGTGACCACACCGGCAACCGAAAAAGGTACTCCTCTTCCCTTATTCGTGCAAATCTTACGTCTCTGCTTGCACGGTATTCATCCCACAGAAGACACTAGTTGACCACTTCTTCTTGATACTAGATGTTCCTAGTAACTCGCGATGCACAAGGTTTCTCCTCATATACTATTTCACCTTAGCTAGAGGCCCGTCGCCCCCCTGAATTTTAATTTCTGGCCAGTTGATTCCCAGTTAACGGAAGCATTCCCCGGTGTAACAGGTGCTAGTACGCCTATTACGCCGGGGAAGCAGTGCCTTGGTGTTTATCTTAGGGGCGTGTGCGGCCTAGAGCTACTGGCGCCTGATCTGGAGATCGGCCAGGATTAAAGGGATGGCCTGGGGGCGCTGCCAAGCACGGTGGTGGTGTGAGGTCGATGGGAGGGCGGGGCGGCGGAGATAGGGGTCTGGGCCGGTGGTCGCTGGCGGTTCGAGAAAGATCGTCAACAGTGACTGGCGGGAGGTAGACGAAGGCCATCTGCCCATTCCTTATAGATTGGACGGTTCATTAAAAAAGTCGATTGACCTATTTATTTTCAGTCGACTTTTATCTTAGATATGACCACATGTGGTGGTGTGCTGGAGGAGTACCTGCATTTCCTGTGCTCATATATTACAAAATCATATGGAGTAGAATCTAATTTTGTTTGCCATGCAATGTTGTAGAGCTATCATATGTCTCCTGTCATTTATTTTTCAGCCACCTGCTATCTGCTACTTTTACAGAGCACTAGTTCCGCACACACTTCACCCTTACTCTCACTATTATGTTTTTATGCAAGGGTATTTCAGACTCTGCTGCCATGAGAGAAGCCAAAAAGAAAAAAGAGAAGTCACTCCAGCTTCGTATGCGCGTAGGCAAGACACGTTACAGCGCTATAAAGGGTGCAGTCTCAGCAGATGGAGACGGTAAACGTAGCTCTGGAGTTGATGACCTCGCTCGCAATGAACCACCATCCCAGGTGCTTGCTTTAACTTCGCAGTGTCATATGTGGTTCCATGTTCCATATGGTGTCTAGCTTATATTCGAAAGGACGAAGTCGGTAAGATAAGGAAAGATATTTTTTTACATGAACCACCATCCCGTGAGCACCAGAAGACAAGTAGCTAGTCAGGGCACTGGCCGAGCCAGTGACAAGCCCAGCAAAGATAGGCATCACCTGGAAGCCAACTAAAAAGCTACAATGGTGGCGAAGCAGCCCGCCTCCCACCAGGCTCTCAGGTCCTAGATTATCATGCTCACCACTCCAGCGGATGTCTAGCTTGTATTGCTCCCAATTTGGTTAAATTCCATCTGCTTAGCTTACACATTATACCTTTGAATATGACATGCCTTTCTGTTTTTGGTACATACTAGTACATCTGTGTATTAACCATGTTCTTCAATCAAACTAATGTTCTTGTGTATCCCTCATCAATCACTTATGACGAGGCAGGCAGGCAAGGGGACTACTCCTCATTTAAAGAATGCAGCGTCAGCCTATCGACATGATTCTCAAGAAATAGAAATGCTAGATGAAGATAGTGAACGTAGCTCTATAGTTGATTACAGCATTTCCCCTACACTAGCATCGTAGGTGCTTGCTCTAACTTGGCAGCGTGATATGTGCTTGCATGTTGCATATGGTGTCTAGATTGTAATTCTTCCAATCTGGTTAAACTGCATGTGCTAGTCTGCTTAGCTTATACATTATACATGTTAATGTGACATGCCTTCCTGTATTTACTACATAGTACATCTGTCTATTAAGCATGTCCTTACATAAAACTATTGTTTTTTTGTATCCCGCATCAATCAACATGACGAGACACCTTTAGTATATGCAGTGCGATATTAGTTGCATCTTTCATATGATTTATAGCATGCGCTGCTTCTAATTTGTTGAAATTCCATTTATGATGGGACGCTTTTAACTTGGCAAAGTCATATTGGTTGCATCTTTCATGTGGTGTCTAGCTTGCATTGCTCCTTATTTGCTGGAATGGTTTCTGCTTAGTTTACACAAATAGTTGTGAACATGCCATGCCGTCCTGTTTTTCGTACATATTCCATCCTGGTATCATGTGTTTGCCTTACATCAAAGTAGTGATTGTTAGTATCATGCATGAATGAGTTTCGAAGAGAGAATTTTATTGCTTTTTCTTGTCGGTTTTACTTGACAATTCAAAATCAATAAAGCGGAAGGAAGTTAGCAAGGCAGCGGATAAAGGCGCTCCTTCCGAACGGAGGGTCTCTACAGTTTCTACTCCTCCACACCCCCAAGATGATTTCCAAGACAACACATGCATAGACACTCAACAAAGCTGTGTTTATGATGAGCACGCCTCCCCTAGTGCAACATCACCGGTGCTCCCTCTAACTTGGCACTGTTATATGTGGTTACATGTTATGTGTGATGTCTAGCTTGTATTGCTTCTAATTTTGTTGAATTCCATCTGCTTACTTTACACATTATACTTGAATAAGACACATGTTCCTGTCTCTAGAACATCCAATATCTGTCTATCACACCATGTTCTTACATCAAATTACTACTGTTGTGTAACCTGCAACAATCACTTATCATAAGACACGTTTGACTTCGGAGTGTGATATAGGATACATCTCACATTCTTTTCTAGCTTGTACTACTAATTTGTTGAAATGGCACTTATGATGAGACAATTTTAACTTGGTAGAGTGATATTCGTTGCATCTTTCATATGGTGTCTAGCTTTCATTGCTTCTAATTTGTTGAAATGCCTTCTCCTTAGTTTACACATCATAAGTTGTGAATATGCAATGCTGTGAATATGCAATGGCACTAATGATGAGAGACCTCTAACATGGTAGTGTGATGTTGTTTGAATCTTGCATATGATTTATTTCTTGTACTGCTTCACATTTGTTTAATCGCCATTTATGATGAGACACTGTTAACTTGGCAGAGTGATATTTGTAGCATCTTTCATATGGTGTCTACCTTCCATTGCATTGCTTCTAATTTGGTGAAATGTCTTCTTCTTAGTTTACACATCATAGTTCTGGTTATCTCTTCCGTCCTATTTTTCATACATATTACATCCTCCTATCATGTGGTTGTCTAACATCAAAGTTCAGTTCGTCTGCATCACACATCAATTTGTTCTGAAGAATTAAATTGTTATTCGTTTTTCTTGTCGGCTTGACTTAACATGGCACAGAGAAAGAGGAAGAAACACAGAATGGCATGGAATGAGAAGCGGATGAATCCCGCAGATTCTGTTGGTACTGATGGTGCAATAGAAGGTCAAAGTCCAGCGGAAAATTCTACAAACACGGCATCCCATGCTAAACGAGTTGCAAAAAAAGCCAAACAGAAACAAATAGCTGCCACCAAAAAAGCAGAGACATCCCTAGTTCTTGCAACACCTACCACAATACTACCAGCTGCACGAGTTACTCGTGCGTCAACTGAGCTAGCAGCACGTTCCCAAGCTCCCTTGCCACCTGACACTACTTCCCAAGCACTCTTGACACAAGACGAGTTGGCAATATCAGATGAACCTTGTGAGCTTCAACAGCAAGAAGGTAGTTGCTGGAGTCAAGTTACAGTTGCATGCTTCTTTATATGTAGTCTCACAGTTTGATGTACACTAACACTTCCTATGTTCGTTGTTGGACTAGCACCTAGGCACAAGAGGAAACAAACATCGGGGATAATGCTTGATAGGTTAACTAAATCTAGAGGAGGAAGAATGGAGATCCGTTTTGAGGCAGGTTTAAAAAGGCCACGTGATGCTACAGAGTCAACCAAGTTAGTATCAGAGGCAGCGGTTGCCGTTAGGTGTCATGTACGTATCCTCCCAACATGGATTCAGTACAGGAATGACAAAGACGAAACCCAGTTCAACACCTTCCTCGACCATTTATCTGTAAGTATGGTTATGTATGGAAACTAGTAATATAGTCTTGCTCTGTCCCATACTTTCTAGGTTGCTGATTGTAACACCCCGGACACACCCGCCAGTGGTCGTTACTGCTGGCAGGATCTAGACTAGCCCCACAGATCAATACTAGTCCTTTCTGCGCACTTTGTCCTCACTCGTGCGCACCCGGGAGCAACTTCCTGGTCGGTCACCCATCCTGAAACTACTCCAAGCTGAGCACGCTTAACTTTGGAGTTTTGTCCGACTGGGCTTCCGGAAAGGAAGAAATTCCTTATTGATATGAGTAGTCTATCATCCCTAATAAGCCAGGCTATCACACTGATAATGAGACTCCCATAATTTTCAACAGATGAGATTCAAGTTGGATAGCCAAGATGATGCAACCAGACAAGCTTGCACCCATATTTTCAAGCCTGCTCTGCGACAGTATCGGTATAACTTGAGGAAAACTCACTTTGAAGGCAAGGCTAACAGCGAACTTTCCCAAACATCTCCAGTGGAAAATATATCGTATGAAGACTAGAGGGGCCTTGTTCAACACTAGTCTGATCCAAAGTATCAGGTACATTATATATATGTGATCAGATCACATGTTGAAGTCCTATTTACGCATGTGCAACACAAATCTATCTTCTTGTAGGTGAACTGTTCAAAGAACAAGGCCAACCGTACGAAAGTGAAATTCCAATAGACGACAGGATCTCGTAGCTATATTGCACACTACGAGGCTCTTGTAATTAGCTGCTGTTTCACTCTTTTCGCTGTACCATATTATTAGATCTATATTGACTTGTTCGAAATGCAGAGGGAAGCCCGCAAGGACCAAAAAGTACTTGAACCAAATGCTGTGGAAATCTTCAAGGACTGTCACACCAACAAGAAGAAGGGCATGACTACACCAGTCAAAGCCGCTGTTGTAAGTCCTTAATCCTCATGCCTTTTAACTACTACTTACTCTGACTTGTGCCTTGAACTGCATGGTTTGCAGCCAATGTCTATTACTCTTTTCAATTTTTTACACAATTTTCTTTGCGTATCATTGGACCTTACAAGGTTTAAAAGAGAGGAGTGATGTTCCTTTGATCTTGAACCGTAATCTAGTTCCGTTCTGGACTTGCCCACACAACGTTACAATTGCCTGTTTGTTTGTTCTCAGTTGTTTTGTGATATGAATGATGTCATACTATGCTTACCGTATTATAAACTTCGTCTCTTTATCCTGAGCCCTCAATACAGTGTGAAGAAATAGACAATACATTAGCGATGGTACACGGTCATATGTTTGGAACCTGGTTTTATTATGTACTTTGCAATGAAATACAACTAATATTTTACATGGGTTCACCAGAATAAGTTCTGTATATAGACCAAAGCTATTTTGTTTGGTTTTGCTGCCTCCTTAATATCTTCTGTTCTGGTACTACTAATGTAAAACCTCAACTTTTCAGCGAGCTATGGAAAAAATGGTGGAACCGCCACCTTCTGAAGGTGGCGAGGCAACAATAACCGCAATGTCAGCTCTTGCTGCAGTGGGTCAGTACCTGTCCACTAACAGTGCTGAAAGCACGTTCCTGCGTAATACTGGGTTGGTTGTTAAGGCAATATCGTCCAAACTGCCTCATGATCAAGATATGCAAGCTCAAAGCAATGTTGTATCTGCGCTCCAGACACATGTCCATTCCCTAACAGAGACCCTTTGTGAAACAAGGAGAAACATTGCTCAATGTCGTCAAGATATGCATGGTTTTGAAACCAGACTATCAGAGATTTGCTATGTTGTTCAGGAGCCTAGGGGAAATGAAGGCGAGGGTTATGGTGCTCCATCGAACAATACATCATGAAAACGTAACAGTCAGGTCAAATGAACTGAGCTTCTGAACTTCTGGTGGTGCATTTATCTGCTAGACAGTTAAGTTTTATGCCAACCTTCCTTTTGTTATATAGTTGTAATTTGTTTTGGTGCGATGCAAAATTTATTCTTAACGTGCAGCCACCAGCTGAAGAAAACAGCAAGCCATTTTTGTATAGTGTAGGGTGTTCCCTATATTTGCACTGGTAGCGATCTTTGATGCTGAGTGGATGTAATCTGTGCAATCGCCTTAATAGCCTAGCGTTAGTTTCAGCCTTATTTATTTCCTAGTCTTCTTTTTCCCTAGTTTGCTAGTGGCCGCAACTACCATGGGCCATATACGGGCTGTAGGATCCATGGGTCTCCTACGGGCCGTCAATAAAGGGCCTGTAATCGATGGGCCTCGGGCCGTCGGATAAATGGGCCTACATGGGCCGTAATCGGGCATAATTGGTATCGGCCCAACACGGTAATAGGCCATTAACAGGCCGTAGGACAGCAAAGGCTTAATTCTGTCACATGCATAACGGGTCAGTAACGGGCCGACTCTTTCCATGGGCCGAATTTGGCCCATTAGGGGAACAAGCCAGTAACTGGCCGACTCTTGCCTTGGGCTGGATTTGTCCCATTAGGGGATCAGGCCAGTAATGGGCCGGAAGTAATCGAGGGCCGAAAAGCAGCCCAAGAACGTATGGGCCGTCAATAGGCCGAAAGCTAACACGGGCTGGAAATGGCCCATGAAATCACGGGCCGTTAACGGGTATAAAGAAAATTACTGTTCATTATGGGCTAGAGTCACCGTGGGCCTATAAAGGGCCGAAAGATATGAAGGCCTCATATGGGCCGAAAGACGTCGTGGGCCATACATGGGCCGAAAGTGAAATGGGCTGGTGTTATATTCGACGGCCCACATGACGTTGTTGGGCCGATTTCCTTTAGGGCCTAACGGGCTGTGAGTTAACGGGCCATAAAATGGGCTATTTGCGAAGAGACCGTTAACAGGCTTTTCATGGGCCAGCCCGTTAACTTTTGACCAAGTCAAACGGGCCGGCTTTGTAAGCTAAATGGGCCAGTGGTGGGCTGTGGCACGTGTCGACATATCATAGGCGCCTATCTGACCCACTGACGAGCTGACACGTGTTTCGTCCGGCCAATAAGAATTTTACACGTGGAGATTTCCCATTGGTCGGGGCTGTTAACGGGTTATCGGATCCAAAACCCGACCCGATAGCTTAACGGTGTTCCGTTATGGTGGATGCCACGTGTCGGTCACCCTTGACGAAAGCACTTCTGTGATGCGCGATTTATCGTCATGGAAGTGGACACTTCTATGATGATAATTTTGGTAATGTCATGGAACACTTCTACGACAGCACATGCATGACTATCTTGATTCTGTCATAAATTTGTTATGGATGTACATGCATGACAAAAAACGCGACCTACTGTGACAAACATGTATCATCACGAAAGTGTATTTTTTTGTAGTGTAGACTTGCAAGATAGGATCAAGAACTCACATATATTCATGAAACCATAATAGGTTCAGATCTGAAATCATGGCACTCGGGCCCTAGTGACAAGCATTAAGCATAGCAAAGTCATAGCAACATCAATCTCAGAACATAGTGGATACTAGGGATCAAACCCTAACAAAACTAACTCGATTACATGATAAATCTCATCCAACCCATCACCGTTCAGCAAGCCTACGAAGGAATTACTCACGCACGACGGTGAGCATCATGAAATTGGTGATGGAGGAAGGTTGATGATGACGGCGGCGACGGATTCCCCTCTCCGAGGCCTCGAACGAACTTCAGATCAGCCCTCCCGAGAGAGTTTAGGGCTTGGCGGCGGCTTCGTATCGTAAAGCGCGATGAATCCTTCTCTTTGATTTTTTTCTCCCCGAACACGAATATATGGAGTTGGATTTGAGGTCGGTGGAGCGTCAGGGGGCCCACGAGGCAGGGGGCGCGCCCAGGGGGGCAGGCGCGCCCCCCACCCTCGTGGACAGGTGGAGCCCCCCCTGACGTGGATTCTTCTTCTAGTATTTTTATATATTCCAAAATAATTCTCCGTTGATTTTCAGGTCATTCTGAGAACTTTTATTTTTGCACAAAAATAACACCATGGCAATTCTGTTGAAAACAGCGTCAGTTCGGGTTTGTTCCATTCACATGCAAGTTAGAGTCCAATACAAGGGCAAAAGTGTTTGGAAAAGTAGATACGACGGAGACGTATCATGCCTCCGGGTCAGGAATAGCAAGATCTTCCTTCGTAGGCAGTCTGACCGAAGAATTATGCAAAACATCAAGGAACACATTAGGTGGTACCGGCTTACGCCGGGACCTGAGCCGATTTAAAGCATCAGCCACCTCATTTTTCCTGCGATCAACATGTTCCACTTAATAACCTTTGAAATGACCAGTAGTAGCATCAACCTCTCAGCGATAAGCCGCCATGAGTGGATCTTTGGAATCCCAAGTGCCCGAAACTTACTGAGCCACCAAATCTGAATCGCCAAAACACCTCACCCGACTTAGAGTCATCTCTTTAGCCATCCGAAGACCATGGAACAAGGCCTCATACTCAGCTGCATTGTTAGTACAAGGAAACATCAATCTTAAAACACAGCAAAATTTATCACCTTGTGGGGGAGTCAAAATAACTCTAGCCCGATCCTTCCAACTGCCTGGATCCATCAAAGTGAATAGTCCAATATGTGCTATCCGACTTCTCCTCAGGAATCTGCAACTCTATCCAGTCATTGATGAAATCCACTAGTCCTTGATATTTAATAGTTGTTCGAGGCATATACTTCAAACCATGGGGTCTGAGCTCAATGGCCCACTTGGCTACCCGACCAGTGGCTTCTCTATTTTGAATAATATCCCCTAAAGGAGCAAAACTGACCAAAGTGATGGGATGACCAAAGAAATATTGCTTCAATTTACGACTAGCCATGAATACCCCTTAAACCAGCTTCTGCCAATGTGGGTACCTCTGTTTGGATTCAATGAGTACCTCACTGATATAATAAACCGGCCGCTGAACCGAATATTCCTTGCCTACCTCTTTCCGTTCCACAACAATTGCCACACTGACAGCTCGGCTATTAGCAGCCACATATAACAGTAAGGGCTCCTTATCAATAGGAGCTGCAAGGATCGGCGGCTCAGCCAACTGCTTTTTCAATGCCAGTAACGCCTGATCAGCAGCATCAGTCTAGACAAAGTGATCTGTTTTCTTCATCATCTGGTACAGAGGGATAGCCTTTTCACCCAACCAGCTTATAAACTGGCTTAAGGCCGCGATACGACCCGCCAGACGCTGGACATCATTAATACACGCAACTTAGCCAAGGAAGTGATAGCCTTGATTTTCTCTGGATTAGCTTCAATGCCTCTTTCAGAAACCAAAAACCCAAGAGCTCGCCTGCTGGTACACCAAAAACACACTTGGCCGGTTTAAGCATCATCTTGTAGACCCGAAGATTGTCAAAGATCTCTTTCAAATCATCTATGAAGGTCTCCTTCTTCCTGGATTTTACAACAATGTCATCTACATAAGCATGAACATTGCGTCCAATCTGGACATGAAGGCAATTTTGAACAAGTCGCCTGGGCACTCTTGAGCCCAAAAGGCATAGATACATAGCAGAAGGCTCCAAAGGGAGTGATGAAAGATGTCTTCTCCTGGTCCTTAACTGCCATTTTGATCTGATGATAACCAGAGTAAGCATCCAAAAAGCTCAAACACTCATAACCCGCCGTAGCATCAATGATCTGATCAATACGAGTTGAGCAAAAGGATTAGGTAGACATGCCTTGTTAAGGTCTGTGTAATCCACACACATACGCCAAGTGCCACTCTTCTTAAGTACCAGCACCGGGTTAGCCAACCACTCAGGATGAAAAACTTCAACAATAAACCTAGCCGCCATGAGCCGGGCCACTTCTTCACCGATGGCCTTGCGCCTCTCTTCATTAAAACGACGAAGGAATTGCTTGACCGGTTTAAACTTTGGATCAACATTAAGAGTGTGCTCAGCGAGTTCCCTCGGTACACCTGGCATGTCAAAAGGTTTCCATGCAAAGATGTCCCGGTTCTCACAGATAAACTCGATGAGCGCGCTTTCCTATTTTGGATCCATATTAGCACTGATACTGAACTACTCGCATGAGTCACCAGGAACAAAATCAACCAGCTTAGTGTCATTTGCTTTAAACTTCAATAGAGGGTCGTGCTCCGTGGTTGGCTTATTCAAAGATGTCATATTTGCCGGGTCAACATTATCTTTATAGAACTTCAATTCCTCTATTGCACAGGTGGTCTCAGCATAAGCGACATCGCCCTCTTCACACTCCAAAGCTAGCTTCCTGTTGCCATGTACAGTGATGGTACCCTTATGACCCGGCATCTTAAGCTGCAGATAAACATAACAAGGCTACACCATAAATTTAGCGTAAGCTGGCCGTCCAAATAGGGCGTGGTAAGGGCTCTTGATCTTAACCACTTCAAAAGTCAGTGTCTCAGCTCTGAAATCATTATCATCTCCAAAAGCCACTTCCAAAGCTATCTTACCCACTGGATACGCCGAGTTAACATGCACCACTCCATGAAAAACTGCAGAGGGCGGCTTAAGATCCTTATCAGTTAAATTCATACGCCAGAAAGTATCATAATAAAGGATATTGATGTTGCCACCTCCATCCATGAGCACTTTAGTGAACTTGTATCCTCCAACCTGAGGTGCAACCACCAAAGCCAAGTGACCCAGATTATCAGCCCGGGGAGGGTGATTCTCACCGCTCCATACAATAGCATGTTCGGACCATCGCAAGTATCGAGGGACCGCCGGCTCAACCGCGTTGACTGCCCTCTTATGAACCTTCTGGTCTTGTTTGCATAAACTTGTGGTACAAACATGATACTGACCATTATTCAGCTGCTTTGGATTACTCTGATAACCAGACTGCTGCTGCTGATTCCCTTGACCAGATTGCTGATTGAAACCACCTTGATTGCCTTGGCCCTGGAAACCAGAGTTTGAGCCGCTGCCACCAAAGACAGGCCCGTGAGAGCCGGGTCCTGAGCCACCATTCGGGCCATGATTATTCTGGAAGAAATTGGAATTCCTATACTCCCTCATGATGAAGCAATCCTTCCACGGATGATTGGTCGGCTTCTCTTGCTGATAACCCACAAGTATAGGGGATCGCAATAGTTTTCGAGGGTAGAGTATTCAACCCAAATTTATAGATTCGACACAAGGGGAGCCAAAGAATATTTGAAGGTATTAGCAGCTAAGTTGTCAATTCAACCACACATGGAGATTGATTATCTATAACAAAGTGATCAGTAGCAAAGTAGTTTTATAGTTTTGATAGTAGTGACAACATCAATAGTAACAGTAACAGTGATAGCAGTAATTTTGCAGCAAGTGTAACAGTGATGATAGCAATAGTAACTTAGCAGAAACAATATGGAAAAGTTCGTAGGCATTGGATCGGTGACTTGTTGGATGATATTCATCATGTGAAAGTTATAACCTAGGACGATAAGGCACTAACTCTAGTTCATCGATATAATGTAGGCATGTATTCTGTAAATAGTCATACGTGCTTTATTAAAAGAACTTGCATGACATCTTTTGTCCTACCCTACCATGGCAGCGGGGTCCATATTGGAAACTAAGGGATATTAAGGCCTCCTTTTAATAGAGAACCGGAACAAAGCATTAACACATAGTGAATACATGAACTCCTCAAACTACGGTCATTACCCGGAGTGGGCCTAGTTGTTGTCACTCCGGGGTTGTCGGATCATAACACGTAGTAGGTGACTATAACTTGCAAGATCGGATCTAGAACATGGATATAATGGTGATAACATAAAAGTTTCAGATCTGAAATCATGGCACCTGGGCCCAAAGTGACAATCATTAAGCATAGCAAAGTCATAGCAACATCAATCTAAGAACATAGTGGATACTAGGGATCTGGCCCTAACAAAACTAACTCGATTACATGATGAATCTCATCCAATTCCTCACCAACCAGCGAGCCTAGAAGGAATTACTCACTCCCGGTGGGGAGCATCATGGAATTGGCGATGGAGATGGGTTGGTGATGACGAACAGCGAAGACCCCCCTCTCCAGAGCCCCAAATGGACTCCAGATCTGCCCTCCCAAGGAAGAATAGGGCTTGGCAGCGGCTCTGTCTCGTGGATCGTGATAATTCTTTCTCCTTGATTTTTTCTCCGAAAATAGGAATTTATAGTGCCAGGGTTGAGGTCTACTTGGCCACCAAGTGGGTAAAACCCACCTAGGCATGCTAGGAGAGGGGGACGCGCCCTGGTGGGTTGTGCCCACCCAGGGGCCCCTCTCCAGTAAGTTTTGGCTCCAGAAATTCTTATATATTATATAAAAATTCCTTGCAAAGTTTCATTCCATTCCGAGAACTTTTGTTTCTGCACAAAAACAACACCATGGTAGTTCTGCTGAAAACATCGTCAGTCCGGGGTTAGTTTCATTCAAATCATGCAAATTAGGGTCGAAAATAAGAGGAAAAGCGTGAGAAAAAGTAGATACGTTGGAGACGTATCAACTCCCGCAAGCTTAAACCTTTGGTTTTCCTCGAGCAATTCAGTTGATAAACTGAAAGTGAGAAAGAAAAACTTTTACGAACTCTTTTGCTCTTGTTTGCATAAATAAGCTTAAACATCACCCAGGTTTTCAGCCAGCATTATAAATAACCATGTCGACAATAACTCTTAAAACCTATAATGATTCATATCAATGACATAATCAGCTAGCGAGCAATAATAAGATATCTGAAACGGCAACACGTTGTCAAAACAACCATGTGTAACATCCCAAAATTCTAAATTTTGGAATATTATATTAATTAAGTAGTTTTGATTGTTTGTTTGATTGTGATGTGTGAAATTGATTGCAATTCGAAACTTTTTGAAAGTTAAATGAGCGGGAATAAAAGTACTTTCCCAAACTTTCATCTTGCATTTATGATCTCCATGAATTCAAATTCATTTCATACAAAACCCTGGAGTGAAGATGATATGACTTCTTGCATTTAAATAAATGAAAAGTGTTTTTGAAAATATTTGAATTTCATTTGGAAATATTTCAAATTCAGAAACTTTATGAAACTCAATGATTTTCATGAGAGAAGATAAAATGACTACTTCAAATCATATGAAATATGAGTTGGGATTTTTAAACAATCAAATTGAAAGTCCTTTGAAGTTATTTTGAAACTCAATTTTCAATTTGGAGTTATTTGGTTTTTATTCAAATTATTTGTAACGCCCTGAGACCGTTGCGCCAGGTGTCTTTCAGTTATTCCCTGTTGTTACCTTGTCATTTGTTTGTGTGTCATGCATTTCATATCATGTCATCATGTGCATCGCATTTGCATACGTGTTCCTCTCATGCATCCGAGCATTTTCCCCATTGTCCGTTTCGCGATCCGATACTCCTACATCCTCCGGCGCCCCCTTTTGCCTCTTTTCGTGTGCGGGTGTTAAACATTCTCGGATTGGACCGAGATTTGCCAAGCGGCCTTGGTACACTACCGGTAGACCGCCTGTCAAGTTTCGTGCCATTTGGAGTTTGTTTGATACTCCAACGGTTAACCCAGGAATCGTAAAGGCCTCGTGTGTGTTGCAGCCAAACACCCCTCCAAAGTGGCCCATAACCCATCCAAACGCCCTACATCCTCTCGGCCGTTCGATCACGATCGCGTGGCCGAAAACCGCACCCTATTTGGACTCTCCTAGCTCCCTCTACCTATAAATGAGTCCCTCCCCCCGAATTTCGCGGTGCAAACCCTAGTCATCTTCCTCCTCGCGCCACCGGACGCGTCCGCGACGCGCCATACATGTCCACCGTGGCACGCAGCCAATCACAGGCGGCCACGCGCCTCCCTGCACGTCCCCACCGCCGCGGCCCTGTAGGCCCGCATTCGGCCCGCTCTGGGCCCGAGTCAGCCGCTCCCCTCCGTGCTCGCAAGCCCGAGCGCTCCAGATCAGGAGAGGAGCTCCCGATCCAGAGCCGCCTCCCGCCGGCGAACCTCGTCGCGCCGCCCGCCGGCGACCACGACCTGCAGGCTGGACCCCTCTCGCCCTGCTCCACCTTCCCCTGCCCGTCTCCTTCTCCTCTCACCTCTCCCGTGCTCTCTCCTGCAGGAGCTCTGCCATGGCTGCCACTGACCCATGGAGCTTGGTGCTCATCGCTGGTCACGTCCCTCACCCGATCCAGCCGGGATCCACTAGATCCGGCCACCCTCGACCCATTCCCGGCCTTCCTGAGTCCTCCCGGAGTCCCGGCTCGCCGCCGTAGGCCATGGAGCTTCGTCAACCCCTGTCCGGGAACTCCCTGTCCCGATTTTTGCTGGGTAAAAAAACTGCTAAGTCCCAGATCTGTTACAATATGTTGCCGTCTTTGGCATGCCATATCTCCTAGAATATTGCTCCGTTTTGAGTGTATGATATGTCGAAATGTTCATCATGAGATGCTCTTCATTTCATTCCATTGGGCCATGCTTGTTTGAGTTCATATTGGTGCCCTAATAATCATTGCATGACAAATGTTGTCTGGTGTAGTTTAACAGAACTTGCTCATTTGTCATTTTTAAATATTTTTGTGTGATTTTCTTTTGAGCATGAAGTCTATATGTGTTATGAGATACAACATGCCATCTTTGCTGTGGTGCAATCCAATCTTCATGATATGACATGTGTTGATTGTAACTTGCTTGCAAAGTAGCCTCCGTGATGTTGCTGATTTCTGTGACTTGGTCATTTCTGCCAAGTCTGAAACTGATATTTTGTGATGCTGTGTAAACCTGTTGATACCATGAGTTCTATGCATAATCTGGAGATGTTCACTAAGGGTGTTTTGTTACACATGTTATGCTCTATCCATTCGTGCCCCTGTTTGCATTTATGGAGTGCCCTAGCATGACTCAATCTTGCTCTACTTTTTCTATAAAATGTTCCTGGCAGATTGTTTACATGTTAACCAATTTTGCCAAGGTTGTTGTAGTTGATCCATGCATGCTATGAGATTGTTCTTGCCTTGGTTAGCTTCATGATCATGTCTTCTTGCTGGTAATATGCTTAGTTTGTCATGCAATGCATTGTGTTGAGTGAATCGAGCTCGCAAACATAATTCTGTTTATGCCATGTCCAGTTTTCTACTAAGTCTGAATCTGTTAACGAAACTTGCTATGTTTACATGGGTGCCATCATGTTTTCTGTGCCCTTTTGGCTTATGGTCTATAAGGGACTTTTGTTATATGCTTTGATTAGTTCCATGCCATGGCTTGTGTTGCTATGATCTGATCCTGTAGCATGTTGTTATCTTTCTCTAAACTTTGCTTCCTGATGTTAAATCCTGACATGTTATTTTCACTAAGTCTGTGATGCTGTTATCTTTTGCACTTTTACCATGCTTGTTTGAACCTACTCTTGTGTGATTTATCCATAGATCAGTGTTCATCTTTTGTCAAGCATCTTGAGTAGATTACTGCCATGTGCTTTGTTGCTATGTTGGAGTGCAGTAGCTTAGTTTCTTATTGCATTCTAGATGGCATCGTGCCGTTAATTGCAGAATTGTGCCATTATTGTTTTGCTTGCCATTTGCAAACAGTGCACCCATTTCCGGTGATCTTTATATCGATTTCGACCGAAATCAACTCATCTTTCCAACGGTGCACTTGGTTCGACAAGTTGATGCCTTGTTAAATCTTTCCCTTCCGAAGCACGCATATGCATTGCATATGACATCCCGCATGGCATGTCATGTTTTGCATCTTGTTGGTTGTGCATTGCACTGTGACTGATTGTAGGTCCTTTGCTTGTGTTCTTGCTTTGGGTAGAGCCGGGAGACAAGTTCGTGATCAAGGATCCCGTTGAGTATGCTTTCGAGGATCAATCTTTCGTCTTCTCGGAGAACTTTGCAGGCAAGATGACCATACCCTTGAAGTCACTTCTATCTTTGCTTGCTAGTTGCTCGCTCTTTTGTATGCCGTGATACCTGCCACTTGCTATATCATGCCTCCCATATTGCCATGTCAAACCTCTAACCCACCTTGTCGTAGCAAACCGTTGTTTGGCTATGTTACCGCTTTGCTCAGCCCCTCTTATAGCGTTGCTAGTTGCAGGTGAAGTTGGAGTTTGTTCCTTGTTGGAACATGATTATTGTTGGGATATAACAATATATCTTATTTAATTAATGCATCTATATATTTGGTAAAGGGTGGAAGGCTCGGCCTTATGCCTGGTGTTTTGTTCCACTCTTGCCGCCCTAGTTTCCATCATACCGGTGTTATGTTCCCTGATTTTGCGTTCCTTACGCGGTTGGGTTATAATGGGAACCCCTTGACAGTTCGCCTTGAATAAAACTCCTCCAGCAAGGCCCAACCTTGGTTTTACATTTGCACTAACAACCTAGCCTTTTTCCCTTGGGTTTCCGGAGCCCGAGGGTCATATTTATTTTAACCCCCCGGGCTAGTGCTTCTCTAAGTGTTGGTCCAACCTAAGCGATGTCCGGCGCCCCCTGGGCAACCAGGGTCTATGCCAACCTGACGTCTTGCTCATCCGGTGTGCCCTGAGAACGAGATATGGGCAGCTCCTATCGGGTTTTGTCGGCACATCCGGGCGGCTTTGCTGCTCTTGTTTTACCATTGTTGAAATGTCTTGTAACCGAGATTCCGAGTCTGATCGGGTCTTCCTGGGAGAAGGAATAACCTTCGTTGACCATGAGAGCTTGTGATGGGCTAAGTTGGGACACCCCTGCAGGGTTTGAACTTTCAAAAGCCGTGCCCGCGGTTATGGGCAGATGGGAATTTGTTAATATTCGGTTGTAGAGAACTTGACACCTAACTTAATTAAAATGCATCAACCGCATGTGTAGCCGTGATGGTCTCTTCTCAGCGGGGTCCGGGAAGTGAACACGGTGTTGGAGTTATGCTTGAACGTAAGTACTTTCAGGATCACTTCTTGATCACTTCAAGTTCACGACCGTGCTTTGCTTCTCTTCTCGCTCCCATTTGCGTAAGTTAGCCACCATATATGCTAGTGCTTGCTGCAGGTCCACCTCACTACCTTTTTCCTACCCATAAGCTTAAATAGTCTTGATCCCGCGGGTGTGAGATTGTTGAGTTCTCGTGACTCACAGATACTTCCAAATAGTTGCAGGTGCCGATGATACCAATGCAGATGATGCAACCAAGCTCAAGTGGGAGCTCGATGAAGATCGTGTTCGTTGTGTTGATTCGTTTCCTTTCGATCAGTAGTGGAGCCCAGTTGGGGCGATCGGGGATCTTATGCATTTGGGGTTGTCTTTATTTTGGTTCCGTAGTCGGACCTTGATTGTATTCTGGGTGATGTAATGCTATATTTATGTATTGTGTGAAGTGGCGATTGTAAGCCAACTCTGTATCTCTTTCTTATTCAGTACATGGGATGTGTAAAGATTACCCCTCTTGCGACATGCCTACAATGCGGTTATGCCTCTAAGTCGTGCTCTGACATGTGGGAGATATGGCCGCATCGTGGGTGTTACATTATTTTTTTCCAAAAATAAAATATATGTAAAATAGGGTAAAGTGATTCCCTACAGTAGAAAAATGGAGAGAAATAAATTTAAAATTATTTTGGTATTTTAAAATATTTTATTTGGGTTTTAAAGGAACCAGTAGTACTGTTCGCTTTATTTAATTTTTTGTGGAATTTATTTGCCACTCAAAATATGTTCATCATTTAGGAAATATTTTTCTGAAAATTTTGATATATAATATGCCTATATATATATATTATTTGTTGTTTAAAAAAACTCTTCCGCCGACTAGGCCGACCCACCTCCAACCGGGCCAGGCCAAAGCCCAGCACACCGCGCTCCATCTCCCTCCCGAGCGGGAGTCCGCCGCCTGCACGGCGTCATCGCCGCCGCCAACCGAATCCCGGCCGGGCACGCCTCCCACGACCCCTCCCGCAAGTCGCCGCCACCTTCCTCCCTCCTTAAATAGCGCCTGACCCCTCTTTCTCCTCCTCTCGCGCCGCATCCGCTGCCACAGCTGCACCTCGCCGCCGCACTTCTCGCCGCGCCGCCGCACTTCTCGCCGCGTCGCCGCCACTGCTTGCCGTCGCCGCCTGCGCCGCACGCCTCCCCGCTTGCTCCGCCGCCGCTGACGCCCACCAGAGCCGCCATAGTCACGCCACGCCACCCCGCCGTCGCCCGAACTTGCCGGAGCCCGCCGCCGTCGGTTTTTCCCACCCGAACCGCCGAACCCGTAATAAACCGCCCCGGTCCGGTTTATTTTTTAGGTTTTTCTTCGGTTTTCTTTTAAATCCGGTTTTATGATTTAGTTAGGTTACTTAGTGGACGTTGGCTAGATTAGGTTCTATAGCAAACGGTTTTCGTCTTATAAGCTTCTGCAGCGAACGTTCGTTCGTTAGATTTTTCTTTTCTGTTTTAATTTTGGCCAGGGACATAGATGCAATTAATTTATTTTCAGATTAGCCCCTGATCTTCAAACCCTCACAACTTTTTGCTCGCCTATCCAAATCCAACGAAACCAATGCCTACTTCTTTGTGATGATCCCCTCTATCTAGTAAAACAATTTGAACATATTTTTGAAATTTTAAAATTTGGATTTCGAACAGATTTGAATTCAAACTTGTTTTGTTCATGACTTGAGTTTTATAACTCCGATTCAATTGATTCTTTTTGCTAATTGAAGCTCTTGACCTAAACTTTCTGATAAAACCAAATCCACCCAATTTTGGTACCGTTAGAAATTGTTTTCTACTGCAAGAGTTAATTGCTTGTTTTCGAAGTTTTTGGAGATCTTTTCTTCGATTCTTTTGCATGATTGCTTATGTGTCGTTCTATTGCTTTCTTACGATAGATTGACCGGAGTGTGACGAGTAGAAATAAGGAGTTATGAGTGCGAATCATCTTCATCACCAGTACAAGGCAAGTTCACACTTTGATCATATCCCTTTATTACCTAGTTTTTATGCATTAGTTTCAACCCTCCAACATTGCATGACTAGGATTTGATCAACATGTGGGTATTGGGAAGTAGTTGTTGAGGTAGTACCTATTGTCTTGTATCAAACCCTGGGTTTATCCATTATGCTTATATTACTTTGCTATGCTCGTAGACGTGGTTTGGTTCGTGAGACTCATGAAATATGTGAGAGTTATTTATAACTAAGGGAAACGTAAGGTGGCTACTTTAATACACATCTGGGTGGAATGGTTGGGGCACCCTGGGGAAACCAGTGGCTTTCCCGGACACATGGGGAATCCAGTGTTGTCCTAGGAGATCCCGAGGTATCCGTGTGATCATCCTATGGTTCGCCACCCAGGCTCAAAGGGATCATAAGATTATTCATGCTAGAAACTTCCGTGTGCAGCCACAAGCCATTATGGGCTCTAGCATAGTTGAGTAAGTTGTGTGAATCCTTTCCATGATGGGCTAGCAGATGTAGGGGATTGTAGGTGTACCGACCTATCTATCGGTTAAGGGGACCTCTTCGGAAAGATTGTGCCTCGGTCATCCGTTTCTTAAACATCATGTAGTGCGAGAAATACAACGGAGGAGATCGAGTCTTCTGGGGAAAAGTGCGCAAATCTCTGCAATGTGTACAAACTAATCATGATTAGCCGTGTCCCCGGTTATGGACATCTTGAGTATTTGGTACTTGGATTATTGATTTGATCTCATCACTTTACCTAATTAATTTTTTGGGTGATTAGAGTTAATTTTCGGATTGATTTGGGGTTACCTTCTCAATAATTTCAACAAACTACGTAGTTAAAATAAAATTTTATTCCTTTGTTGTAGGGAAAATTAGCTTTATGCAAAATTAAACTTAGAGCCTCCACTAGGAAAATATGCATGTGGTGATAGCCATTATTCAGCATTGCTCTACAGTGTGAAATTGCCAGTACATTCAATGTACTGACCTACATGGCTGCAACGTCTCATGTTGCAGGATTTCTTAAGATGAGTAAGCGATACGTTAGGGTTACATTGTCTACACTCAATTTTTCCGTTGGTGTTGATGGGAATCCACAACTTTGTTGTTACTTCTGCTATACGGATTGAGGTAATAGTATTTACGTTACTTTATACATGTGATTTACCTATGTTATAAATCCTCGAGTACTATGTGTGTCAGCATACCGATCCAAGGATGACCCTTAAGGACAGAGACTTGACCCATTCGTGTTGGGTCGCTACAAGATGGTATCAAAGCACATGTTGACTGTAGGACATGACCCCTAGAAACTGGCAAGCCCGTAGGAAAGATTTTTCTCTCAAACCTTATTTTCAAAAAGATCTTTTGCCTCTCTTCTTTTCCGAGCTTTATCAAATATTCCCTTTTAGTTAGACTATACCCTTTCCCCTTTTGACCACACGAAGATTCGATTGATGAGACCACTCCAAGAAGTACAAGTTATCAGACAACTAAAACCACTTCGGAATGAAGAGGATCTTATCGTGCTTTATAATAATGAAAACTACAATGGTTGAAGATTCCAAAGACTAGGAGAATTTGAAGGCTCTGAAGAATTTCTAGATTTGTATGACCTAGGAAAGCTACCCTTATGGAACTTGTCAGACTATTGAAGCTGCCAATACCTGAGATCCAGGTGTGTCAGAAAAAGAGCGGAACATGGAGCGTTAAAAAAAACTCAAAGTTTTTGTCAAGAAAACCCTAAGGCAGGAGATATCAACTATGCTATGATAGCTCATGGCAATGACATGGGCATAAACATGGCTATCCATGATGTTATCGCCCGCTTATGCTATTGTCACCGTGCTGAGTTAAGCATGCATTTCTTCAGAAGGATTGGATGACGAAAGGGCTAAAGGAGCACCTATCAGCAAAAGATGAAGTTTTAACCTTAGCTGGTGTATCACTGGGATCTGGAGTATTACATCAAGAAGTTTAAGATGGACCTGCAGGAAGCTATATTTGACAAGGAAGCATTTCGTGAAGAAATCAGGACCCAGAAGCTGAAAGTAGCCAATCGGGAGGAGCAAAACCTCGAGATACCGAAGATTCGTCAAGAACTGAAGGACAGTAGTACCATGGCTCATGCCAAGGATTTTGATACCCGGAAGTTTGGAATGCAACTCCAGAAATATTAAAGGACGTCACGAGAGACTTCGCGTCAATAGAGATGATCTGGCAAAGGAACTTGAGAAGGACAAGCACGATCGGAAGAAGCCATCGGAGACATGAACAAGGCTTGAAGAGTTTGGCGACTTTGAAGATTTATTGACCTTTAGAAGACCAAACCCATGTTATATATGTACGTTAGATGCGATGTTTGTGAGCTGTCATTTGTTTGATGTTTTCCCGACAGCCACAAAAAAATCTGTCTTTTCAAAACTATTGTTTTTATTGTGTGTACCCCTCTCTATCTCTCTTATCTTACCCCAAAACCCATGGACCCAATGGAGGATGAATGGAGATGAACTCATATTTTCTGGACCAATGACTCAATTGGAGACAGACCGATGGATTCAGAACATGGAAGATCATATGAAGAATAAGACTATAGCCGGAAAGGATATGGCCCAGCATGCTCTTCAATGCTTTGAAAGCGGTGCTGCTACTTGGTGGAGGATGTACCAAACCATCAATGGATGGCAAAGAGTAACCACTTGGGAAGAATTTAAGTTCACTCTACTAAAGTCTCGGCTTGTGTCCCAGAAATTGAAGCCTTATCGAAATTATATGAAGAAACCTTGTGCATGCCAACTCTGTGGAGAAATAGGACACAACCATAAAGAACACAAGGATGAATGCCCTCATTTTGAAGAAAGTCACCCAGCTGAAGAATGCTCAACTAGGCAGATTACTTGTTTCTTATGTGAAGGGACTACCCACTACCCTGCTCAGTGTCACATTTACCCCATGATTCAAAGAACTATCCAACAGAATAAAGAAGCAATGAAAGGAGCCCTCATGGTAATTTTAGAAGAACCGGTGATGAATGAAGAGGTGGAGGACACACCCAAAGAAGACCCAATTAAACCCTGCACCAAGTCATGCTATTCATGTGGAGAAGAAGGACACATCTCCCAGAATTGTCTGAATGGGGAACTGGTAGAATTCCCGACAGAGGAAGTAGAGTATGACCCATAGGAAATAGAAGCCCTGATTGGAACGGAAAAGTCCAGGAAGAGAAATAGATTGGATTCCAGGAAGTACCTGAGTCATATCACCTGTTTTAGGTGCAAGGAGTTAGGGCACTACTTCAGCGGTTGCCCAAAAAGGAAGCCCGAGGACCCAAGGAGGCTTTGAAATCACAAGGAAACCTCAAGACTTGTCAGAAGTAATATGTTCCATTGTAATTAAGTAGGGAACTTTGCCAGAGATTGTCCCAAAATGAGGATATCCGTGTTAAATAGCTGAGTCTGTAAGAAATATAGTGGTAGCAGTGGGAACATTTCTTATATTATTGAGGTGTGGAGGCATGTAATGGAAATACAGGAGATTGTAATAATTGGAGAATCAATAAAGTTAGCATCGTGGGTACTGATTTGGATTTTATGAGTAGTTACTCTATGAAGAAAGATTTTGACCATTTTCGACGATATGAGAAATATGGTCTATGGATGAATTTGTGCATTTTAAGGGTGATAGTACCTAGTGAGGACACTTGATCCCTGGAAAAGATAATGATATTCCATGGAGTGGACTTCGGACAAAATAAGTACGAGTTTTATCTCGATATGTGGGATATCCCAAGAATATGGAGGGATGAAGTATTATTGGACGTAAAGGAGGTATAATGTTGGTAATATGTGTTGGGGAACGCCGTAATTTCAAAAAAAATCCTACGCACACGCAAGATCATGGTGATGCATAGCAACGAGAGGGGAGAGTATTTTCTACATACCCTTGTAGACCGTAAACGGAAGCGTTATGACAACGCGGTTGATGTAGTCGTACGTCTTCACGATCGACCGATCCTAGTACCGAACGTACAACACTTCCAAGAATGGTTGGCAAACGAAGGATTAAAAGTCCAAGATGGTATCCTACCCAGCAACAATCTCCAGGACAGTCCTTTTGCAGCTTGGAATGACTCAATTTCCCAAAGCAGTTCAGCCACAAGTTCAGCTGAGGCACTTGTGCTTGTGCCAGTTAACATTCTGCAGGCCCTACAGAGGAATGGAGCTCTCAACACTATAGCCACTGTCCCAAGTAACCCAGCTGTGCAAGCAAATGAGTTGATGCTGCAACACAACTCTCAGTTGCAGAGCCCTCAAGTCCAGATCAGAATTTCTGTCACAAATGCTGGTATGAACATACACTTTTCTGCTAATAATGAGTTCATGAACACCATGCTAGTTGCTGAACCATTATCATTTGTGCCCATCACAAATTTCCTCTCAAGCTCCATCATTCCAACTTTGGCAACTTTTGGTCCTTGGGCACATGGCTATGGCATTAGGCTGACTAATTTGGACATTCATCTAGCTCTTTCTAAATCCTTGGATGGTTCTGTCCAAGTGACCTCCTTTGTCTCACAAGGGGAGGCTGATGGCACTATCACTTCAACTTCTCAAACCTGGTCGATGAGTAGTGAGGATCTAATTGGTTCTGTTGTGGTTGCTCAGCAGAGTGCAGCTACACTATCTGAAACTTCTGAAGTGCAGGAAATGGACACTGGCTTAGTTGTGTCTGAAATTTCTGAAGTGCACGAAATGGACACTTATGAGATTATGCCTGCTGTGCAAACTGACGTTTCTGTGGGTGGCCATCCTGGCAGGCATCGCAAGAATAAAGCTCCGGTCTCCGTGCTCAGTGTGCGTAGAAGCGCTCGATCCAACAAATACGATGGGTTCAAAGTGCATTCCATTACTGACAGCAAGCAGAAAGCCTCCAAGGTCAAGCCCAGAGTGACTCCATCTGCTGTAGTCATTACTGAGCTCACTGAAGACCAGATAGACATGGAGGAACTCCCTCCTCCGATGACTGTGGTTTAAATTCAGGAAATTGCTGTGCAGAAGTGTGCTATCCCCCCTGAAGAAGTGACTGAAGAAATTCTCTTTGCTGACAAAGGGGCGGGCCCTTCCTCATCTTAATTTACTTTCTGTTTCATTTTCTTAATGGTACTTCTCTCGAACTGGAACGTTTTATGTTGGAATATTCGGGGTATGAACTCTGACCCCAAGCTTTTGGCTCTATCAAATGCTGTAGCTGCTAGTGGTTGCTCAGTTATTTGCTTACGGGAGACCAAAAAGCCTATTTTTGACAACTCATACATTAAAACCTGCTGCCCTAAATGGTTTGATAAGTTTGCATTCATTCCTTCAAGAGGTGCATCTGGGGGCATTGTGACCATTTGGAATAGTGCTATTTTTTTGGCACTGTGTTAATTGAAGAAGAATTTGCCCTAGTCACTAAATTTAAATCACATCATTCTTCCCAAGAGTGGACTTTGGTAAACATATATGGGCCTTGCCAGGGTGAAACAAGAGTTGACTATACAACCTGGCTACTTAATCTTCACATACCTCACAATGAAGACTGGCTTCTTGTTGGGGATTTTAATTACATCCGCAGCCCTAACAATAGAAATAAACCAGGTGGTAATATTAATGACATGATCACATTTAATGACTTCATTCCCACACAAGGTCTGATTGAACTACCACTTAAGGGTCAATCATACACATGGAGCAACATGCAAGAGGACCCCCTACTTGAACAACTAGATTGGTTCTTCACCTCAAATAATTGGACCACCTCCTACCCTAATACCACTGTAAAACCTCTTTCTAAACCAGTTTCTGACCATATTCCCTGTGTGATCTCCATTGAAACTAACATCCCTAAAAGTAACCTCTTTCGATTTGAATCATACTGGATTCAACATCTTGGCTTCATGGAGGTGGTGGAATCATCATGGAACAAAATAATCCCCTCAAATAACTATGCTACGATTATCTGCCGAAAATTTAAGGCTCTCAGATATGAACTCAAACGAT
This sequence comes from Triticum aestivum, assembly GCF_018294505.1. NCBI lineage: Eukaryota > Viridiplantae > Streptophyta > Magnoliopsida > Poales > Poaceae > Triticum > Triticum aestivum. The sequence continues at coordinate 523,466,800 of NC_057800.1, forward strand.
GGAGTAAACAGATATCCGAGCTGGCCACAGCTATAGCTAACTCCAATTCTGCACTTTCTGATCTGGACGCGTTGGAAAATAAAAGGGCCCTCACAATACCTGAAAGTAACTTCAGAAGAATTCTCAACAAACATCTGCTTAGACTCCTTGATTACCAAAAACAATATTGGAGAAAAAGATGTACCATAAGATGGGCCACTTTTGGGGATGAGGACCCAAAATTCTTCAAATCAATGGCCTCTGAACGATATCGACGGAACAGTATTTCATCTCTGCAGCTAGATAATGGCACCATAATTGAGGATCATATTGGTAAAGAAGCACTAATTTATCAAAGCTTTAAAGAGAGATTGGGCACTTCAAGAGAATTCCAAATGAAATTTGATCTAGCCAATATTATCAAAAAGCGTAATGATCTGGATCAGCTGACCGTACCATTCACTAACAAAGAAATTGATGTTGTCATTAAGGAATTGCCTGTGGATAGAGCACCAGGACCGGATGGTTTTACTGGACATTTTCTTAAATCGTGCTGGCACATTATCAAGGAGGATTTCTATGAACTGTGCGACCAGTTCCATGAAGGGACTTTAAACCTTAAGAGCATCAATGATGGGTACATAACCTTAGTACCTAAAATATCCTCTCTGGCCACATTTAATGATTTCAGACCCATCACACTCCTCAATTGTTGCCTAAAGGTCATCACTAAAATGCTTGCCAACCGACTCCAAAAACTCATTCTAAAGATCATACATAGAAACCAATATGGTTTCATCAAGGGCAAAGCAATTCAATACTACCTTGCATGGGCGTTTGAATATATACATCAATGACAAACGTCTAAGAACAAAATTTTCCTCCTTAAATTGGATTTTGCAAAAGCTTTTGACACCATTGAGCATGATGCAATGTTGGACATAATGAAGCACATGGGTTAGAATGATAAATGGATCCAATGGATTCAAACAATATTTTCCACGGGAAAATCTTCAGTTCTTCTTAACAGAGTTCCGGGCAGACAATTTCTTTGCAAAAGTGGTGTGCGTCAAGGAGACCCCCTGTCTCCACTTATATTCGTTTTAGCTGCAGATCTTCTCCAAGCGGCCATTAATGATGCCTTCAGACATGGTCTCCTATGTCTCCCATTCCCAAGACCAAATCAAAAGGACTACCCTGTCATACAATATGCGGATGACACCACAATCATAATGCCGGCTTGTCAAGACCAAGCGCAATTAGTGAAAGGGATCCTCACTGACTATGCCACCTCCATTGGCCTCAAAATAAACTTCCACAAATCAACCTTGATTCCTATGAATTGTGATGAGAATTTAAGCCAAGACATTGCTCAAATCTTTGGATGCAAAATAAGGAAAATGCCCTTCACATACCTTGGTTTACCTCTTGGCACTTCTAAACCTTCTATACAAGACCTAATGCCAATCGTTTGCAATATGGAAAGAAGGCTAACTTCCACTCTGTCAATGATGTCATATGGCTCCAAATTATCTCTCCTCAACACAGTAATTACCTCACTGACAATTTTTGCACTATGCACACTTAGATTTCCACCAAAAATACTTGAGTTGTTGGACAAATTGAGAAGGAAATGTCTATGGACAAAAAAACAGAGCAAGGTGAAAAATGTAATTCTTTAGCTACATTGGACAGAGTATGCAGACCAAAAAAATGTGGAGGGCTTGGGATAATAAACCTCAGGATACAAAGTGACGCGTTGCTGTTAAAATATTTACACAAATTCTACAATAGACATGATCTCCCTTGGGTTGAACTGATCTGGTCCACTTATTACACTGACAAAATTCCACATGCCTCTGACCCATGTGGATCATTTTGGTGGAAAGACATCCTTAAACTAACTCCTATCTTTAGAGGGATCTCAAGGGTTCAGTTGCATGTTGGAGACAATGTGCTATTCTGGAAAGATCTTTGGCTGGATCAAATTCTCAAAGACACACATCCCAGGGCATTTTCATATACAAGAAATGAAGATTGTTCGGCCAAGGACTTCCTGACCATCAACTCCCTAGAGGAACAGTTCTATCTGCCACTCTCCAGCCAAGCCCTAGAGGAGGTACAAGATATGCAAGGCCTCAAGGCACATATAACTTTTGACAACAATCAAAACTCAAAGGATGTATGGTCTTACACTTGGGGGAGTTGAGAATTCTCTGCGAAAAAATATTATAGCTTCTACTTGAGAGACATGAGGACCCACAAATCGTACCAATGGTTGTGGAAATCAAAAGTCATGACCAAGATCAAAGTTTTTTGTTGGCTGGTATTTTCGGATAGATTAAACACAAGAAACATGCTGAAAAGAAGACACTACAATATTGGTACTAACCTTAACTGCCTACTCTGTGGACAAAAAGAATAAGATATCGATCATATGATCCTCACATGCCCATTTAGTAAAAGCTGTTGGGCCACTTTTGGTTTGGACCCTGGACCACAAGCTAACAGATTGTCCTGGATGGAGCATATGGAATCGACCTCTCTTCATGGAAATTATACTACAAGCTTCCTGGAGCATATGGAAAGAGAGGAATAACAAGCTATTTAGAAATATCCAACCTACATACAAATCTTGGCTGAACAGATTCAAGGAAGATTTTGGCCTTTTACAATATAGGGTTAAAGATAATAAGAAAGACTTTATCTTCTTACTTCTAGATTCTTTACCCTCTGATTAGCACACCCCCTTCTTCTCTTTACCCCATCACCACAAAGTGGGATGGGTGCAATGTACATGATGTAACACACTATGTAAAATGTGTTGTGATAATTAATATATGATAGTAGGGGCCTCCCCCACTGTCCCAGTTCCTAAAAAACACCTCCGCAATCTGCACACGTTCGGCTCGGTGACGTCCCGCGAACTCACGATACAATAGAGCTTCGTGGGAGAGTTTCGTCATCATGACGGCATGATGATAGTGATGACGTTGCTACTGGAACAGGGCTTCGCCTAAGCACTGCTATGATATAACCGACGTGGATTATGGTGGAGGGGGGCACCGCACATGGCTAAAAGATCAACTAATCAACTTGTGTGTTCATGGGGTGCCCCCTCCCCCGTATATAAAGGAGTGGCGGAGGGGGAGGGCCGGCCCTCTCTATGGCGTGCCTTGGGGGAGTCCTACTCCCTCCGGGAGTAGGATTCCCCCTTTTCGTAGCAGAAGTAGGAGCCCTTCCAAGTAGGAGTAGGAGAGGAAGGAAGGAGGAGAGAGGAAGGAAGGAAAGGGGGGACGGGCCCCCTCCCAATTCGGATTGGGCTTGGGGGCCGCGCCTCCCTCTTTTCCCTTCCCTCTCCTCTATTCCACTAATGCCCAATAAGGCCCATATACTCCCCGGGGGGTTCCGGTAACCTCCCGGTACTCCGGAAAAATGCCCGAACCACTCGGAACCATTTCGATGTCCAAATATAGGCTTCCAATATATTGATCTTTATTTCTTGGCCATTTCGAGACTCCTCGTTATGTTTGTGATCAAATCCGGGACTCCGAACTACCTTCGGTACATCAAAACACATAAACTCGTAATACCGATCGTCACTGAACGTTAAGCGTGCGGACCCTACGGGTTCAAGAACTATGTAGACATGACCGAGACTTATCTCCGGTCAATAACCAATACCGGAACCTGGATGCTCATATTGGTTCCTACATATTCTATGAAGATCTTTATCGGCCAAATCGCATAACGGTATACGTTGTTCCTTTGTCATCGGCATGTTACTTGCCCGAGATTCGATCGCCGGTATCTCAATACCTAGTTCAATCTCGTTACCGGAAAGTCTCTTTACTCGTTCCGTAATGCAACATCCCGTAACTAACTCATTAGTCACATTGCTTGCAAGGCTTATAGTGATGTGCATTGCCGAGAGGGCCCAGAGATACCTCTCCGGCAATCGGAGTGACAAATCCTAATCTTGATCTATGCCAACTCAACAAGTACCATCGGAGACACCTGTAGAGCACCTTTATAATCACCCAGTTACGTTGTGATGTTTGGTAGAACACAATGTGTTCCTCCGATATTCGAGAGTTGCATTGTCTCATAGTCAGAGGAACATGTATAAGTCATGAAGAAAGCAGTAGCAACAAACTAAACGATCATCATGCTAAGCTAACGGAATGGGTCAAGTCAATCACATCATTCTCTAATGATTTGAACCCATTAATCAAATGACAACTCATGTTTATGGCTAGGAAACTTAACCATCTTTGATTCAACGAGCTAGTCAAGTAGAGGCAAACTAGTGACACTCTGTTTGTCTATGTATTCACACATGTACTAAGTTTCCGGTTAATACAATTCTATCATTAATAATAAACATTTATCATGATATAAGGAAATATAAATAACAACTTTATTATTTCCTCTAGGGCATATTTCCTTCAGCCTCCCACTTGCACTAGGGTCAATAATCTAGTTCACATCATCATGTGATTTGGCACCAATAGTTCACATCTTTGTGTGATTAGTTCACATCTCCATGTGACTAACACCCAAAGGGTTTACTAGAGTCAATAATCTAGTTCACATCGCTATGTGATTAACACCCAAAGAGTGATCATGTTTTGCTTGTGAGAGAAATTTAGTCAACGGGTCTGCCACATTTAGAGCCATATGTATTTTGCAAATTTTTTATGTCTACAATGCTTTGCATGGAGCTACTCTAGCTAATTGCTCCCACTTTCGATATGTATCTAGATCGAGACTTAGAGTCATCCAAATCGGTGTCAAAGCTTGCATCGACATAACTCTTTGTCACCTCCATAATTGACAAACATTTCTTTATTCCACTAAGGATATTTTTGACCGCTGTCCGGTGATCCACTCCTGGATCACTATTGTACCCTCTTGCCAAACTTATGGTGAGGTACACAATATGTCTGGTACACAACATAGCATAGTTTATAGAACCTATGACTGAGGCATAGGGAATGACTTTTCATTCTCTTTCTATTTTCTGCCATGGTCGGGTTTTGAGTCTTTACTCAACTTCACACATTGCAACACAGGCAAGAACTCATTCTTTGACTTTTCCATTTTGAACTACTTCAAAATCTTGTCAAGGTACGTACTCATTGAAAATATATCAAGCGTCTTGATCTATCTCTATAGATCTTGATGCTCAATATGTAAGTAGCTTTATCGAGGTCTTTCTTTGAAAAACTCCTTTCAAACATTCCTTTATGCTTGAGAATTCTACTTTATTTCCGATCAACAATATGTCCTTCACATATACTTATCAGAAATGTTGTAGTGCTCCCACTCACTTTCTTTGTAAATACATGCTTCACCGCAAGTCTGTATAAAACCATATGCTTTGATCACACTATCAAAGCGTATATTCCAACTCCGAGGGGCTTGCACCAGTCCATAAATGGATCGCTGGAGCTTGCACACTTTGTTAGCACCTTTTGGATCGACAAAACCTTCTTGTTGCATCATATACAACTCTTCTTTAAGAAATCCATTAAGGAATGCAGTTTTGACATCCATTTGCCAGATTTCATAAAATGTGGCAATTGCTAACATGATTCGGACGGACTTAAGCATCGCTACGAGTGAGAAAATCTCATCGCAGTCAACATCTTGAACTTGTCGAATACCTTTTGTGACAATTCAAGCTTTGTAGATTGTAACACTACTATGAGTGTTCGTCTTCCTCTTGAAAATACATTTATGATTAATGGCTCACCGATCAACGGGCAAGTCAATCAAAGTCCATAATTTGTTCTAATACATGGATCTCATCTCAGATTTCATGGCTTTAAGCCATTTCGCGGAATTTAGGCTCATCATTGCTTCCTCATAGTTCGTAGGTTCGTCATGGTCAAGTAACATGACCTCCAGAACAGGATTACCGTACCACTCTGGTGCGGAACATATTCTGGTTGACCCACGAGGTTCGGTAGTAACTTGATCTGAAGTTTCATGATCATCATCATTAACTTCCTCACTAATTGGTGTAGGAATCACTAGAACTGATTTCTGTGATGAACTACTTTCCAATTCGGGAGAAGGTACAATTACCTCATCAAGTTTTACATTCCTCCCAATCACTTCTTTCGAGAGAAACTTCTTCTCTAGAAAGGATCCATTCTTAGTAACAAATATATTGCCTTCGGATCTGTGATAGAAGGTGTACCCAACAATTTCCTTTGGGTATCCTATGAAGACGCATTTCTCCGATTTGGGTTCGAGCTTATTAGGTTGAAACTTTCTCACATAAGCATCAGAGCCCAAAACTTTAGGAAACGACAGCTTAGGTTTCTTGCTAAACCACAGTTCATATGGTGTCGTCTCAACGGATTTAGATGGTGCCCTATTTAAAGTGAATGCGACTGTCTCTAATGCATAACCCCAAAACGATAGTGATAAATCGGTAAGAGACATCATAGATTGCACCATATCTAATAAACTACGATTAAGACATTCGGACACACCATTACGCTGTGGTGTTCCAGGTGGCATGAGTTGTGAAACTATTCCGCATTGTTTCAAATGAATACCAAACTCGTAACTCAAATATTCTCCTCCATGATCAGATCACAAAAACTTTATTTTCTTGTTACGATGATTTTCCACTTCACTATGAAATTCTTTGAACTTTTCAAATGTTTCAGACATATGTTTCATCAAGTAGATATACCCATATCTTCTCAAATCATCTGTGAAGGTCAGAAAATAACGATACCCGCCGCGAGCCTCAACACTCATCGGATTGCATACATCAGTATGTATTATTTCCAATAAGTCAATTGCTCGCTCCGTTTTTCCGAAGAACGGAGTCTTAGTCATCTTGCCCATGAGGCATGTTTCGCAAGCATCAAGTGATTCATAATCAAGTGATTCCTAAAGCCCATCAGCATGGAGTTTCTTCATGCGCTTTACACCAATATGACTTAGCGGCAGTGCCACAAATAAGTTATACTATCATTATTAGCTTTGCATCTTTTGGCTTCAATATTATGAATATGTGTACCACTACGATCGAGATTCAATAAACCATTTATATTAAGTGTATGATGATAGAAGGTTTTATTCATGTAAGTAGAACAACAATTACTCTTTGACACAAATGAATAACCATATTGCAATAAACCTGATCCTATCATATTGATGCTCAACGCAAACACCAAATACCCTTTTTTAGGTTCAACACTAATACCGAAGGTAAAGTGAGTGTGCGATGGTGATCTTATCAATCTTGGAATCACTTCCAACACACATCATCACCTCGCCCTTAACTAGTCTCTGTTTATGTTCCAACTCCCGTTTCGAGTTACTACTCTTAGCAACTGAACCAGTACAAATATCGAGGGGTTGCTATAAACACTAGTAAAGTACACATCAATAACATGTATATCCAATATACCTTTATTCAGTATGCCATCCTTCTTATACGCCAAGCATATAGGGCAGTTCCACTTCCAGTGACCTTTTTTCCTTTGCAGTTGAAGCACTCAGTTTCAGGCTTGGGTCTAGCTTTGGGCTTCTTCATGGGAGTGGCAACTTGCTTGCCATTCTTCTTGAAGTTCCCTTTCTTTCCCTTGCCCTTTTACTTGAAACTAGTGGTCTTGTCAACCATCAACACTTGATGCTTTTTCTTGATTTCTACCTTCACCAATTTCAACATCGCGAAGAGCTGGGGAATCGTTTCCGTTATGCCTGGCATATTATAGTTCATTACAAAGTTCTAGTAACTTGGTGATAGTCTCTGTCAATCACTATTTTATCTGGAAGATTAACTCCCACTTGATTCAAGCAATTGTAGTACCCAGACAATCTGAGCACATGCTCACTGGTTGAGCTATTCTCCTCCATCTTGCAGGCAATGTACTATCAGAGGTCTCATACCTCTCGACATGGGCATGAGCATGAAATACCAATTTCAACTCTTGGAACATCTTATATGCTCCATGGCGTTCAGAACATTTTTGAAGTCCCGGTCATAAGCCATAAAGCATGGTGCACTAAACTATCAAGTAGTCATCATACCGAGCTTTACCAAACATTCATAACGTCTGTATCTGCTCCTGCAATAGGTCCGTCACTTAGTGGTGCATCAAGGACATAATTCTTCTATGCAGCAATGAGGATAATTCTCAGATCACGGAGCTAGTCCGCATCATTGGTACTAACATCTTTCATCATAGTTTTCTCTAGGAACATATAAAAAATAAACGGGGAGCTACATCGCAAGCTATTGATCTACAACATAGATATGCAAATACTATCAGGACTAAGTTCATGATAAATTAAAGTTCAATTAATCATATTACTTAAGAACTCCCACTTAGATAGACATCCCTCTAATCATCTAAGTGATCACATGATCCATATCAACTAAACCATGTCCGATCATCACGTGAGATGGAGTAGTTTTCAATGGTGAACATCACTATGTTGATCATATCTACTATATGATTCACGCTCGACCTTTCGGTCTCCAGTGTTCCGAGGCCATATCTGCATATGCTAGGCTCGTCAAGTTTAACCCGAGTATTCCGCGTGTGCAAAACTGGCTTGCACCCGTTGTATGTGAACGTAGAGCTTATCACACCCGATCATCACGTGGTGTCTCAGCACGAAGAACTATCGCAACGGTGCATACTTAGGGAGAACACTTATACCTTGAAATTTAGTGAGAGATCATCTTATAATGCTACCGCCGAACTAAGCAAAATAAGATGCATAAAGGATAAACATCATATGCAATCAAAATATGTGACATTATATGGCCATCATCATCTTGTGCTTTTGATATCCATCTCCAAAGTACCGTCATGATCTCCATCTTCATCGGCATGACACCATGATCTCCATCATCTTGATCTCTATCAACGAGTCGTCATATGGTCATCTCACCAACTATTGCTTTTGCAACTATTGCTATCGCATAGAGATAAAGTAAAGCAATTGTATGACGCTTGCATCTTATGCAATAAAGAGACAACCATAAGGCTTCAACCAGTTGCCGATAACTTTAACAAAACATGATCATCTCATACAACAATTTATATCTAATCATGTCTTGACCATATCACATCACAACATTCCCTACAAAAACAAGTTAGACGTCCTGTACTTTGTTGTTGCAAGTTTTACGTGGTTGGTACGGGCTAAGAAAGAACCATTCTTACCTACACATCAAAAACCTCAACATGGTATAGTGATTGCTTTTTGATCTTCAGAAAGAACCCTGTTCATTGAATCCGATTCAACTAAAGTTGGAGAAACAGACACCCACTAGCCACCTATGTGCGAAGCACGTCGGTAGAACCAGTCTCGCGTAAGCGTACGCGTAATGTCGGTCTGAGCCGCTTCATCCAACAATACCGCCGAATCAAGAAACAACTACTGACGGCAATCAATATGTATATACCCACGCCCACAACTCCTTTATGTTCTACTCATGCATATAACATCTACGCATAGACCTGGCTCTGATACCACTGTTGGGGAGCGCAGTAATGATGGAGATGCATAGCAACGGGAGGGGAAAGTATCGTCTACATACCCTTGTAGACCGTAAGCGGAAGCATTATGACAACACAGTTGATGTAGTTGTACGTCTTCACGATCGACCGATCCTAGTACCGAACGTACAACACCTCCGCAATCTGCACACGTTCAGCTCAGTGATGTCGCATGAACTCACGATCCAGTAGAGCTTCGTGGGAGAGTTTCGTCAGCATGACGGTGTGATGATGGTGATGATGTTGCTACCGGAACAGGGCTTCGCTTAAGCACCGCTACGATATAACCGAGGTGGATTATGGTGGAGGGGGGCACCGCACACGGCTAAAAGATCAACTGATCAACTTGTGTGTTCATGGGGTGCCCCCCTCCCCCGTATATAAAGGAGTGGAGGAGGGGGAGGGCTGGCCCTCTCTATGGAGCGCCCTGGGGAGTCCTACTCCCTCCGGGAGTAGGATTCCCCCTTTTCCTAGTAGAAGTAGGAGCCCTTCCAAGTAGGAGTAGGAGAGGAAGGAAGGAAAGGGGGGCCGCCCCCCTCCCAATTCGGATTGGGCTTGGGGGCCGCGCCTCCCTCTCTTCCCTTCCCTCTCCTCTATTCCACTAAGGCCCAATAAGGCCCATATACTCCCCCGGGGGGGGGGGGTCCGGTAACCTCCCGGTACTCCGGAAAATGCCTGAACCACTCGGAACCATACCAATGTCCAAATATAGGCTTCCTATATATCGATCTTTATGTCTCGACCATTTCGAGACTCCTCGTTATGCCCGTGATCAAATCCAGGACTCCGACCTACCTTTGGTACATCGAAACACATAAACTCGTAATACCGGTCGTCACTGAATGTTAAGCGTGCGGACCCTACGGGTTTGAGAACTATGTAGAAATGACCGAGACTTATCTCTGGTCAATAACCAATAGCGGAACCTGGATGATCATATTGGTTCCTACATATTCTACAAAGATCTTTATCGGTCAAATCGCATAACGGTATACGTTGTTCCCTTTGTCAACGGTATGTTACTTGCCCGAGATTCGATCGTCGGTATCTCAATACCTAGTTCAATCTCGTTACCGTCAAGTCTGTTTACTCATTCCTTAACGCAACATCACGTAACTAACTCATTAGTCACATTGCTTGCAAGGCTTATAGTGATGTGCAGTACCGAGAGGGCCCAGAGATACCTCTCAGACAATCAGAGTGACAAATCCTAATCTTGATCTATGCCAACTCAACAAGTACCATCGGAGACACCTATAGAGCACCTTTATAATCACCCAGTTACCTTGTGACATTTGGTAGCACACAAAGTGTTCCTCCGGTATTCGGGAGTTGCATAATCTCATAGTCAGAGGAACATGTATAAGTCATGAAGAAAGAAGTAGCAACAAACTAAATGATCATCGTGCTAAGCTGACGGAATGGGTCAAGTCAATAACATCATTCTCTAATGATGTGATCCCGTTAATCAAATGACAACTCATGTCTATGGCTAGGAAGCTTAACCATCTTTGATTCAACGAGCTAGTCAAGTAGAGGCAAACTAGTGACACTCTGTTTGTCTATGTGTTCACACATGTACTAAGTTTCCGGTTAATACAATTCTAGCATGAATAATAAACATTTATCATGATATAAGGAAATATAAATAACAACTTTATTATTGCCTCTAGGGCATATTTCCTTCAATATGGAGCAATTGTAACTCCATGATGAGTCTGAGTAATCACGTCTTAGTTTGGTACCAATGGAAGGAAGAGAGACAATATAATTGGATGGAATTAAGAATGCAAGGAAGCTGGATGTTGGAATAACAAGAAGTTACCCCGATGATGAGTTCAAGGTTTACAAGTGATCAGATGGGCCATAACCCACAGGCTCCAGGACCTGCCAAGAAGCAAGCACACTCTTGCTGAAGGAAAAACCCTGGAAGACATTAGACTTTATCCACTGACGATCTTATAAGTGTTTACGCAAAACCTGAGAGTTGTGAAGCAACGATAGATGTTTGTTTGGCTTGCAGAATCCATGGATTTTTCCGAACCCAGATCGTCAACAAGCAAAATTCTACAAAGCTTGTGAGGTTGACCGAGTGTTAGAATGCGAGATTCGCTAAACTATATACAAGGTAATGATTTGGGTGCGGGATGGATTGATCACCATACCGAGTTACTTTTATTATTCGCCTTTGCTATATGGATGGTAAATCTGAGTGACTTACCTATAGTAGAGAGACGACGATCAAAACCTTGTTTAAACCTTAGAATGGTATAACAATTTTCCCTTGTCCATGGCGGCTGTTGCCAATCATAGGTCATACGGTGAGAATGAAGCCCAGACCCATTTCCTGCAGGAGAAACCATAAACTGATGACCACCATGAGATATCGATAGTTGTTTAGTATTGGCGCCAGACACGTTAGCTAAGAAGACCCTGTCATAGAAGAACCGTACCTGGATGAAAGGACACAGGAATTGAGGAAAAGGGTTATGCCACTACCAAAAGAGGCTAGAGAAGGAATTTTCCCGAGAATCCGAGAAGATCAACACCGCGAACAATAAGTATGGGGTATATAATTTTTGATGGAACCATAACCATGCTTCTAAGGGTGGTAGCACCCCAGACCCGTGTGACGATCGATAGATTTTGAGAAGACCCGCGAACCTAACCTATTTTTTTGCTAGCCTCTCCGAATCTCAAGGACGAGATTCATTTTAAGAGTGGTTGGTTTGTAACATCCCAAAATTCTAAATTTTGGAATGTTATATTAATTAAGTAGTTTTGATTGTGATGTGTGAAATTGATTGCAATTCGTAACTTTTTGAAAGTTAAATGAGAGGGAATAAAAGGACTTTCCGAAACTTTCATCTTGCATTTATGATCTCCATGAATTCAAATTCATTTCATCACCAAACCCTGGAGTGAAGATGATATGACTTCTTCCATTTAAATAAATGAAAAGGGTTTTCTGAAAATATTTGAATTTCATTTGGAAATATTTCAAATTCAGAAACTTTATGCAACTCAATGATTTTCTTGAGAGTAGATAAAACGACTTCTTCAAATCATATGAAATATGAGTTGGGAGTTTTAAATAATCCAATTGAAAGTCCTTTGACGTTATTTTGAAACTCAATTTTCAATTTGGAGTTATTTGGTTTTTATTCAAATTATTTTTCTCCAAAAATAAAATATATGGAAAATAGGGTAAAATGATTCCCTACAGTAGAAAAATGGAGAGAAATAAATTTGAAATTATTTTGGTATTTTAAAATATTTTATTTGGGTTTTAAAGGAACCAGTAGTACTATTCACTTTATTTATTTTTTTGCGGAATTTATTTGCCACTCAAAATACGTTCATCATTTAGGAAATATTTTCCTGAAATTTTAGATATATAATATGCCTATATATAATTTTTTTTATTTGTTGTTTATTCGTATTTTTGTTGTTTATAAAATTATTTAAAAAAACTCTTCCGCTGACTGGGCCGACCCAACTCCAACCGGGCCAGGCCAAAGCCCAGCACCCCACATGTCCTCTCCCTCCCGAGCGAGAGTCCGCCGGCTGCACTGCGTCACCACCGCCGCCGCCTAAATCCCGGCTGGGCACGCCTCCCGCGACCCCTCCCGCAAGTCGCCGCCACCTCCCTTCCTGCTTAAATAGCGCCCGACCCTCTGTCTCCTCCTCTTGCGCCGCATCCGCCGCCGCAGCTGTGCCTTGCCGCCGCACTTCTCGTCGCGCCGTCGCCGCTGCTTGCCGTCGCCGCCTGCGCCGCACGCCTCCCCGCTTGCTCCGCCGCCGCTGCCGCCCACCAGAGCTGCCGTAGTCGCGCAACGCTACCCCACCATCGCCCGCACTCGCCAGAGCCCGCCGTCGTCAGTTTTTCCCACCCGAACCGCCGAACCAGTAATAAACCGCCCTGGTCCGGTTTATTCTTTTAAGTTTTTCTTCGGTTTTCTTTTAAAGCCAGTTTTATTATTTAGTTAGGTTATTTAGTGGACGTTCGCTAGATTAGGTTCGGTAGCGAACGGTTTTCGTCTTATAAGCTTCCGCAGCGAACGCTCATTCATTAGATTTTTCTTTTCTGTTTTAATTTCGGCCAAGGACCCAGATGCAGTTAGTTTATTTTCGGATTAGCCCCTGATCTTGAAACCCTCACAACTTTTTGCTCGCTTATCCAAATCCAACGAAACCAATGCCCAGTTCTTTGTTATGATCCCCTCTATCCAGTAAAACAATTTAAACATATTTTTGAAGTTTAAAATTTGTATTTCAAACAGATTTGAATTCAAACTTTTTTTGTTCATGACTTGAGTTTTATAACTCCGATTCAATTGATTCTTTTTGCTAATTGAAGCTCTTGACCTAAACTTTCTGATAAGACCAAATCCACCCAATTTTGGTACTGTTAGAAATTGTTCTGTTGCAAGTGTTAATTGCTTGTTTTTGAAGTTTTCTGAGATCTTTTCTTCGATTCTTTTGCATGATTGCTTATGTGTGGTTCTATTGCTTGCTTACGATAGATTGACTGGAGTGTGACGAGTAGAACTATCAGGAGTGATGAGTGCGAATCATCTTCATCAACAGTACAAGGCAAGTTCATACTTTGATCATATCCCTTCATTACCCAGTTTTTATGCATTAGTTTCAACCCTCCAACATTACATGAGTAGGATTTGATTAGCATGTGGGTATTGGGAAGTAGTTGTTGAGGTAGTACCTATTGTCTTGTATCAAACCCTGGGTTTATCCGTTATGCTCATACTACTTTGCTATGCTCGTAGACGTGGTTTGGTTCATGACACTCATGAAATATATGAGAGTTATTTAAAACTAAGGGAAACTTAAGGTGGCTACTTTAATACACATCTGGGTGGAATGGTTGGGGCACCCTGGGGAAACCAGTGGCTTGCCCGGACACCTGGGGAATCCAGTGTTGTCCTAGGAGATCCCGGAATATCTGTGTTATCATCCTATGGTTCGCCACCCAGGCTCAAAGGGATCACAAGATTATTCATTCTAGAAACTTCCGTGTGTAGCAACAAGCCATTATGGGCTCTGGCATAGTTGAGTAAGTTGTGGGAATCCTTTCCATGATGGTCCAGCAGATGTAGGGGATTGTAGGTGTACCGGCCTATCTATCGGTTAAGGGGACCTCTTCGGAAAGGCTGTATCTCAGTCGTCCGTTTCTCAAACATCATACGGTGCGAGAAATACAACGAAGGAGACCAAGTCTTGTGGAGAAAAGTGTGCAAACCTCTGCATAGTGTACAAACTAATCATGATTAGCCGTGTCCCTGGTTATGGCCATCTTGAGTATCTGGTACTTGGATTATTGATTTGATCTCATCACTTTACCTAATTAATTTGTTGGGTGATTAAAGTTAATTTTGGGATTGAGTTGGGGTTACCTTCTCAATAATTCCAACAAACTATGTAGTTAAAATAAAAATTTATTCCTTTGTTGTAGGAAAAAATTAGCTTTATGCAAAATTAAACTTAGAGCCTCCACCAGCCAAATATGCATGTGGTGATAGCCATTATTCAGCATTGCTCTATAGTGTGAAACTGCGAGTACATTCAATTTACTGACCTACATGGCTGCAACGTCTCATGTTGCAGGATTTCTTACGACGAGTAAGTGATACGTTAGGGTTATGTTGTATACACTCAATTTTTCCGTTGGTGTTGATGGGAACCCACAACTTTGTTGTTACTACCGCTATATGGATTGAGATAATAGTATTTACATTACTTTATACATGTGATTTACCTCTGTTATAAATCCTCGAGTACTGTGTGTGTCAGCATACCGATCCAGGGATGACACTTAAGCATAGAGACTTGACCCATTCGGATTGGGTCGCTACACCATGATATAATATGACAATAGTGGTATCTCGCTAGCCCTTTCTGAGACCGCAAAACATAAATGCAGAGTTGTAGCGACCTTACCTCAAACGGTCAAGTCTCTATGCTTCAGTGTCATCCCTGGTTCCTTAATGCTGACTGCTACCTCTTGAGCACCGCGTTGGATTTCCTTGAAGAGGAAAGGCTGATGCATCAAAGTAGCATAAGTATTTCCCTTAGTTTTTGAGAACCAAGGTATCAATCCAGTAGGAGGCTACGCGCGAGTCCCTCGTACCTGCACAAAACAAATAACTCCTCACAACCAACGCGATAAGGGGTTGTCAATCCATTCACGGTCACTTACGAGAGTGAGATCTGATAGATATGATAGAATAATATTTTTGGTATTTTTGTGATAAAGATGCAAAGTAAAATAAAAGCAAAGGAAATAACTAAGTATTGGAAGATTAATATGATGAAGATAGACCCAGGGGCCATAGGTTTCACTAGTGGCTTCTCTCAAGAGCATAAGTATTTTACGGTGGGTGAACGAACTACTGTTGAGCAATTGACAGAATTGAGTATAGTTATGAGAATATCTAGGTATGATCATGTATATAGGCATCACGTCCGAGGCAAGTAGACCGACTCCTGCCTGCATCTACTACTATTAATCCACTCATCGACCGCTATCCAACATGCATCTAGAGTATTAAGTTCATAAAAACAGAGTAACGCCTTAAGCAAGATGACATGATGTAGAGGGATAAATTCATGCAATATGATAAAAATCCCATCTTGTTATCCTCGATGGCAACAATACAATACGTGCCTTGTTGCCCCTACTGTCACTGGGAAAGGACACCGCAAGATTGAACCGAAAGCTAAGCACTTCTCCCATTGCAAGAAAGATCAATCTAGTAGGCCAAACCAAACTGATAATTCGAAGAGACTTGCAAAGATAACCAATCATACATAGAAGAATTCAGAGAAGATTCAAATATTGTTCATAGATACTCTTGATCATAAACCCACAATTCATCGGTCTGAACAAACACACCGCAAAAAGAACATTACATCGAATAGATCTCCACAATAGAGGGGGAGAACATTGTATTGAGATCCAAAAAGAGAGAAGAAGCCATCTAGCTAATAACTATGGACCCTCACACTTCATCGGAGAGGCTATGGTGTTGATGTAGAAGCCCTCCATGATGGATGCCCCCTCCGGCGGAGCTCCGGAACAGGCCCCAAGATGGGATCTCATGGATACAGAAAGTTGCGACGGTGGAACTAGGGTTTTGGCTCTACATCTGATTGGTTGGGGGTACGTAGGTATATATAGGAAGAAGGAGTACGTCGGTGGAGCAACATGGGGCCCACGAGGGTGGAGGGCGCGCTTGGGGGGGAGGGGGGTAGCCACGCCCCCTACCTCGTAGCCTCCTCCTTTATTTCTTGACATAGGGTCCAAGTCTCGTGGATCATGTTCGTTCTGAAAATCATGTTCCCGAAGCTTTCATTCCGTTTGGACCCCGTTTGATATTCCTTGTCTTCGAAACCCTAAAATAGGCAAAAAACAGCAATTTTGGGCTGGGCCTCTGGTTAATAGGTTAGTCCCAAAAATAATATAAAACTGGATAATAAAGCCCAATAATGTCCAAAACAGTAGATAATATAGCATGGAGCAATCAAAAATTATAGATACGTTGGAGACGTGTCAAGCATCCCCAAGCTTAATTCCTGCTCGTCCCCGAGTAGGTAAATGATAAAAAAGATAATTTTTGATGCGGAGTGCTACTTGGCATAATTTTATTGTAATTTTTCTTAATTGTGGTATGAATATTCAGATTAGAAAGATTCAAGATAAAAGTTCATATTGGCATTAAAATAATAATACTTCAAGCATACTAACTAAGCAATTATGTCTTCTCAAAATAACATGGCCAAAGAAAGTTCATCCCTACAAAATCATATAGTTTCGTCATGCTCCTTTTTCGTCAGACAAGAATGCTCTCATCATGCACAACCCCGATGACATAGCACTATGGGTGGAATAGAATATAATGAAGGGGGTCATGTGGAGAAGACAAAAAAAGGAGAAAGTCTCACATCAATGAGGCTAATCAATGGGCTATGGAGATGCCCACCGATTGATGTTAATGCAAGGAGTAGGGATTTCCATGCAAGGGATGCACTAGAGCTATAAATGTATGAAAGCTCAACAAAACAAACTAGTGGGTGTGCATCCAACTTGCTTGCTCATGAAGACCTAGGGCACTTGAGAAGGCACATTGTTGGAATATACAAGCCAAGTTCTATAATGAAAGATTCCCACTAGTATATGAAAGTGACAAAACAAAAGACTCTCTATCATGAAGATTATGGTGCTACTTTGAAGCACAAGTGTGGCAAAGGATAGTAGCATTGTCCCCCCTTTTTTGGGCCTTCTCTTTTTTATGGCCTTTCTCTTTTTTTAGATTCATCACTTGGGACAATGATCTAGAAAATGATGATCATCACACTTTTATTTATTTACAACTCAATAATTACAACTCGATGCTAGAACAAAAGATGACTCTATATGAATGTCTCCGGCGGTGTACTTAGATATGCAATGAACCAAGAGTGACATGTATGAAATAATTATGAATGGTGGCTTTGCCACAAATACTATGTCAACTACATGATCATGCTAAGCAATATGACAATGATGAATGTGTCATGATAAATGGAATGGTGGAAAGTTGCATGGGAATATATCTCAGAATGGCTATGGAAATGCCATAATAGGTAGGTATGGTGGCTGTTTTGAGGAAGATAGAAGGAGGTTTATGTGTGAAAGAGCGTATCATATCACGGGGTTTGGATGCACCAGCGAAGTTCGCACCAACTCTCGATGTGAGAAAGGGCAATGCACGGTACCGAAGAGGCTAGCAATGATGGAAGGGTGAGAGTGCGTATAATCCATGGACTCAACATTAGTCATAAAGTACTCACATACTTATTGCAAAAATCTACAAGTCATCAAAAATCAAGCACTACGCGCATGCTCCTAGGGGGATAGATTGGTAGGAAAAGGCCATCGCTCGTCCCCGACCGCCACTCATAAGGAGGACAATCAAAGAACACCTCATGTTTCAAATTTGTTACATAACGTTAACCATATGTGCATGCTACGGGACTTGCAAACTTCAACAACAGCATTTGTAAAATTCACAACTACTCAACTAGCACGACTTTGATATTATTACCTCCATATCTCAAAACAATCATCAAGCATCAAACTTCTCTTAGTATTCAGAACACTCATAAGATTTTTTTTACTAATCTTGAATACCTAACATATTAGGATTATTTAAGAAAATTACCATGCTATTTAAGACTCTCAAAATAATCTAAGTGAAGCATGAGAGATCAATAGTTTCTATAAAACAAATCCACCACCGTGATCTAAAAGATATAAGTGAAGTACTAGAGCAAAACTATATAACTCAAAAAGATAAAAGTGAAGCACATAGAGTATTCTAACAAATTCCAAATCATGTATGGCTCTCTCAAAAGGTGTGTACAGAAAGGATGATTGTGGTAAACTAAAAAGAAAAGACTCAAATCATACAAGACACTCCAAGTAAAACACATATCATGTGGTGAAAAAAAATATAGCTCAGAGTAAAGCTACCGATAGAAGTAGATGAAAGAGGGGATGCCTTACGGGGCATCCCCAAGCTTTGGCTTTTAGGTGTCCTTAGATTATCTTGGGGGTGACATGGGCATCCCCAAGCTTAGGCTCTTTGAGGGAGTCCTGGATTAGGGGAATCCAGACAGCCAGACTATATCCTTTGGCCGGACTGATGGACTATGAAGACACCAGATTGAAGACTTCGTCCAGTGTCCGGATGGGACTCTACTTGGCGTGGAAGGCAAGCTAGCAATACGGATATGTATATCTCCTCCTTTGTAACCGACCTTGTGTAACCCTAGCCCCCTCCGGTGTCTATATAAACCGGAGGGTTTTAGTCCCTAGGACAACAGACAATCATACCATAGGCTAGCTTCTAGGGTTTAGCCTCTCCGATCTCGTGGTAGATAAACTCTTGTAATACTCATATCATCAAGAATAAATCAAGCAGGACATAGGGTTTTACCTCCATCAAGAGGGCCCGAACCTGGGTAAAACATCGTGCCCCTGCCTCATGTTACCATCCGCCTTAGACGCATAGTTCGGGACCCCCTACCCGAGATCCGCCGGTTTTGACATCGACATTGGTGCTTTCATTGAGAGTTCCTCTATGACATCGCTGTAAGGAAGGATGCCTCATCTCATTGTTAAAGACAACATTACCGCCGGGGGAGCCCTAGCTGTCGGCCAAACTCTTCGGCTAGGCAGTTTCGTCATGACCGCCTGTTCGGCTGCTGCACCGACAATGACTTCTCTGGTCATCGAAAACAGCCTCCACGTCGGCTCGGAATTCGCCGAGCAGATGGATCAAATGGAGCTCTCTTCCCTAAACGAGCTCTTGGATCGCATCGCCGCCTTGGGAGTCACTATGGACTATGATCGGATTGGGCTTAAACCCGATCGAAGGGAGATTAACTCTCCACCAGTCAACCGTCATGTTGCGGTGGTGGAGGAACAATGCATCGATTCTTCCTATATCTTGAGGACTAACTATGTCTGAATTCCTGAGCTCTCCGAGCCAGATACCTGTTTACGGGAGGACATCACCCAAACCCTGAACCTAAAGTCAGGTAGCGGGCCAGACTCATCTGGCAACACCCCAGAATCCGAACTTCCAAGATCGGAAACTTCTCGGCCCCTGGGTCTCAGATTGGGTAGGGGTTCGGACTCAAAACCACCCACCAACTAGACATAATCGATCTCTCCCACATCAGACAAGAGCCCCATGAAATAGTACATCATTATTGGGCCAGATTCCTCCTTGTGATGAACAAGGTTAAGGATTGCCGCGAGGAAGACACAGTCTCACTTTTCTGCAATAACTGCATGGACAAGGGAATCCTTAACGCCATAAGTCGCCGTGACATATCACGCTTCTCCGACTTAGCATCCATAGTACGAAACTACTGTGCGATGGAAAGTGCCTGGAAAACCGAAACAAACTTTTGGGCTAATCCGGCTCTATATATACACCCAGTCCATGGAAAAAGGGTGCACTATCATAAGACACCTGTCGTGGAAATGTCACGGTAGATGTCCTTAGTGTCAGGACTTAGTCGCGAGGCCAACGCATCTATGTGGTAGCTTGAGAGGGGTTGGGCAGGATGAGAGACGCGATGTTTTACCCAGGTTCGGTCCCTCACGATGGAGGTAAAAGCCTACATCCTACTTCATTGATATTGATGATGATGACCACGGTTACAAGAGTGTTCTATCTCGAGAGCTATTGTCTAAACCTAACTTGTCCAACTCGTGGAACTTGTGAATCTTGTCCCCCTTTGAGGAGCCCTGCCCCTCCTTATATATGTTGAAGGGGCGGTTTGCATGTGGAGTCCTATTAGGATTAGGACTAGTCTATCTCTAACACAAACTGGATACAAGTCCAGGTCTTAACTCCTTGTAAGATAAACGTTCCTCATGCCTTTCTTCTTAAACCGGCCCACCATTAAACGTGAACCGGCCTTCTGGGCCTTGGGCCTTGTCATCCGTCTGTCCCGCACGCCAGATCACCAGTGAGTCATAATGACCAGGTGGGTTGCTTGTAAACCGCCAGGTCAGGGCGGGTCACCAGTAACTCGCCAAGTGTCAGCGGGGTCTTCAGATAAACCGCCAAGTCTGGCCGGGTTAACTTCCGGCCGGTTTACACCGCGGGGTATATCCCCGACAACACCCGAGTTAATTACAAAGAAGCAAAAACCCTCTACAGGGTGTGGAACCGTATTTGAGGGATGTCTCAACGGACCCTGCAAAATTCATAGTACAACGGATACAATACCAACACACAACCTTAGAGCATGTTGGATACTCCGGCAGGTGGCCAAAAGCGGCGAAAACCTGCTCATCCCAGTGATAACAATACAGTATTAACAGTCTTTGAGACCTTCGCATCAAACAATTGGCGCAAGCGAACACTCCGCGACATTGCCGAAATCTGGCACGTAGCAGCAATAAAACCATGGAGCGACACGGCTATTACCTTTAATGCCAGCGATGAACCTAAATTCCGAACAGCCCGAGCACCAGCGGCACTGGTCCTCAGTCCAATCGTGGACGGCTTTCGACTCACCAAAGTGCTCATGGACGGCGGCAGTGGATTAAACTTCATCTATGAGGAAACTCTTCAAAAAATGGAAATAGACTAGAACCACATTGAGCGAAGCAGCACAACTTTCAGAGGAATCAACCCTTGTCGGGAAGCATGCTGTGCTGGAAAAATACCACTAGATGTGGTATTCGGCACGCTGG
Source organism: Triticum aestivum (assembly GCF_018294505.1). Lineage (NCBI taxonomy): Eukaryota > Viridiplantae > Streptophyta > Magnoliopsida > Poales > Poaceae > Triticum > Triticum aestivum. The sequence goes on from NC_057800.1 coordinate 523,488,598, forward strand.
AGAACTATAGGTCCGAAGAAATTACATTCCAAGTGGCCCTGTTCAGTAGCGGATACCACGCCCTTTTAGGGCGGGAAGCGTTCACGATCTTCCAAGCCATACCCCATTACGGGTACATGAAGCTCAAAATGCTCGGGCCCAAAGGAATTATCACTCTCGCTAGTGATTCGGACACAGCACTCCGCGCCGAAAACAAAACAGACGCATTGGCCCTTGAGGCGTTATCCGAAGCCTTTGCGGCCGAGGAATTAACTGCGCTGCGCGCCACAGTGGACAGGGACGATGTGATACTTGACAAGAGATCCAAGTCAACCTCTTTCAAACCATCGGATGAAATAGTCAAATTCCAAGTCCACCCAACGGACCCTACAAAAACAGCCTCCATCGGGGCACAGTTAAACCCGCCGTGGACGCCGCACTACGAGAGTTCCTGCGCGAGAATTGGGACATATTCTCCTGACATCCCTTAGACATGCCAGAAATCCCACGCAGGCTGGCCGAGCATAGCCTCAATATCCTAAAGGGGTTCAAGCCGGTCAAGCAGGCTCTTCAGCGTTTCTGCGAACCTAAGAGACATGCCATGGGAGAGGAACTATCCAAGTTATTGGAGGCCGGATTCATCAGAGAAATAAAACACCCGGACTGGCTAGCAAACCTAGTGATGGTACCAAAGAAGGATAAATCCTGGCGCCTTTGTGTCGATTTCAAGGACCTCAATAGAGCTTGCCCAAAGGATCCCTTCCCCCTCCCCCGCATTGATCAAATTATCGATGCTACTGCAGGACACGAGTCATTGTGTTTCCTCGACGCATACTCCGGTTACCACCAAATCAAGATGGCGGAGTCCGACCAAACCGCAACGACATTCATCACACCATACGACCCCTTCTGCTTCAACACAATGCCTTTTGGGCTCAAAAACGCCGGCGCGACATATCAGCGCATGATTCAGACATGTCTGGAGAAACAAATAGGCAAAACAGTTGAGGCATACGTCGATGATGTGGTCGTTAAAACCAAACAAGTCGACTCTCTAATAGACGACTTGAGGCTCACATTCGACAACCTCCGAACATAAGACATCAAGCTCAATCCGGAAAAATGCATTTTCGGCGTACCAGCGGGAAAGCTCGTGGGCTTCATTGTCTCCAGTAGAGGAATTGAAGCTAATCCGGCCAAAATCCGAACTCTATCACAGTTGGCTACCCCAACGGACCTCAAACAAATCCAGAAACTAACTGGATGTGTGGCGGCTTTAAGCCGCTTTATCTCCCGCTTAGGAGAAAAGGCATTACCCCTTTATTGCCTCCTTTGGTGCACCGAGCACTTCAAGTGGACGGACGCTGCCACAGCCGGATTGGAAGAAATAAAAGCCATACTAGCAACCAACCCAATTCTGGCTGCGCCAAACATCGGCGAACCAATGCTGTTGTACATTGCGGCAACTCATCAAGTTGTAAGCGCAGTGCTCGTCGTCGAACGAGAAGCGGACGGACATAAATTCCCTCTTCAAAAGCCGGTATATTATGTATCCACTGTCCTCACTCCATGCAAATCATGGTAGCCACATTATCAAAAGATAGCCTATGCGGTATTCATGGCATCCCAGAAACTGCGACACTACTTTCAAGAGTGTTCGATTATGGTAGCCTCGGAGGTGCCACTCAATGATATCATAAACAACCGCGATGCCACGGGCCGGATTGCCAAATGGGCCATTGAGCTCCTCCCGTTCGACATAACATACAAACCTCGGCGAGCCATTAAATCGCAAGTATTGGCCGACTTTGTCGCCGAATGGACGGAATCCGAACTCCCTAATGAGTACGGCGCGTACTCCAATTGGATTATGCACTTCAACGGCTCCAAAATGCTGGCTGGACTAGGGGCTGGCGTCGTCCTAACGTCCCCAACCGGAGATACATTTCAATACGTACTGCAGATACTGTATACAGATTCCAACAATGCATCCGAATACGAAGCCCTGTTACATGGTCCTCGGATGGCAGTTTCCATGGGCATTCAGCGCCTAGAGGTGCGTGGGGACTCGAACCTCGCAATATCCTAAATAAATGGAGACTTTGATGCCAAAGATCCAAAGATGGTGGCCTATCGTAACGACGTCCTAAAGATGCCAGCTCGGTTCGAAGGGCTCGAATTTCACCATGTGGCTCGGGAAAACAATCAGGCGACGGATATCCTCGCCCGCATCGGCGCAAAACGTGATGCAGTCCCCCCCGACATCTTCTTAGTAAGGTTGTTTAAGCCATCCGTGGTATGGGAGGGGGACACCGGCAATATTAGTCCGGACCAAGCCACAACCCTCGATACCGAACACTCTGACATAATCGAAGGCTCTGCCACCGAAACAACACCTTCAGCCCACATAATAATGGCCATCATAGCCCCGTGGACAGAACCATTCCTGGCCTACCTAACTAGGCAGGAACTTCCGGAGGACCAAAATGAGGCACACTGCATAGTGCGGCGATCTAAGGCCTACAGGGTCCATGAGGGAGAACTGTATAAAAAAGCACTACCGGAGTCCTTCAAAGGTGCATCTCCGAAGAGGAAGGGCGGAACCTTTTGGCAGAAATTCACGCTGGACTCGGCGGCCACCACACCGCAGCCCGGGCTCTTGTAAGCAAGGCCTTCCGTACATGATTGTATTGGCCGACAGCCCGGGCAGACGCACAGGACTTGGTCCAACGCTGTGCCGGTTGCCAGCTTTTTGCAAACCAAAGCCACATGCCACCCACCGCCCTCCAAACAATCCCCATTACGTGGCCCTTCGCGGTTTGAGGGCTTGACATGGTTGGACCCCTTAAAGGGGGAACCCACAAGAAAAAATACTTACTGGTCATGGTGGATAAATTCACCAAATGGATAGAAGCCAAACCTATTAAAACAGCTGAGTCCGGACCGGTGATAGACTTTATACCCGGGGTCGTACACCGTTATGGCGTCCCCCACAGCATCATCACTGACAACGGCATGAACTTCACGGCTGATGAGGTAAAACTCTGGTGCAGCAAAATGGGCATCAAGCTCGATTATGCTTCAGTCTATCACCCACAAACCAATGGCCAAGTTGAGCAAGCAAACGGTCTTATAATGAGCGGCATTAAACCTAGATTAGTGCGGTCCTTAACGGAGTCTAACACGCACTAGGTAGAGGAGCTCGACTCTGTACTCTGGGGGCTGCGGACCACGCTGAATCGCAGTACCGGATATACACCCTTCTTTATGGTGTACGACGCAGAGGCAGTCTTGCCCCGTGAAATAATTCATGACTCACCTCGAGTACGCATGTACGAAGAAAGAGAAGCCGAGCTCAATCGGCAGGACAGTCTGGACACCTTGGAGGAGGAGCGCGACATGGCAAAAGCCCGTTCCGCACTTTATCAGCAACAGGCTGGCAGATACCAAAGCAGGGAAGTACGGGCCAAAACTTATAACGTTGGCGAACTAGTTCTATGCCTGGCGGATAAGAAAAAGAACAAGCTCAAGACCAGATGGGAAGGTCCCTTCATTATCGACCAAGTTCTGACCAGTGGAGCAAACCGTCTGCGGGATGCATCGAATAATCGACTCGAGCCGAACCCATGGAACACGGCCAGGCTCCGAAGGTTCTACGCCTAGCGCCGGACTCTATGTTCGTCTCCCTTCCTCTGCCCATTTTTTGCATATACATTACCTGTCTTGTTTTTCTTTCTTTCTTTTATTCTTTCTCTAGGCCTTCAAGGGCCAACTTGTGCCTCGCTTGCACATTATAGATGCGCTAGCCGCGCTCATAATACCTGGGGGCTTCTTTCACAGAAGCTTAATTAGTTATCTGGGCCTCATGCCCCGCACATGTGTTATACTTCCGCATGTACCTTTTTTCGCCATTATATGCATCGATATGACTTATGTTTTGGCCAAGCTGGGTTGCTTGGCTCTTGTATTTATGCCCTACGTTCTCGTTAATTCGGCTAGGGCATAAGGGGAGCTCCTCTGCGATTGTTACTGCCGGGTCAGCCAGATGTGTACCTCAGACTGGGTGAAGCCGAAAGCTAGCGTTCTTAAGGGAATATTCGGTCGATGAACAAAAGATGATTTTTATTTACTTTCCATATGTGCCCCCAGATGTTTTTCCTGCATTTCCTATCGCAGTCCGGACATGCATTTTAGGGCATGCGTACCCAGGGAAAGGAACCCATAACGGAACTATTCTCCCTGGAAGATGTTTCTTACTACCCATGTAATATAACATAACTAGTTGGGCACTTGTCCGTTCAAGCACTAATGACCCCTACGTCTGGTCTCCACGCATACCCCGGTTCTTATATAACTGAGCGGGTATTCGGATACACTCCGGACTATCGGGTCCCGAGGTTGAAGCAAAAAGGTCCGCCATGACAAATGATCTAGAATCCGGCTAGAAGGCATTATACATGTCACTTTCATTACATAGTCATGCAGACTGACTAAATTCCTCTTCTATACCATCCAACAGGTGGTCTAGCCTACAATCCTGTTGGGAATACTTTGCGGCTAATTCTACTTGCCCATAAACTAAGCTAACAGGGATCTCTTTTCTGTCGGACCCCACAGGTCCGACCTCGGCCATGTGATTTGGGTCAGCCTTGGTATACCGCGTCTTCACCATGGCCCATGCTTCCCTAGCACCTTGACGACAGGCTGATATCTTCCATAATCGGAAGCGCCGCCGTGCTCCCTTGAGATTCTCCGTAAGCTCTGCAACGCCTTCTGGCAGGGAGACGGATGGCCACAAGGCCAGGGCAACACCTTGCATCACCTGTCGAACTTCTTCGTGCAGTTGTGAGAGCTCGGATAGAAGATCACCCGCTGACCCCGAGCATTTCCTCCGCGGGACGACCCGTCAGCATACCTACAGACATAACACTGTTAGCCGGCTTCTTTGCCGAACTCCTCCAAAAGGATTCGTTCAAGCACTTACTGAAAATGCCACGTCGAAGCCGCTTATTCTCCTTCTCAAAGTCCGCAAGCTGGGCTCGAACATCTTTCAGTTCCATGCTCAGCTTGTTATTGGCGTCTTGGAGATTGTTTTTCTCCTGCCTGACCTTAGTCAGCACGCGTTCGCCAGCCTTTAGCTGCCGAACAGCATGCTGCTCCTCCGGATTCTCTCCGGATTCATCTGCAACTTCTATTATTAGATCTGCAGCTATGTCGCATGCTACATGGTACCTGTCACACTTTGAAAGAAATATTACCAGTAGGGGCCTTTTTAGGTTCCTTCAATGCGGCAACAGCGGCCCGAAGTTGGGTCTTGCATTCCTCCAGCTCATGTGCCAGTCGACTATTCTTATCTGTTAGAACCTGCACAATAAAATGATCCTTAAATCAGTTCTGCTAACTGTTTCAAGTCTCAGGGGCTACTGATACATATAATCATCAGATTTACTTACCCGTACATCCTTTACATATTGATCCGTGGCTCTGGCTAGACCATCTTGAGCAGCACGGAGGTACGCCTCTCTAGAATTGAAGGCATTAAATGCCTCTGGCGAGAAACAAGCGTCGCGGAGTTCGGCCCGGCGGCGCCTAGGATTCATGGCGCGTTCCACTTCTAAATTTGTGGTGGATAATCTATCCGCATCCTCTGTAGGGGGATTACCCGGTGCCCGCCCTATATCGGCTTCCACCTCTATGTCTGGTCCTGGCGCCCGACTGGTGGAAGCGTGATTAGCAACATCGCCGGACATATTCCGGCGAGCTTTTTTGCTGTTAAAGAAACACGGGCGTCATTACATTTCGAGAAAGACGACAACCATGGAGTGGGGTTTCTGTTATACCTTTGCGCCAGCGCCTCCGTCCTGACCGCCTTCCTTTTTGACCAGCCCGGCCTCGGTGCCTCTTGTTGGCGAGTTGCTGCGGGTTCGGTATGGCGTCCTAAATGCCTTCCTTGTAAAAACACCATATGCATATGGTAGGTGAGGTGTCTAAATGGGGATCCTAGTTTTTGGAGTTGGGATTTTTGGGTTTTTCTTACTTGCGACGCAGGAAGCAGTCCGGGATAGTCGGCCATAATGGCCACCATGGTGTCATCGCAGCTTAATTGATAGAACTGTCGGTTTATCAGCTCCATGAATATGTCCGGATCTTCTTCGAGTCCGGGACCGAGGGCCTGGTCTGGGTCCTCTGGCTGTGGAGATGGGCTGCAGACCTCCCTTATGGCTTTTCGCAGTTCCTACCGCAAAATGGCAAGGTGAGTGCCTACGACAAAGGATGCGGGAAGAATGGAAGTAGGGAGATATAACTCACCCAGCTTGGCGGGTTGTACATGGAGAATCCGTCCCGTGGCTTGATGCGGATGAACTCCTCTTCCTCTCCTCTAAACAATTCGGACAGAATTTTTGCCAAAGCCGCAGCGTCGCTCAGACCTTTACGTCTGCAACGGGTGGCGTCATCTTGCCCGTTAAAACACCACAAGGGGTGCCCTCAATATTGAAGTGGTTGCACTCCCCGCATTATACATATTGACATAACCTCGATTACTGTCAATCCTGATTGAGCCAGCGCTTGAATCCGGTTCATCAGGTAAAGGACTTCCCCGTTGTCTTCCACCTGGGGGCTCCGTGGGCGCCAACTTTGGCGTTTCTTCAGAGGAGCATTGTTGAACTCAGGAAGACCCCGCCGAACAGGGTCCGAAAGGGGGACGTCCTCCATATAAAACCATTCTGATGGCCTGTCTTCGGACGTCTTCTTCGGAGAACCGGACAGGTATCCGGTTTCGGCGATGCGCCATATTTCGGCTCCGCCCACTTGATAAAGTGACCCCTCCTGTGTGCGAGGGACGAGGCAAAATAACCTTTTCCACAGCTCAAAATGAGCCTCATAGCCCATGAATAACTCGCAGAGGGCAACATATCCGGTGATGTGTACAATGGAAGCAGGGGTGAAGTTATGCAGTTGGAGGCCGTAAAACTCCAGGAGCCCGCGGAGGAACGGATGAATCGGAAATCCGAGTCCCCTCAATAAATAAGGGACAAGGCATACCCGCTCCCCCGTAGAGGGGCTGGGGAAGATCTCCGCTTGCTCCCCGCCATTGTAGGTGGCGAGCCCGGCTCGGAAGGGCACCATATATGCCGGAGGGAGAAATCCCTTAGTTTGCAGTTCGACTAATCGACTGTGTGGGACTGAACACCTCTCCTAATCGCCGGGCTTAGGGCTACGGGGGCGAGAGGAGGAGCTGCGGAGGTCGGCCATGCTGGAGTGGATCTTTCCGTGGCACGCTCCGATGGATTCTCGCTGGGGGAGGATGGTATGGATTGGATCAAAGAATCCCCATCCCTTTAATAGACAATTTATTTATCTGGCTAGGGGGGCGAATGTCAAAACGCCCTGGCGCCTCGCATTCATTCAACGCATGGAAGATAGCCCTTATTGGGCATAGAAGCCAAGAGGTTCAACATTTATGGGACCGGACACTACTTAACAGACGTTCGAAATTTGGAGAAGAACCCGCCTTGCAATGTCGAAGACAACACTGCGCGCCAGACTCATCTTCATTGAAGCCTGGTTCAGGGGCTACTGAGGGAGTCCTGGATTAGGGGGTATCCAGACAGCCGGACTATATCCTTTTGGCCGGACTGATGGACTATGAAGACACCAGATTGAAGACTTCGTCCCGTGTCCGGATGGGACTCTACTTGGCGTGGAAGGCAAGCTAGGCAATACGGATATGTATATCTCCTCCCTTGTAACCGACCTTGTGTAACCCTAGCCCCCTCCGGTGTCTATATAAACCGGAGGGTTTTAGTCCGTAGGACAACAGACAATCATACCATAGGCTAGCTTCTAGGGTTTAGCCTCTCCGATCTCGTGGTAGATCAACTCTTGTAATACTCATATCATCAAGAATAAATCAAGCAGGACGTAGGGTTTTACCTCCATCAAGAGGGCCCGAACCTGGGTAAAACATCGTGTCCCCTGCCTCCTGTTACCATCCGCCTTAGACGCACAGTTCAGGACCCCCTACCCGAGATCCGCCGGTTTTGACACCGACACTCTTGCCACTCCTTGTTCCATAATCCATCAAATCTTTACCCAAAACTTGAAAACTTCACAACACAAAACTTAAAGTAGAAAATCTCGTGAGCTCCGTTAGCGAAAGAAAACAAAAGACCACTTGAAGGTACTGCAATGAACTCATTCTTTATTTATATTGGTGTTAAACCTACTGTATTCCAACTTCTCTATGGTTTATAAACTATATTACTAGCCATAGATTCATCAAAATAAGCAAACAACACACGAAAAACAGAATCTGTCAAAAACAGAATAGTCTGTAGTAATCTATAGCTAGCGCAAGATCTGGAACCCCAAGAATTCTAAAATAAATTGCGGGACGTGAGTAATTTATCTATTAATCATCTGAAAAAATAATTAACTAAATAGCACTTTCCAAATAAAAATGGCAGCAGTTCTCATGAGCGCTAAAGTTTCTGTTTTTTACAGCAAGATATCAGGACTTTCCCCAAGTCTTCCCAACGGTTCTACATGGCACAAACACTAATTAAACACAAAAAACACAACCAAAACAGAGGCTAGATAAATTATTTATTACTAAATAGGAGCAAAAAGCAAGGAATAAAAATAAAATTGGGCTGCCTCCCAGCAAGCGCCATCGTTTAACGCCCCTAGCTAGGCATAAAAAGCAAGGATAGATCTAGGTATTGCTATCTTTGGTAGGCAATCCATAAGTGGCTCTCATAATAGATTCATAAAGTAATTTAATTTTATTTCTAGGGAAGTGTTCCATGCCTTTCCTTAACGGAAATTGGAATCTAATATTTCCTTCCTTCATATCAATAATTGCACCAATAGTTCTAAGGAAAGGTCTACCAAGAATAATAGGACATGAAGGATTGCAATCTATGTCAAGAACAATAAAATCTACGGGCACATAATTCCCATTTGCAACAATAAGAACATCATTAATTCTTCCCATAGGTTTCTTAATAGTGGAATCCGCAAGGTGCAAGTTTAAAGAGCAATCATCAAAATCATGGAAACCTAACAAATCGCACAAAGTCTTTGGAATCATGGAAACACTAGCACCCAAATCACACAAAGTATAGCATTCATGATCTTTAATATTAATTTTAATAGTTGGTTCCCACTCGTCATAAAGTTTTCTAGGGATAGAAACTTCCAACTCAAGTTTTTCTTCATAAGATTGCATCAAGGCATCAAAGATATGTTTAGTAAACGCTTTATTTTGACTATAAGCATGAGGAGAATTTAGCATGAATTGCAACAAGGAAATACAATCAATCAAAGAGCAATTTTCATAATTAAATTCCTTGAAATTCAAAATAGTGGGTTTAGCAACATCTAGGGTTTTAATTTCTTCAATCCCACTTTCGTCAAATTTAGCATCAAGATCTAAAAAATCCTAATTTTTGGAACGCCTTCTAGGTAAAGGTGGATCATATTCAGTCCCATCATTATCAAGATTCATATTGCAAAACAAATATTTAATAGGGGACACATCAATAACTTTTAGATCTTCATCTTTATTTTCATAGGAACTAGAAGAACACGCTCTTATAAAGGCATCTTTCTTAGCACACATCCTAGCGGTTCTTTCTTTGCACTAATCAATGGAAATTCTCATGGCTTTGAGGGACTCATTGATATCATGCTTAGGAGGAATAGATCTGAGTTTCAAAGAATCAACATCAAGAAAAATTCTATCAACGTTCCTAGCCAACTCGTTAATCTTAAGCATTTTTTCTTCAATCAAAGCATTGAAATTCTTTTGCGAAGTAATAAATTCTTTAATATTAGATTCAAAATCAGAGGGCATCTTATTAGAATTTCCATAAAAATTGTTGTTGGAATTACCATAATTATTAGAGTTATTACTAGGATAAGGCATAGGATTAAAATTTCCTCTATATGTGTTGTTACCAAAATTGTTCCTACCAACAAAATTCACATCCATAGATTCATTATTATTCTCAATCAAAGTAGACAAGGGCATATCATTAGGATTAGAAGAAACACTCTTACTAGCTAATAATTTCATAAGTTCATCCATCTTTCCACTCAAAACATTAATTTCTTCTATCGCATGCACCTTTTTATTAGTAGATCTTTCAGTATGCCATTGAGAATAATTAACCATAATATTATCTAGGAGATTAGTAGCTTCTCCTAAAGTGATTTCCATAAAAGTGCCTCCCGCGACCGAATCTAAAAGATTTCTAGAAGCAAAATTCAATCCGGCATAATTTTTTTGTATAATCATCCACAAATTCAAACCATGAGTAGGGCAGTTACGTATCATTAATTTCATCCTCTCCCAAGCTTGTGCAACATGTTCATGATCAAGTTGCTTAAAATTCATAATATTGTTTCTAAGGGAGATGATCTTAGCGGTAGGAAAATACTTAGAGATAAAAGCATCTTTGCACTTGTTCCAAGAATCAATACTATTTTTAGGCAAATACAAAAACCAAGCTTTAGCACGATCTCTAAGCGAAAAAGGAAATAGCTTCAATTTAGTAATATCATTATCCACATCTTTCTTGTTTTGCATATCACACAAATCAACGAAGCTATTCAGATGGGTAGCGACATCTTCACTAGGAAGGCCGGAAAACGGATCTTTCATGACAAGATTCAGCAAAGGGGCATTAATTTCACAAGATTCAGCATCGGTAAGAGGAGCAATCGGAGTGCTAATAAAATCATTGTTGTTGGTATTGGTAAAGTCACACAATTTAGTGTTATTTTGAGCCATTGTGACAAGCAAGCAATCCAACACACAAGCAAACAAAAAGCAAGCGGGCAAAAAGAGGCAAATAGAGAAAGAGAGGGAGGATAGAGAGAGAGAGGGTGAATAAAACGGCAAGGGTGAAGTGGGGGAGAGGAAAATGAGAGGCAAATGGAAAATAATGTAATGTGGGAGATAAGGGTTGTGATGGGTACTTGGTATGTTGACTTTTGCATAGACTCCCTGGCAACGGCGCTAGAAATTCTTCTTGATACCTCTTGAGCATTGCGTTGGATTTCCTTGAAGAGGAAAGGATGATGTAGCAAAGTAGCGTAAGTATTTCCCTCAGTTTTTGAGAACCAAGGTATCAATCCAGTAGGAGGCTACGCGCGAGTCCCTCGTACCTGCACAAAACAAATAACTCCTCGCAACCAACGCGATAAGGGGTTGTCAATCCCTTCACGATCACTTACGAGAGTACACTAGTAGAAAATGGAGCTTTAGCGCCGGTTCGTAAGGGCCTTTAGTGCCGGTTCCATAACCGGCACTAAAGGGTGGGCACTAAAGCCCCCCCCCCTTTAGTACCGGTTCGGCACGAACCGGCGCTAAAGTGCCACCATGTGGCGTGAGCTCGCGCCCTGGTATGGGGGACCTTTAGTACCGGTTGGTGTTACCAACCGGTACTAAAGTTTTTTTTTAATTTTTTTTTTCGATTTTTAATTTTTCTAAATTATTTGATGATTTAGTCTCTAATCACCTCTCTTAACTGCTCAACTGTGGATCACTCATTCCAAATCACCTGACTTCCCGGCCGGTCACCCATCCTCTCACTCCCCCAGCCTGAGCATGCTTAACTTCGGAGTTCTATTCCCCCTACATTCCAAGTCTACACTTGTTGTTTTCCTGACAAATGTAAGCTGTCAATCCTATTAACCCTCAGCAGTTTAGCTTGAGCATTAGGTCACATGTTTCACCGTTTGAGTTTGAAACTATTATTCTAAAAAACAGTGATTATTTAGTAACACTAATATTTCTTGAATAAGTTTGACCACAGTTTGACCAAATTTGACAAAAATTTTAAAAATTGAAATAATTATTTAGTAACACTAATATTCTTGAATAATTATGTAGTAACATTAATACTTCTTGAATAAGTAGTTTGACAGATTTAACCTTTTTTAAAAAAACCCTGAAATTTAACCATATCTTTTTTTCGTTTTGGAATTTGAGGATTCTAAAAAATTGTAAACAGGCCATAGGCCGTCTCCATCGCTTGCGGATTTTCGTGCTGAATTTTTTGATATATTATACGTTTTTTTTCCGACATCGTATGCAAAAGTTATAGCCTTTTACATTTTCCCTACACTTTTTGCAAAACATGTCCAAATTTAAGTTTTCAAATTTTCCTAACTAGTAGATGTAGTAATATAACTACCTCTCGAAGGATTTTATTTTTTGAAGTTTTTATCATTTTCTTTTGATTTTTTCATAATTGAAATGGCGACACACGAGTGGGGGGGGGAGAGTTTGAAAATTGCCCTATAGTGCCGGTTTGTGTCACAAACCGGTACTACACAAACCGGCACTATAGGTCAGACCCCTTTAGCCGGATTAAGCATCATCTTATAGACCCGGAGGTTACCAAAGGTCTCCCTCAGGTCATCTATCAAGGTTTCCTCCTTCCTAGATTTCACCACAATATCATCCACATAAGCTTGAACATTGCGCCCAATCTGTTTATGAAGACAATTCTGAACACAGCGCTGATGAGTCGCATGTGCACTCTTGAGCCCAAAAGGCATGGACACATAGCAGAAGGCTCCAAAGGGAGTTATGAAAGTTGCCTTCTCCTGGTCCTTAACTGCCATTTTGATCTGATGATAACCAGAATACGCATCCATAAAACACAAATGGTCACAACCCGCCGTAGCATCAATAATCTGATTAATTCGCGGGAGAGCAAAGGGATCAGCTGGACAGGCCTTGTTCAAGTCTATGCAATCCACACACATACGCCAAGTGCCGTTCTTCTTAAGAACCAACACCGGATTAGCTAGCCACTCGGGTGAAAAACCTCCACGATAAACCCTGCTACCAAAAGTCGGGCTACCTCCTTACCAATAGCCTTACGCCTCTCTTTGTTGAAGCGGCAGAGAAACTGCACGACCGGTTTGAACTTAGGATCTATGTTAAGGGTGTCCTCAGCGAGTTCCCTCGGTACACCTCTCATGTCAGAAGGCTTCCATGCAAAGATGTCCCGGTTCTCACGGATGAACTCGATGAGTGCGCTTTCCTATTTTGGATCCAGGTTAGCGCTAATACTGAACTGCTGAGATGAATCACCAGGAACAAAATCAACCGTATTTTCATGCTGAATTTTTTGATATATTATACGTTTTTTCCGACATCGTATGCAAAAGTTATAGCCGTTTTACATTTTCCCTACACTTTCTGCAAAACATGTCCAAATTTAAGTTTTCAAATTTTCCTAACTAGTAGATGTAGTAACATAACTACCTCTCGAAGGATTTTATTTTTTGAAGTTTTTATCATTTTCTTTTGATTTTTTCAGAACTGAAATGGCGACACATGGGGGGGGGGTAGAGTTTGAAAATTACCCTATAGTGCCGGTTTGTGTCACAAACCGGTACTATAGGTCAGACCCCTTTAGCCGGATTAAGCATCATCTTATAGACCCGGAGGTTACCAAAGGTCTCCCTCAGGTCATCTATCAAGGTTTCCTCCTTCCTAGATTTCACCACAATATCATCCACATAAGCTTGAACATTGCGCCCAATCTGTTCATGAAGACAATTCTGAACACAGCGCTGATGAGTCGCATGTGCACTCTTGAGCCCAAAAGGCATGGACACATAGCAGAAGGCTCCAAAGGGAGTTATGAAAGTTGTCTTCTCCTGGTCCTTAACTGCCATTTTGATCTGATGATAACCAGAATACGCATCCATAAAACACAAACGGCCACAACCCGCTGTAGCATCAATAATCTGATCAATACGCTGGAGAGCAAAGGGATCAGCTGGACAGGCCTTGTTCAAGTCTATGCAATCTACACACATACACCAAGTGCCGTTCTTCTTAACAACCAGCACCGGATTAGCTAGCCACTCGGGTGAAAAACCTCCACGATAAACCCTGCTGCCAAAAGCCGGGCTACCTCCTTACCATTAGCCTTACGCCTCTCTTCGTTGAAGCGGCGGAGAAACTGCCTGACCGGTTTGAACTTAGGATCTATGTGAAAGCACAAGTGCTCCCTAGGTGGTTTTGATAATTGATGACAACATATCTCTTGTTGGACTAACACTTCTATCTAGCATGTTTCAGATAAGTTCAACAATGGAGTGGCATGGACTAAAGGTTGTGGGAACTCCTTCAAGATGCTAAGGACAAGGGCTTGGCTAAAGCTTCAAGCTCAAGACTCTTCACTTTTACATTTTAGTGATCCAAGATCACATTGAGTCCATAGGAAAAGCCAATACTATCAAGGAGGGATGAGGTGTTGCTTAATGAGCCTCTTGCTTCATGTGCTTAATGATATGCTCCAAAATCCTCAGCTACTTTCCCACTTCCACATATGACCTAAACCCTAAGCCAAACTCGGTCCTACCGATTCTTCCTATCCGGCGCCATCGAGTTTCACTTGTCATTAGCCACTGCCAAACCCTAGAAATTCAGTTCTACCGATAAGGATCTCGGTCTCACCGAGATGGGGTTGCAAACTCTCTGTTTCCCTTTCGTAACTTTTCGCCCACCAAGATTGCAATGTAAACTCAGTGTTTCCCTTTGTAACTTTTCGGTCTCACCGAGTTCCACTCGGTCTCACTGAAAGAGCAAATCGGTCCCACCGAGTTTGCCTGACCAATTCTCTGGTTAGCTAATTACCAAATTCGGTCTCACCGAGTTTGTGTAATCGGTCTCACCGAGATTACGTTATGCCCAAACCCTAACCGAATCGGTCCTATCGAGTTGCATGTCAGTCCCACCGAAATTCCTAACGGTCACTAGGTTTACTATTTCGGTCAGATAGAGTTTTCTGATTCGGTCCCACCGAGATTGGTAAATTGTATGTAACGGTTGGATTTTGTGTGGAGGCTATATATACCCCTCCACCTCCTTCTCATTCGGTGAGAGAGCCATCAGAACACACACACCATTCCAACTCATATGTTCTGAGAGAGAACCACCTACTCATATGTTGAGACCAAGACTTTCCATTCCTACCATATGAATCTTGATCTCTAGCCTTCCCAAGTTGCTTTCCACTCAAATCTTCTTTCCACCAAATCCAAATCCTATGAGAGAGAGTTGAGTGTTGGGGAGACTATCATTTGAAGCACAAGAGCAAGGAGTTCATTACCTACACACCATTTGTTACTTCTTGGAGAGTGGTGTCTCCTAGATTGGCTAGGTGTCACTTGGGAGCCTCCGACAAGATTGTGGAGTTGAACCAAGGAGTTTGTAAGGGCAGGGAGATCGCCTACTTCGTGAAGATCTACCGCTAGTGAGGCAAGTCCTGTGTGGGCGATGGCCATGGTGGGATAGACAAGGTTGCTTCTTCGTGGACCCTTTGTGGGTGGTTGCTTCTTCGTGGACCCTTCGTGGGTGGAGCCCTGTGTGGACTCGCGCAACCGTTGCCCTTGGGTGGAGCCCTGTGTGGACTCGCGCAACCATTACCCTTCGTGGGTTGAAGTCTCCATCAACGTGGATGTAGGATAGCACCACCTATCCGAACCACAGGAAAAACATCCGTGTCTCCAATTGCGTTTGATCTCTTCAAACCCTTCCCTTTACATTCATGCAAGTTGCATGCTTTACATTCCCCTGCTCATATACTCTTGGC
The DNA here is from genome assembly GCF_018294505.1 of Triticum aestivum. Lineage (NCBI taxonomy): Eukaryota > Viridiplantae > Streptophyta > Magnoliopsida > Poales > Poaceae > Triticum > Triticum aestivum. The sequence goes on from NC_057800.1 coordinate 523,504,206, forward strand.
ATGCTTGCTTGATATGTATTGTGTGTGTTGAAATTGTGCCTAAACTCCACTTAAACCGAAAAAGCTTAAAAATTGCAACTTTAGCACTAAGTGTCTAATCACCCCCCCCCCCTCTAGACGCATCTACTTCTAGATCCTACAAGTGGTATCAGAGCTTTGGTCTCCATTGCCTTGGTTTAATCACCATTGGAGGACGATGGATGTGTCTACTCTTGGGAGTCTTAGACATAGAGTGCCTATTCTTGATGGAAAGTATTTTCATGAGTGGAAAAATGAGATGCTTGTAATCTTCAATCCATATCATTTGAACAAGTACATTGCTAGCCTTTGTGCACCCCATATTGATCCCTTGCATCCTACCCTAGATGAAGATATTGACATGATTCGCAATCTTAGAACTATTGAGCTCATCATTAGAGGATTGCCCAAAAATTTGATTGCTAGTTTGCCTACTCAAAATTGCGCCTATACTATATGGAAATTTCTTGAGGAACGGTTTCCCAATCATTCCTTGAAAACTTTGGATGAAATTCTCCATAAATCTATTGCCTTGAGTAAGATGAACTCTAGTGATCCTAGTTTTGGTAAATGTCTTCTTGAACTTGCCAATCTTAAGCATGCTAAAGGAGATGTTGGAATCATTAATGATATCATATTCAAAGCTATAAGAATTCATAAAAGTAACCACTTTGATCATTCATCTAATGAATTACCCTCTCTAGGAAATGATGAGTCACAAGATCATGATGAACATGAATATTATGATGATGATGATAGTGACTTCGATCTTGATGATGCAATGAGACATCTTGGTCTTATGGCAAATCTTCGGGGATATGAATCAGGAGGAAAGGAATGGGTTCTTGATAGTGGATGCACTGATCATATGACCGGAGATGAAGAGATGTTTCGTGAGCTTGCTGAAAACAACGGCCCTCAAAAATATGTCACCTTTGGTGATAATTCAAAGGGTAAAGTGGTTGGCCTTGGTAAGGTGGCCATCTCACATGATAGTTCCATTCAAAATGTCATGGTCGTTGAATCTCTTGGCTACAACTTACTTTCAGTATCTAGACTTGCTGATTTCGGTTTGAATGTCCTATTTACTGAGGTAGATTGCCAAGTATTTCGTCGAGACAATCATAAAATGGTCTTTACGGGTATGCGTAGAGGTGATCTTTACATTGTCGATTTCTCTAAAAAGGCACAACCTAAAACTTGCTTTGTTGCTAAATCCTCAAAAGGCTGGTTGTGGCATAGACGACTAGGTCACGTTGGCATGAGAACCTTGACAAGCTTATTAAAGGAAATCATATCCTTGGAGTTAACGATGTCATATTTGATAAGGATAGACTTTGCAGTGCTTGTCAAGCAGGTAAACAGGTTGGAGGAAGACATCCCGTGAAGAACAACATGACCACAAGGAGGCCACTCGAGCTACTTCACATGGATCTTTTTGGTCCCAACGCCTACAAAAGTCTCGGTGGAAATTCTTTTGGTCTAGTTATAGTTGATGATTTTTCAAGATTTACGTGGGTATTCTTTCTTAATGACAAGTCGCAGGTCCAAAAGATCTTCAGAAACTTTGCTAAGAAGGCCCAAAATCAGTTTGATGTGAAGATCAAGAAGGTTCAGAGTGACAATGGAACGGAGTTCAAGAACGCAAATGTGGACACCTTTCTTGACGAAGAAGGGATTTCACACAAGTTCTCGGCCACGTACACACCTCAACAAAATGGAGTTGTTGAGAGGAAGAACCGGACGCTCATCGAAATGGCAAGAACGATGCATGATGAATACAAGACGCCAAAGCACTTTTGGGCAGAAGCGGTCGAGACAGCTTGTCACGCAACAAATCGCTTATATCTTCACAAGCTACTTGGCAAGACGGCATACGAGCTTCTCACCGGTAACAAACCCCAAGTTGGATACTTTCGAGTATTCGGCTCAAAGTGCTGCATTCTTGATAAGCATCGTCGTTCAAAGTTTGCTCCTAAATCTCATGAAGGTTTTCTACTTGGTTATGGCTCAAACTCTCACACTTACCGTGTCTACAACAATTTCACCCGAAAGGTTGAAGAGACGGTAGATGTGAAGTTTGATGAATCTAATGGCTCGCAAGTAGAGCAATTGCCAATTGATGTAGGAGACAAAGACCCTTCAGAAGCAATTCAAGACTTGTCCATTGGCAAAATTCGTCCAACGAAGGTGAAGGAGAGTACTTCATCCATCCAAGTGGAAGCTTCTACTTCACGACAAGGTGAACCAAGAATCGACACGGAAGCATCCACAAGTGGGACACATCAAGATGAAGAAAACGAGGAAATACGTCAAGACGAACATCAACAACCTCCTTCTCCACCATGACAAGAGAACGACGACGTCAACAATGAAGAAGGCCAAGAAGAAGAACAAGATGAAGAAGATGTTCAACAAAGACCCAAGCAAAAGCTCTCACGAGTTCGAGCAAGAATTGCCAAAGATCATCCCGTCGAGCAAATCCTCAATGATATACAAACCGGGAGAATCACTCGCTCAAAAACTCGTTTAGCTAACTTTTGTGAAAACTATTCATTCATCTCTAGCATTGAACCAATGAAGGTTGAAGAAGCATTGGAAGATCCGGATTGGATAAACGCTATGCATGAACAGCTACATAATTTTGAGAGAAACCAAGTTTGGACATTGGTTGAGAAGCTCGACAACAACCACAACATCATTGGTACTAAATGGGTGTTTCGCAACAAGCAAGATGAAGATGGACAAGTGGTCCGCAACAAAGCACGTCTCGTCGCCCAAGGGTACACACAAGTCGAAGGTATGGACTATGGTGAGACGTATGCTCCCGTAGCTAGACTTGAGTCTATTCGCATCTTACTTGCCTATGCTAATCACCATAATATCACCTTGTACCAAATGGACATTAAAAGTGCTTTTCTAAATGGAGAAATAGAGGAGGAAGTTTATGTCAAACAACCTCCCGACTTTGTCAATCCTAAGAAACCAAGTCATGTTTACAAACTTCACAAAGCTCTTTATGGTCTTAAACAAGCTCCTAGAGCATGGTATAAATGCTTGACCAAGTTCCTTACTACAAGTGGTTTTGAAATTGGTAAAATTGATTCTACTCTTTTTACTAAAAGGGTTAATGGAGAACTATTTGTATGCCAAATTTATGTTGATGACATCATATTTGGTTCAACTAACCCTCTCTTTAGTGAAAAGTTTGGAAAGCTAATGTCAGAGAAGTTTGAGATGTCTATGATGAGTGAACTCAAATTCTTTCTCGGGTTGCAAATCAAGCAAACTAAGGAAGGTACATTTGTCTCTCAAACAAAGTACACCAAGGACTTATTCAAGAAGTTCAGTATGCAAGAATGCAAAGGTATGTCTACACCCATGCCTACTAGTGGACATAATGATTTGACCAAAGATGGTGAACCTGTTGATCAAAAGGTTTATCGCTCTATGATTGGTTCATTGTTATACCTATGTGCTTCACGTCCCGATATTATGCTAAGTGTGTGCATGTGTGCACGATATCAAGCTGCTCCTAAAGATTGTCATCTTAAGGCTGTGAAAAGGATAGTGAGATATTTAATCCATACACCAAATTTTGGCATTTGGTATCCTAAAAGGTCTTCTTTTGATCTTGTTGGCTATTCTGACTCGGATTATGCCGGAGACAAGGTTGATAGAAAGTTCATTTTGGGTACTTGTCAATTTCTTGGCAGATCTCTTGTGTCTTGGTCTTCCAAGAAACAAAACTCGGTATCCTTATCCACCGTCGAAGTGGAATACATTGCCGCTGGTTCATGTTGTGCTCAATTACTTTGGATGACCCAAACTCTAAAGATTATGGGATTTATGTGAAACATGTTCCACTACTTTGTGACAATGAAAGTGCTATCAAAATTGGTCATAATCGTGTACAACATTCTCGAACTAAGCATATTGAAGTTCGTCATCATTTCATTCGAGATCATGTTGCTAAGGGTGACATCAATCTTAAGCATGTTCGCATCGATAAGCAATTAGCGGATATATTCACTAAACCGCTTGATGAGAAAGTGTTTTGCAGGTTGAGAGGAGAATTGAACATCATTGATGCTTCGAACTTGGAGTAGAAACTCCATTGTATACATGCAAGACATGATCTTATGACTAATCCATGATGTATCTCTTATGATAACTATCTTATGTCTTGGATATATTTGCACCTTGCATGTTGTCTAACCCATGTAGGTGCTTGGTTGAATCTAATTCCATGAGATTGCGACTCACTCACATCTTGAGCAATCTCTACAAGACCAAGACTCTACACAATAGTGGTTGAAGACAAGGAAGCACAAAACCATTCAAACATATCCTTTGACAAATTCTATATTAAGCTTCATGATTGTCATTTTTGGATACACAAGTGCTCTTCCTTGCAAGAACTAACCCATGTAGGTAGATGAACTCAAACTCCAAGCGGTGCTCCCAACTCTTGATGAACTACATCAACCCTAAGCACCCACACAAGTTCAACTACATGAGCAAGAACCACATCACCACCCAAGGTATGTCATTCCATCTTAGAGAAGCTTTACTCCAAGACATGAGTCAAAGCAACTCAACAAGATGTGAATACATCAAGATGCTTAAACGAAAAATGGTAATCCCATTTTGAGCTTAAACGATGAGTATGACCTATGATCAAGTGTTCTCACTTGACTCCTAAGTCAATATACTCTAACATAGGTGATTATGTCACCGCCCAATTCTAGATGAAGTTCTCTTGTGTTCTTTTCTGAGTTATTGCATTTGTCCCTTGCATATTTGTTTCCTTCTTTTTTCAAACAAAACAAAAAAACTTCATCTAGAAACTTTCACTCGTTTCCTTTTTGTTCTTGTTCTGCATAATTCTGCATCAAATTCCTTGCAAATCCTTCAGCTAATTCATTGCAAATCTTTGTGAGATCTTACTTGACTAGTGAGCTGAGGTGACAAGTGTTTTTCTTTGTGTAAACTCGGTTTCACCGACTTGCAAATTTCGGTCCAACCGAATCTTTTCGGTACCACCGAAATATGCCACTCGGTGCCACCGACTTTGCAATCAGAAAACAGTTTGCCACTTGTTCTACATTTCTTCGGATCCAGCTCCACTCAATGAATCTTGTCCTCCACAAGCATCACAATTTTATCCTCTACTCTGTGCTGAATCTCAAGGACCAAACCTATTCGACGGATTCCAGGAAAAACCTTCTTGGAAATTGATGTCAAAGGGGGAGAGAGAGATCACATCAAAGCTTGTAGGTGAGAGAGATCACATCAAGGGAGAGAAACAGTCTCAAGGATCAAACCTACAAGAGAGAAAGTATTAAGGGGGAGAGAGAGACCTCAAGGGGGAGAGAAAGTCTCAAGGATCCCAGATGCTTGATGTTCAAGAGGAGAGATTCCACATGTCTTTTTGGGGGAAAGACATGTTCATATGAACTCATTTGAATTAAGTTCTATTCATATCCTTCAGCTCTGATTTTCTGTTTCCTATCTTCTCCCAATATCCCATGTAAGATTCAGGGGGAGCAACACACCTAAGGGAAAAGAAATCAGCCAAATTCATTGCATATCTTTATTCTTGGGGACATGTTGAATCCAATGTGGTACCTTGTACTCACTCTCTACATGTCATCCCAGTCTTGGTATTCTTGTGGTTTCTTTTGTTTGCTCTGGCTAGTGGACGTACCTGTGTTATCTAACCTTGTTTGTGTAGGTTCATTCCATCCTAAGCCAACTCGAGACCACAAGGTAAGTATATGCATCAAAATCATGAGTATGAGGAGTTCTTGCTTATGTACATACTGTTTGCAAGAAGGACTCATGAGCATGAAGGTATTTTCCTTGATAATCTTTTGCTCTGATGCATATGGCCAAGATATATGTAACACATTGCCTACTCTGTCATGATTATGCTCTCACATGCCTCTATATTACATATTTACATGAGTGCATACATGTAGGGGGAGCCTATGCTTGCTACATGTTCTTCCAAAGCTTTACTAGCTGTTCTTTATATCTTTATCTAAAGCTTTGATGTATGTTGCCATCAATTACCAAAAAGGGGGAGATTGAAAGCACAAGTGCTCCCTAGGTGGTTTTGATAATTGATGACAACATATCTCTTGTTGGACTAACACTTCTATCTAGCATGTTTCAGATAAGTTCAACAATGGAGTGGCATGGACTAAAGGTTGTGGGAACTCCTTCAAGATGCTAAGGACAAGGGATTGGCTAAAGCTTCAAGCTCAAGACTCTTCAATTTTACATTTTAGTGATCCAAGATCACATTGAGTCCATAGGAAAAGCCAATACTATCAAGGAGGGATGAGGTGTTGCTTAATGAGCCTCTTGCTTCATGTGCTTAATGATATGCTCCAAAATCCTCAGCTACTTTCCCACTTCCACATATGACCTAAACCCTAAGCCAAACTCGGTCCTACCGATTCTTCCTATCCGGCGCCACCGAGTTTCACTTGTCATTAGCCACTGCCAAACCCTAGCAATTCGGTTCTACCGATAAGGATCTCGGTCTCACCGAGATGGGGTTGCAAACTCTCTGTTTCCCTTTCGTAACTTTTCGGTCTTACCGAAAGAGCGAATCGGTCCCACTGAGATTGCAATGTAAACTAAATGTTTCCCCTTTGTAACTTTTCGGTCTCACCGAGTTCCACTCGGTCTCACCGAAAGAGCAAATCGGTCCCACCGAGTTTGCCTGACCAACTCTCTGGTTAGCTAATTACCAAATTTGGTCTCACCGAGTTTGTGTAATCGGTCTCACCGAGATTACGTTATGCCCAAACCCTAACCGAATCGGTCCTACCGAGTTGCATGTCAGTCCCACCGAAATTCCTAACGGTCACTAGGTTTACTATTTTGGTCAGACTGAGTTTTATGATTCGGTCCCACCGAGATTGGTAAATTGTATGTAACGGTTGGATTTTGTGTGGAGGCTATATATACCCCTCCACCTCCTTCTCATTCGGTGAGAGAGCCATCAGAACACACACACCATTCCAACTCATATGTTCTGAGAGAGAATCACCTACTCATGTGTTGAGACCAAGACTTTCCATTCCTACCATATGAATCTTGATCTCTAGCCTTCCCAAGTTGCTTTCCACTCAAATCTTCTTTCCACCAAATCCAAATCCTATGAGAGAGAGTTGAGTGTTGGGGAGACTATCATTTGAAGCACAAGAGCAAGGAGTTCATTACCTACACACCATTTGTTACTTCTTTGAGAGTGGTGTCTCCTAGATTGGCTAGGTGTCACTTGGGAGCCTCCGACAAGATTGTGGAGTTGAACCAAGAAGTTTGTAAGGGCAGGGAGATCGCCTACTTCGTGAAGATCTACCGCTAGTGAGGCAAGTCCTGTGTGGGCGATGGCCATGGTGGAATAGACAAGGTTGCTTCTTCGTGGACCCTTTGTGGGTGGTTGCTTCTTCGTGGACCCTTCATGGGTGGAGCCCTGTGTGGACTCGCGCAACCGCTGCCCTTGGGTGGAGCCCTGTGTGGACTCGCGCAACCGTTACCCTTCGTGGGTTGAAGTCTCCATCAACGTGGATGTAGGATAGCACCACCTATCCGAACCACGGGAAAAACATCCGTGTCTCCAATTGCGTTTGATCTCTTCAAACCCTTCCCTTTACATTCTTGCAAGTTGCAAGCTTTACATTCCGCTGCTCATATAGTCTTTGCATGCTTGCTTGATATGTATTGTGTGTGTTGAAATTGTGCCTAAACTCCATTTAAACCGAAAAAGCTTAAAAATTGCAACTTTAGCACTAAGTGTCTAATCACCCCCCCCCCCTCTAGACACATCTACTTCTAGATCCTACACTATGTTAAGGGTGTGCTCAGCGAGTTCCCTCGGTACACCTGGCATGTCAGAAGGCTTCCATGCAAAGATGTCCCGGTTCTCACGGATGAACTCGATGAGCGCGCTTTCCTATTTTGGATCCAGGTTAGCGCTAATACTGAACTGCTGAGATGAATCACCGGGAGCAAAATCAACCGTATTTTCGGGCTGAATTTTTTGATATATTATACGTTTTTTTCCGACATCGTATGCAAAAGTTATAGTTGTTTTACATTTTCCCTACACTTTTTGCAAAACATGTCCAAATTTAAGTTTTCAAATTTTCCTAACTAGTAGATGTAGTAACATAACTACCTCTCGAAGGATTATATTTTTTGAAGTTTTTATCATTTCTTTTGATTTTATTCAGAACTGAAATGGCGACACACGGGGGGGGGGGGGGGGGGGGGTAGAGTTTGAAAATTGCCCTATAGTGCCGGTTTGCGTCACAAACCGGTACTATAGGTCAGACCCCTTTAGCCGGATTAAGCATCATCTTATAGACCTGGAGGTTACCAAAGGTCTCCCTCAGGTCATCTATCAAGGTTTACACCTTCCTAGATTTCACCATAATATCATCCACATAAGCTTGAACATTGCACCCAATCTGTTCATGAAGACAATTCTGAACACAACGCTGATGAGTCGCATGTGCACTCTTGAGCCCAAAAGGCATGGACACATAGCAGAAGGCTCCAAAGGGAGTTATGAAAGTTGTCTTCTTCTGGTCCTTAACTGCCATTTTGATCTGATGATAACCAGAATACGCATCCATAAAACACAAACGGTTACAACCTGCCGTAGCATCAATAATCTGATCAATACGCGGGAGAGCAAAGGGATCAGCTGGACAGGCCTTGTTCAAGTTTGTGTAATCCACACACATACGCCAAGTGCCGTTCTTCTTAAGAACCAGCACCGGATTAGCTAGCCACTCGGGTGAAAAACCTCCACGATAAACCCTGCTGCCAAAAGCCGGGCTACCTCATCACAAATAGCCTTATGCCTCTCTTCGTTTAAGCGGCGGAGAAACTGCCTGACCGGTTTGAACTTATGATCTATGTTAAGGCTGTGCTCAGCGAGTTCCCTCGGTACACCTGGCATGTCAAAAGGCTTCCATGCAAAGATAACCCGGTTCCCACGGATGAACTCGATGAGCGTGCTTTCCTATTTTGGATCCAGGTTAGTGCTAATACTAAACTACTGAGATGAATCACGAGGAACAAAATCAATAGTATTTTCGTGCTGAATTTTTTGATATATTATATGTTTTTTTTCCGACATCGTATGCAAAAGTTATAGCCGTTTTACATTTTCCCTACACTTTTTGCAAAACATGTCCAAATTTAAGTTTTCAAATTTTCCTAACTAGTAGATGTAGTAACATAACTACCTCTCGAAGGATTTTATTTTTTGAAGTTTTTATCATTTTCTTTTGATTTTTTCAGAACTGAAATGGCGAC